>NW_027590190.1:487500-805000 GCF_964213995.1 Mustelus asterias
TCACATTAAGGCTCCTGTGAAGCATCTTGGGATGATACTGTCCAAGGTGCTCTATAAATGCAAGTTGTTGTTGTGTGTGTCTGAGTGTCAGCTTCTGTCCATGTCCAGGACACTGCAGGTAACAGAGAATGATTCACTCTGGTCTGCGATTGTACATCTCGTGTGTGTCTCAGTGTCAGCTCTGAAACATGTACAGCACTATCCCATCCTGTTTCTGTGTCTGTCTGCCTCTGTATCTGTAACTCTCCCTCTCGCTCCATCTCTCTCCCCAGGACTGAAACAAACTAGAGATTAAATCCCACACTGGGATGCTGTTCAATGTGAGTTCAATTTTCCCAGAAATAAAAATCCTCAATTAAAAATTCCTTTGACACAGCAGAGGGAACTTTTCTCAAAGTGAATTTGCGGCTGTCTTGAATTTGAACCCAACTTTTCAATATGGGGGTGGCACAGTGATGCAGGGGTTAGCACTGCTTCCTCACAGTGCCAGGGACCCGCCTTCGATTCCCAGCATGGCTCACTTTCTGACTGGAGTTTGAACGTCCTTCCCGTGTTTGTGTGGGTTTCCTCCGGGTGCTCCGGTTTCATCCCACACTCCAAAGATAGAACAAAGAAAATTACAGCACGGGAACAGGTCTTTCGGCTCTCCAATCCTGCACCGACCATGCTGCCTGACTGAACTAAAACCCCCTACCCTTCCGGGGACCATATCCCTCCATTCCCATCTTATTCATGTCTTTGTCAAGACGCCCTTGAAAAGTCACTAGCGTATCCGTTTCCACTCCCTCCCCTGGCAACGAGTTCCAGGCACCCAGCACCCTCTGTGTAAAAAAACTTTCCTCCCACATCTCCTTTAAACCGTGCCCCTCGCACCTTAAACCTCTGCCCCCGAGTAATAACTCTTCCACCCTGGGAAAAAGCTTCTGACTATCCACTCTGTCCATGCCCCCTCATAATCTGGCAGACTTCTATCAGGTGTACAGGTTAGGTGGATTGGCCAAGCTAAATTGTCCCTTAGTGTCAGGAGGAGTGGCTGAGGTAAATGTATGGGATGATAGGGATGGGGCCTGGGTGGGATTGTGGTCAGTGCAGACTCGATGGGCTGAATGGCCTCCTGCACTGCAGGATTCTATGAACCCTGTTCTGTATTTGGTTTGGGATTGTTTGTTGAAAAGTGTAGTTGAAGTGTTACTCTGTAATGCTGGAATTTAGGCTACGGGATGATTGGATCAAACACTTCAAGATAATAAGGGGAATGGAGAGGAATGATAAAGAACAACTTTTCCTGCTGGTTGGGGAGTCCAGGACTTGGGGACATTGGATTTCAAACAATGTTGAGGATTTTAGACTTGTCGGAGTGGAATTCAGAAACACTTTGCCACACCAGCTGTGATATTAGTTTGGAACTACCTTCTATAATTCGCAGTTGATGCTCAGTCGCTTATTAATGTTTAACTCTGAGGTCGATAGATTATATTTTTATACGGGAGAAGCAATTTAAAATCAATGGGTCAATGTTAAAATGGATGCAGGAACAGAGAGACCTGGGCTTTCAGTTCAGTTTTACATCTTAAAGATTCAACCTGGGGCTCAGAATCTGTCAGTTGAATCTACTTTTCCCACCTGATAAAATGTCAACAATTGTCTTGGGGAATGTGACAAAAGGTGACATTCCTGCACAGTGGGGTTGGGAGGTTGTTTGAAAGGAGATTCAGATTGTATCAGAAAGCGTCAATTAGATTGTGTCTCTTTGGAGAAGGCGCATATTTCACAGGAAACGCCCCGAGATAAAGACTAGTTTCACCAATGTCTGAGTAACTTTCAAAGTCTGCAGACGCATGAAGGGGGCACAGATATTGTAATATTCAGAGCAGGAGATGGGGGACAATCACAGAATTGAAGATGTGAGGCCATCTCCTGTTTCTGAATGTCAGTGTTTAGCTTTTAAACTTTAGTCCTGGGCTAATAATTCCAAGTTTGCAATCCCACACTTTGCTGTTGTGAATTTGAGTTGTGAATTTTCTGAAATTGGTTGTGTAATAAAACTCGGTGCAGGATGCAATGATTCCCATTCTGTCTGCTGCTGCAAAGCCCCCGTGTCTGTCTCAGTTTCATCGTATTTATCAATGATTTGAGATCCTAGAATCATAGAATCCCGAAAGGGCAGACCATTCGGCCCATCGAGTCTGCATCGACCACAATCCCACCCAGGCCCGATTCCCGTAACCCCATATATTTACCCTGTTAATCCCCTGACACTAGGGTCAATTTATCATGGCCAATCCACCTGACCCGCACATGTTTGGACTGTGGGAGGAAACTGGAGCACCCGGAGGAAACCCACGCAGACACTGGGAGAACTCTACACTGACAGCGAGCTGAGGCTGGAATTGAACCTGGGTCCCTGGCGCTGTGCTAACCACAGAGCCACCATGCCGTTCATCATAGAATCCCTAAAGTGCAGAAGGAGGTCCTTTGGCCCATCAAGCCTGCCCCCGACAACAATACCACCCGGGCCTGAATCCCCCTAACACTAAGGGGCAATTGAGCACGGCCAATCAACCTAACCCGCACGTCTTTGGAGTGTGGAAAGAAACCAGAAGCTTCAAATGGCAAAGAGGTATTCCACAGCATAAGAGGCCATTCAGCTCATTGAGTCTGCACAGACTTGATGACAGAGTATCTTACCCAGGCCCTCACCCCAGCCCTATCCCCATAACCCCATTGCTAATCCATCTAACCTATATATCTTGCGAGTGTGGAAGGTAACCAGAGCACCCAGAGGAAACCCACGCAGACACGGGGAGAATGTGCAAACTCCACACAGTCACCCGAGGCTGGAATTGAACCCAGGTCCCTGGCGCTGTGAGGCAGCAGTACGAACCACTGTGCCACCGTGCCACCCTAAAGTAAAATGTCTTAACTGAATGGTTCAAAGAGTGAAAGATGGATTTCATTGGAGACAATTGTGTGGTCACCCACTTTAAAAAGAATAGAACAGATTGCTTTATGAATGGGGAAAAGCTGGAAAGAGTGGAGGCCCAAAGAGACTTGGGGCGGTCACATCAACATAGAAAATAGGAGGAGGAGGAGGCCATTCAGCCCTTCGAGCCTGACCCACCATTCAACGCTATCATGGCCGATCCTCTGTCTCAATGCCATACCCCAGCGGTCTCCCCATACACCTTGACACCTTTAGAGTCTAGAAATCTATCCATTTCCTTCTTAAATATATTCAGTGACTTGGTCTCCACAGCTTTCTGTGGGAGAGAATTCCACAGGTTCACCACCCTCTGAGTGAAGAGGTTTCCCCTCATCTCAGTCCCAAATGGCCTCCCCCGTATCCTGAGACTGTGACCCCTTGTTCCAGACACCCCCAGCCGGAGGAAACAATATCCCTGTATCCAGCCTGTCCAGCACTGTCAGAATTTTATACCTTTCAATTCGATCCCCGCTCACTCTTCTACATTCCAGTGAATACAGGCCCAGCCGACCCAATCTCCCCTCAGACATCAATGCTGCCATCCCAGGAATCAGTCTGGTGAACATTCACTGCTCTCCCTCTGTGGCAAGTACATCCTTCCTCAGATAAGGAGAGGAACACTGTACACAAGACTCCAGGTGTGGTCTCACCGAGGCCCTGTCCCGCTGCAGTAAGACATCCTTGCTCTTCTACTCGAACCCTCTTGCAATGAAGGACAACATCCCATTGGTCTTCCTAACTGCTTGCTGTAGCTGCATGCTTGCTTTCAGTGACTGGTGTTCTCAGATACCCAGGTCCCTTTGTACAACATTTCCCAATCTATCACCATTCAACTAATACTCTGCCATTCTCTTCCTCCGTCCAAAGTGGATAACGTCACATTTATCCACATTATTCTGCATCTGCCATGTATTTCCCCACTCACTCAACTTGTCTAAATCACCCCGAAGCCTCTTAACATCCTCCCCATCACTCACATTCCCACCAAGTTTCGTCTCATCAGCAAACTTGAGAATATTACGTTTGGTTCCCTCATCCAAATCACTGATGTGTTTTGTGAATAGCTGGGACCCAAGAACTGACCCCTGCGGGACCCCACTCGTCACTGCCTGTTACTTAGAAAAAGATTCATTTATTCCTGTCTGTGCGGAGTCCGCATGTTCTCCCTGTGTCTGCGTGGGTTTCCTCCGGATGCTCCGGTTTCCTCCCTCTGTCTGAAAGACGTGCTGTTTAGGGTGCATTGGCCATGCTAAATTCTCCCTCAGTGTTACCCGAACAGGCGCCGGAGTGTGGCGACGAGGGGATTTTCACAGTAACTTCATTACCGTGTTAATGTAAGCCGACTTGTGACACAAATAAATAAACTTCTAAACATCTTTCAAAGCTAAATTAGGAAGCACTTCTTCACACGAGATGTGGTTAAAGTTTGGTCCTGTCTTCTGTAAATGAGCCCTCCCTATATCCCCCAGTCCCACCATCCTCTGATATCTGTTTTCCTTTAATCCTGGCTCCCTGACCATTCCCCATTTTAATCCTTTCACCATTGGGGTCTGCAGTTCAACTGTGTGGCTCCAACTCTGGAATTCCTTCCCAAAACTCTCTGTCTTCATCCCTCCCTTTCCACCATTCAGACACTTCCTCAAAACAACCCCTTTTTGACCAGATCTTTGAGGCAATTCTTTTGTCCCTAAACTCGCCTGTGACTCGGCTTCTAATTTTTCACTCCAGGCTCCTGTGAAGCATCTGAGGACGTTTCTGTTCAAGGTGCTATATCAATGCAGGTTGTTGTTTTATGTGTCTGAGTGTCAGTTTCTCTCAATGTCCAGGACACTGCAGGTAACAGAGAATGATTCATTCCCCACTCAACCATTACCATCAAGCCACGGGGTCAACCTGGCATCCCTTAAAAATGAGCTGTCAACCTGGTGAAGCTCCCAAACAGGAGCGGGCAGCACGGTGGCACCAGTGGTTAGCACTGCTGTATCACAGCACCAGGGACACAAGTTCATATCCAGCCTCGGGTCACTATCTGCATGGGTTTCCTCCGAGTGCCGCTCTTCCTTCTCTCAGCCCAAAGATGTGCGGGTTTGGTGGATTGGCCATGCTAAATTTCCCCATAGTCTTAGGGGGATTAGCAGGGTAAATACTTTGACTTGATTCATTATTTTGATTTGATTTATTATTATCATATTAGTATACAGTGAAAAGTCTTGTTTCTTGCGCGCTATACGTACAAAGCATACTGTTCATAGAGAAGGAAGCGAGAGAGTGCAGAATGTAGTGTTACAGTCATAGCTCGGGTGGAGAGAAAGATCAATTTAATGCAGGGTAGGTCCATTCAAAAGTCTGACAGCAGCAGGAAGAAGCTGTTCTTGAGTCGGTCGGTCCGTGACCTCAGACGTTTGTATCTTTTTCCCGACGGAAGAAGGTGGAAGAGAGAATGTCCGGGGTGGGTGAGGTCCTTCATTATGCTGGCTGCTTTTCCGAGGCAGCGGGAAGTGTCGACAGAGTCAGTGGATGGGAGGCCTGTTTGCGTGATGGATTGGGCTACATTCATGACCTTTTGTAGATCCTTGCGGTCTTGGGCAGAACAGGAGCCAGACCAAGCTGTGATACAACCAGAAAGAATGAGTTAGTGAGAGTTATAGCTGACATGCCCAATTTCCTTCATCTTCTGAGAAAGTCGAGGCATTGACTGTGTTTCTAACTCTGTGGTGTATTTTGTCACAGGACAGTTTCGATGGAGATTTATTCTGTATCCCTGGGATTTAGAAGGTTCAGGAGTGAGTTGATTGAAGTTTTCTTTAATTCTTTCGTGGGACATGGGCATCGCTGGCTGAACAGAATTTATTGCATCGAGTTGCTCTTCGCGGGCAGTTGAGAGTTAACCGCATTGCTGTGGCTCTGGAGTCACACGTAGCCCAGACCACGTAAGGACGGCAGATTTCCTTCCCTAAAAGACATTAGTGAACCAGACGGGTTTTTCCGACAATCGACAATAGTTTCATGGTCACCAGTAGATTCTTTATTCCAGATATTTTTATTGAATTCCAATTGGTGGGATTCAAACGCAGGTCCCCAGAACATTGGCTGAGTTTCTGGATTAATAGTCTGGAGATAATAACACTAGGCCATTGCCTCTCCTAGTGTCACCTCTCCATCCCTGTCATTCACTCATCATCTCCGCTTCCACCATCCTCATAGGCCGTGCGTCCAAACACATTCCCAGGCTCTGTGTGTGTGTGAAAGATGTTTTTCCTCACATTCCCTCACTGCATCTCTCCTGAAACTTTAAATTGTGTCTCCCTGTTATCCCTGAACCCAATCAGCTCACGGCAACAGCTTTCCTTTATCGACTTCATCTAAACCTGTCCTAATCTTGTACATCTCGAGCAAATCTCCTCTCAAGGGGAACACGCCCCGTTTCTCCAACCTCACCCTGGAGCTCACATCCCTCATTCCCGCAATTAATCCACTCTCAAAGATGCTGCGGACCTTCATATTTCCTCCCTCGGTCTGTTTATCCCATCACGGGATCACAGAATTGTTACAGGGCAGAAGGAGGCAAGTGGAGTTCAGACAAGAAGTTGAGGAGAGCAGAGAAAATAGAAACTAAATGGGCCCAAGGTAATTCTGTGTTTATTTCTTTTTCTCACTCTCTCTGTCTGTGTCTTCTGTCCCTCTCTCCATCTCTCCCTCTCCCTCCCTGGGAATCTGTGAAAAATATCCACAAATATCAGTCAGCCATTTGGCCTTTCTTCCCAGCGGCCATTTGATGTGAGCGCAGCACTGAGATATTTCTGACAGAGTTGTCTCCTCGCTGAGGTAACATTAGTATTTTAAATGTGACAGAGACGCAGCTATGGAGACACAAACGAGGGTTGTATTCCCGGGAATTTTGGAGTGTCAGGGATAATTTGATCAACGTTGTCAGGAGAATAATGGAAACTGATAGGAGAGAGAAAGAGAAAGGTTTC
The DNA here is from genome assembly GCF_964213995.1 of Mustelus asterias. Taxonomy (NCBI): domain Eukaryota; kingdom Metazoa; phylum Chordata; class Chondrichthyes; order Carcharhiniformes; family Triakidae; genus Mustelus; species Mustelus asterias. The sequence goes on from NW_027590190.1 coordinate 494,461, forward strand.
TTGCTGGTTGTGGAGTCTGGGACTGGGATCATTGTCTGAAATATTAAAAATATTCTGAAACCCTTTCAAAGTGAAATTAAGGAACACTTCTTCACACAAAGGGTGTTCTCGAATCACAGAACAGCAGGAGGCCATTCGGCCCATCATGTCTGCGCCGATCCCGGAAGTCTGCGTGGCTTTCCTCTGGGTGCTGCGGTTTCCTCCCACAGTGTGAATGATGTGCTGGTTAGGGTGCATTGGCCGTGGTAAATTTTCTCTCAGTGTAACCGAACACCAGAGTGTGGCATTTGGGGAATTTTCACAGTAACTTCACAGTGTTAATGCAAGCCTCCTTGTGACACTAATAAACAAAATTAAAAATTAGAAGTTAAGTCGGCTTGTGTTGTATTCATTGGAGCAGAGAAGACTGGGGGGGCGACCTGGTTGAGGTGGACAAGGTTATGAGAGACATGAAGAGTGTGGATCGGGAGCAGCTGTTCCCCTTAGTTGAAGGGTCAGTCACGAGGGGACATAGGTTCAAGGTGAGGGGCAGGAGGTTTAGGGGGGATGTGAGGAAAATCTGTTTTACCCACAGGGTGGTGACAGTCTGGAATGCGCTGCCTGGGAGGTTGGCAGAGGCAAGTTGCCTCACATCCTTTAAAAAGTAGCTGGATAAGCACTTGGCACATCATCACATTCAGGGCTATGGGCCAAGTGCTGGTAAATGGGGTGAGGTCGGTATGTTAGGTGGTCCTCACGTGTCGGTGCAGACTCGATGGGCCGAAGGGTCTCTTCTGCACTGTATGAATCTGTGATGAGGAAATGTTTTTAACGTAGTGACTGCTGGTATCTGGAATGTTCTGCCTTGATTCGCTGTAAGTATTCACATTCCAACCATTATTCATGTAAATTGAGTCTGTGTCTTTATCTGCCCTGTTTGTGAACAGAATTCCCACTCACCTGAAGAAGGGGCTTGGGGCTCCGAAAGCTTGTGTGGCTTTTGCTACCAAATAAAGCTGTTGGACTTTAAGCTGGTGTTGTTAAACTTCTTACTGTGTTTACCCCAGTCCAACGCCGGCATCTCCACATCATGTTCTGCCTGAATCAGAGGTGGGAGAAGATTCCATCAAGAGGAAATTGAATGGGAAGCTGAAGGGAAAATATTGACAGGGTTACGGGGAGAGGGTGGAGGATTGGGAATAGTGAAACTGCTCTTGCAGTGTGTCGATCCAGGCTTGACGGGCTGAATGGCCTCCTGTGCTGTCACCATTCTATGATTCACACACAAGTTAACTTCTCAGCGTCTATTAGGCCCCACTCGTTCCTCCATGATCAGTTCCAGCATTTCAAGTTCAGATCCCAGTACTTTTTAGTTGGGGGATTGAGGAGTAAAACAGAAATAGGAATGAGAGTGTCGGTGCGCTTATGTTTTTGTATTTCTGTGTGTGTGTGTGTGTGTGTGTGTGTGTGTGAGAGAGAGACAGTTTCTAAGTGTGTGCAAGTGTCTATTTCAATGTGTGTTTCTGTGTGTGTGATTGTGTTTCTCTGCGTGTGTCTGTGAGTGAGTGTGTGTCTGTGTGTGTGTCTCTGTGTCTTTGTGCATGTGTGTCTGTGAGTGTGTGTTTGTGTCTCTCTGCGTGTGTGTCTGTGAGTGTCTGTGTGTCTCTCTCTTTGTCTGTGTGTCTGTATCTCTGAGTGCGTGTGCGTCTGTGTGTGTGTGTCTGTATCTCTGTGAGTGCGTGTGCGTCTGTGTGTCTGTGTGTGTGTGTTTGTCATGATCTGTTTGAGTGGGGGAGCAGGCTCAATGGGTCAAATGGCCTCCAACTGCACATATTTGAGATTCAAATACATTGACACACATGCATGCTGACACTCACACACACACACAGACACACAGACACACACACACACAGACACAGACACAGACACACACACACACACAGACACACACACAGAGAAATATATACACAGTATTGACATATTTATTGACCATTTAATGTGACTGAATGCTACACATCCTGGTTTGCCGATGACACAAAACATTAGTCAGCATTGTAAGCAGCGTAGCTGGAAACATCACATTGCAAAGAGTTATTCATATTTTGTACATGGACAAAACTGGTGGAGAGGTTTCAGTGCAGGGAAATGTAATTTGACACAACTTAGATTTAAAAGGGATAGAACAACGTACTTTAATAAATGATGAAATGACAGAAACAGTGGAAGCTCCAAATGTCCAGATATTTCACAGCTGAATTCGCACAAAACACACAGCAATGGATCTGATATTGCGGATTTGTTGTAAATGTGGTTAATCTCAGTACGGAGGCTGTCTTCATGTTACAATGTTAATCTGATCACTCTCATCAAAACAGGGTCAACATTTCTGTACAATGTGAGTGAATCATCAGCTCAAATAGTTCAGGTTCAATGTTTAAAATAACCAGTCACTTTTCTGTGGCTGCTTTGGGAATGTCAGTGGAATGTAGTTCACAGTAAAGTGCGAACAATTGTATTGGGGAATAATTGGAAGCAGTTTCCATTGAGAGCTTCCTGCATTCTGGAAATGTGTGTGATCCATTCAGAGATAGGAAATGGACGGATGAATAAAGATGCAGTTTGTTGTGAATTACATGAGATTGTCTGCCTTGAAGATTCACAAGTTCCATGTGCTGAGAGAAAGGAATGATTAAACAATGTCTATAATTCAAATCCTTCAGACAAGTGAAAAAGCAGGAGAACAACTGAATCCACAAACGCTGCCACAGACAGTATTCGAAGCTTCAACTTCATGTTTGAATGTGAAGGGCTGATTGAAATAAACAGGAGGCCACAGTGGGATGCTGAGCAATTTGATTCCTGTTTTTCCTAAACTTCAAAATAAAAATCTGTGATGAAACATTCCTTGGACAGAGCAGAGGGAATTTTACTCTGTATTTAGCCCATTACAGTATTTGTGTTGGGAACATTTGATGAACAGTGCAGATTAAACATTATTCTTAACCGCTGGAATTTAAGTTGGGGGCTGATTTAATCAAACATTGAAAATAATGAGGGAAAGGGAGAGGCTGATAAGGAACAAGTTTTTCTGCTGGCTGGGAACTCCAGGATTTGGGAATATTTGAATGTTAGCCTCAGTTTAGAATTGTCGAAATGGAAACATTGCCAGATGTGGTGTGGAGTTAGTTTGAAACAATCTTCTGCAAATGGCTATTGATGCTCAGTCACTTGTTATTATTTTAAATCTGGGGTTGATAGATTTTTCTTAGTCCAAGGGGTTAAGAGACAGAGAGTTAGATCACAGATCAGCCAGGATCTTATTGAATATTGGAACAGGCTTTCAGGAAGATTGTTCCAGATTCCAAACACCCTCTTGATGAAGTGCTTTTCCTCACTTCACTTCTGATCCATTTCCCCATCATTTAGAATCTGTGCCCTCTAGTTCATGACCATCTCTTGAGAGGGAAGAGTTTCTCACTCTTTAACCTGTTGATACCCCTTAGGATCTTGAATCTCTCTCTCTCAAGTCTCCCCTCAGCCTTCTTTTCTCCAAGGAAAACAGTCCCAACCTCTCCAATCTACCCTCGTGGCTACGGATCTTATTCCCTGGAATCATTCTTGTGAATCTCCTCTGCACTCTCTCCAATGTCTTCACATCCCTCCTCAAGTACGGTGCCCAGAACTGGGCGCAATCTCCAGATGAGGCCTAACAAGTGTCTTATACAAATTCAATATGAACTCCTTACTCTTGTCCTCAATCCCTCCATTAATAAAAGCTGGGATACCATATACTTCATTTACTGCTCTCTCAAAGTGCCCTGCCACCTTCACTGACGTATGTACATATTAGAATCATGGAATCCCTACAGTGCAGAAGGAGGCCATACAGCCCATCGAGCCTGCGCTGACAACATTCCCACCCAGGCCCTATCCCCGTGATGCAACGTATTTACCCTGATAATACTGGCATGAATTGAGAAATGGTTAACGGACAGAAAACAGAGCTTAGGCACAAATGGGTCATTTTCAGGGTGGCAGGCTGTGACCAGCGGCTTATCACAAGGATCAGTACTCGGGAGCCCAGCTATTCACAATCCATATCATTGATTTGGACGTTTGGGATCAAATGTAATATTTCCGAGTTTGCAGATGACATGAAAGCATTTGGAAGTGTGAGTTGTGAGGAGGATGTAGACTCTTCAAGGGGATGTGGGAGAGGCTGAATTAGGTGGTGAAACCACACACGGAGTGTTGTGGACAGTTTTATCCTCTTACCTAAGGAAAGATATTCTTGTCCGAGAGGGACTTCAATGACATTTCACTGCATTAATTCCTGGGATGGAGGGATTGTCCTCTGAGGAAAGAAAATGGACTTTTACTTTATGCACTTGAGAAGCATGAGAGGTGACCTCATTCAAACTTGGACAATTCTTACAGGGCTCAGCAGGGTCGAGTCATAGAGGTTTACAGCATGGAAACGCGCTTTGGCCCAAATTGTCCATGCCGCCCAGTTTTTACCATTAAGCTAATCACAATTGCCTGTGTTTCGCCCATGTCCCTCTATACCAATCTTACCCATGTAACTGTCTAAATGCTTTTTAAAACATAAAATTGTACCCGCCCCTACTACTGCCCCTGGCAGCTCATTCCAGACACTCACCACCCTCTGTGTGAAAAGAATTGCCCTCTGGACCCTTTTGTATCTCTCCCCTCTCACCTTAAACCTATGCCCTCTAGTTTTAGACTCCCCTACCTTTGGGAGAAGATATTGACTATCTAGCTGATCTATGCCCCTCATTATTTTATAGACCTCTATAAAATCACCCCTCAGTCTTCTACGCTACAGGGAAAAAAGTCCCAGTCTGTACAACCTCTCCTTAAAACCCAAACCATCATGTCCCGGTAGCATCCTAGTAAATCTTTTTTGCACTCTTTCTAGTTTAATAATATCCATTCTAAAATAGGGTGAGCAGAACTGTACACAGTATTCCAAGCGTGGCCTTAACAATGTCTTGTACAACTTCAACAAGACATCCCAACTCCTGTATTCAATGTTCTGACCAATGAAACCAAGCATGCTGAATGCCTTCTTCACCACTCTGTCCCTGTGACTCCACTGTCAAGAAGCTATGAACCTGTACCCCGAGATCTCTTTGTTCTATAACTCTCCCCAACCCCCAAACGTTAGCTGAGTAGATACAGGAAGAATGTTTCCCCCGGCTGGGGGCGGGGGGGCGGGGGGGGCTGGTGGTGTCTAGAACCATGGCATAGTCACAGAGTAAGGGGGCAGGACATTTAGGACTGAGATAAGAACATAAGAAATAGGAGCAGGAGTAGGCCATCTAGCCCCTCGAGCCTGCCCCGCCATTCAATAAGATCATGGCTGATCTGAAGTGGATCAGTTCCACTTACCCGCCTGATCCCCATAACCCCTAATTCCCTTACCGATCAGGAATCCATCTATCCGTGATTTAAACATATTCAACGAGGTAGCCTACACCACTTCAGTGGGCAGAGAATTCCAGAGATTCACCACCCTCTGAGAGAAGAAGTTCCTCCTCAACTCTGTCCTAAACTGACCCCCCTTTATTTTGAGGCTGTGCCCTCTAGTTCTAGCTTCCTTTCTAAGTGGAAAGAATCTCTCCACCTCTACCCTATCCAGCCCCTTCATTATCTTATAGGTCTCCATAAGATCCCCCCCTCAGCCTTCTAAATTCCAACCAGTACAAACCCAATCTGCTCAGTCTCTCCTGATAATCAACACCCCTCATCTCTGGTATCAACCTGGTGACCCTTCTCTGCACTCCCTCCAAGGCCAATATATCCTTCCGCAAATAAGGGGACCAATACTGCACACAGTATTCCAGCTGCGGCCTCACCAATACCCTGTACAGATGCAGCAAGACATCTCTGCTTTTATATTCTATCCCCCTTGCGATATAGGCCAACATCCCATTTGCCTTCCTGATCACCTGTTGCACCTGCAGACTGGGTTTTTGCGTCTCATGCACAAGGACCCCCAGGTCCCTTTGCACAGCAGCATGTTGTAATTTCTTTCCATTTAGATAATAATCCAATTTGCTATTATTTTCTCCAAAGTGAATAAACTCGCATTTGTCAACGTTATACTCCATCTGCCAGTTCCTCGCCCACTCACTCAGCCTGTCCAAATCTCTCTGCAGACCTTCTACGCCCTCCGCACGATTCACTTTTCCACTTATCTTTGTGTCGTCTGCAAACTTTGTTACCCTACACTCAGTCCCCTCCTCCAGATCGTCTATATAAAAGGTAAATAGTTGAGGCCCCAGTACCGATCCCTGCGGCACGCCACTAGTTACCATCCGCCAACCAGACAAGCACCCATTTATTCCGACTCTCTGCTTCCTGTGAGGAGGAATTTCTTCCCTCAGAGTCATAGAGTGGTACAGTGAAGAAAAGGCCCTTCGACCCATTGAGTCTGCACCAACAGTAACTTCCACTAAAGTTGTGCTAATCCAATTTTCCATCTCTTGTACCATATCTTTGAATGTTGTGATGTTTCAAGTGCTCATCCAAATGCTTTTGGAAGGTTGTAAGGTTTCCGACCTCCACTGCCTTCCCAGGCAGTACATTCCTGATTCCCATCACCCTCTGAGTGAATGTTTTTCTCAACTCTCTTCTGAATCTCCTGCCCTTTGCCCTAAAACTATGTCCCCTCATGATTGACCCCTCAACCAAGGGGAACAGCTGTTTCCTATTCACCCTGTCCATACCCCTCATAATCTTATACACCTCAATCAGCCTTCTCTGCTCTAAAGAAAACAATCCAAACCTTTCCAGTCTCTCCTTATAGCTCAAATACTCCATCCCAGGCAACTTGCTGCTCCATATGCGACTGTGAGAATTGTCACAGATCAATCCCAATATCAGTGAGTAATCTCCAATGCAATAGTTTGTGACCAGGTTGTGCAACATGCATTGAAATGTGGCAATATGGAAGTTGGTTCACTCAGTTGGCTGGACAGCTGGTTTGAGATGCACAAAGTCTCCAACACGTCATGAAAGCCCAACCCTTTCAACCTTTCCCCTGGCCTGAGGTGTGGTAAATCACCGCCAGTGAGTTCTCCCCCTCAAAGGGGAGAGCAGCAGATCGTCATCTGGGACTGTGGTCACTTTCCCTTTACCGATGTTCAACTTTATTTCCCTTCCTCAATTTCTGCTCATCTGCAAGAGACTCGAGCGAAATTCACCCAATCTTTCAACACCAATATTACACACACAATACTGGAGCAATTGGACATTTCACACAACACCCAATAGCTGGTAACAAGACCAAACAAAAACTGTTCCAAACAAGAGTGGTGGCACCAGCTGACCCACACAAATATATAACTTGAAAGGAATGTTTGTCTATCCATCCAGCTGACTCTCTTTCTCTGTCTACCTAACAGAGAGATTTTTCAGTGCAGTAACAACTGAAACAGGGTAAAATGTAGGAATAAGAAAGACAGGAACTTGTGTAAAATAAAACTGAGACACAGGTGAGTTGAGTAATGAATGAAACAAGGCCGAACACAGCAGTATCTCCGATGATGCTGAATGTAAGAGAAACAGATCAAATCTATTCCTGGGGAAGTGCAGCAACAGCTTAGAAATTGTCGGGTGTGGTGTAGATAGAGGCATGGCTGCGTGCGTCAATAACTGTGACTTCACTGAGTGCATTGGAAACAGTGACATAGTTGAGTGAAGCAATAACTAAGTAAACAAAGAACAAAGAACAATACAGCACAGGAACAGGCCCTTCGGCCCTCCAAGCCCGCGCAGCTCCCCGGTCCAGGATTGAATCCTGAATCCAGGACCCCCGCCCATTTTTCCAGCCTATCTACATACCAATATCCTATCCACCGAGCTGTCCCTCACAGCTACGATGCTTTGTTCATTACAACCTATTAACTCACCCCCACCCCCCCATTCCAGACCATGTGATCTCCAGGGAGAGGCGAAAACCCAGAGTGAAAAACCCCAGGGCCAATATGGGGAAAAAGAATCTGGGAAATTCCTCTCCGACCCCCTGAGGCGATCGAAACGAGTCCAGGAGATCACAATGGCCCCGATCGGAAAATGCTTCCCAACCCTAGTCATTTCCACTTCCACGAACACCATATGAATTGAAACGAGAAACAAGGAACAATTAGCCCGTGCTGCTCCCTGGTCCAAACTAGACCACTCTTTTGTATCCCTCCATTCCCACTCCGTTCATATAGCTGTCGAGATAAGTCTTAAACGTTCCCAGTGTGTCCGCCTCCACCACCTTGCCCGGCAACACATTCCAGGCCCCCACGACCCTCTGTGTGAAATATGTCCTTCTGATATCTGTGTTAAACCTCCCCCCCTTCACCTTGAACCTATGACCCCTCGTGAACGTCACCACCGACCCGGGGAAAAGCTTCCCACCGTTCACCCTATCTATGCCTTTCATAATTTTATACACCTCTATTAAGTCTCCCCTCATCCTCCGTCTTTTCAAGGAGAACAACCCCAGTTTCCCCAATCTCTCCTCATAACCAAGCCCCTCCATACCAGGCAACATCCTGGTAAACCTCAGGCAACATCCTGGTAAACCTGGTAAAGACCAATTGTAGTATATACAGAGGGATAGCCCCATGCATTAAGAAGAAAAACTGTATCTAGTTTGTAGGGGTGGCACAGTGGTTAGCACTGCAGCCTCTCAGCGCCAGGGACCCGGGTTCGATTCCCGACTTGCGTCACTGTCTGTGTGGAGTCTGCATGTTCTCCCCGTGTCTGGGTTTCCTCCGAGTGCTCCGGTTTCCTCCCACAGTCTGAAAGACATGCTGTTCGGTGGATTGGCCATGCTAAATTCTCCCTCAGTGAAGCCGAACAGTGCCGGAGTGTGGCAACTAGGGGATTTTCACAGCAACTTCATTGCAGTGTTAATGTAAGCCTACTTGTGACACTAATAAATAACATTGAAACTGTATGAAGTGTTATATACACAGATACAGTGCTGAGGCAAAGAGAAATGGAGACATGCTCCACGTTCATTACCCAGACATGGTCTAGTTTATTTTTTATAAAGAGTGACATGGTTAAATGCAGTGATAATTTAAGCAGGTCCCCTCCCTAACAGCACTGTGGGTGTACCTACACCACATAGACAGCAGCGGGTTCAAGACGGCAGCTCACCACCACCTTCTCCAGGGCAACTAGGAATGGGCAATAAATGCTGACCTAGCCAGTGACACCCACATCACAAGAATCAATAAATATTCATCTAACCCAGCACATTGTCCAATGAAATATCAATCCATACATGGTATTAATACAGTGAGAACTCAAAAAGGGTTGATTGTAGTGTCCACAGCAGCATGGTGTCATGTAGTATTCACTGAGACAACTGAGCGTATAAACAGCGACTGGGTTGAGTGCAGTGATAACTGGGAAAGGAGCGAATGTCCGGGATTCTCCGGCTGTTCACTCGTGGGGAATTCTCTGCTCTCGTACCCCTGCCTCTGGTTTCCTGCTAGCGTGAGGTGACTTCAATGGGAAATCCCATTGACAGCGACAGGACCAAAAACTCCCTCTGCTAGTGAACGGTGTGTCACCTCTCACTGCCCAGAAAGCTGCTGAGGGGAGACTGGAGGATCCCAGAAACTATGTTAAAAATAGTCATATTGGCAACAGCAGGAAAATATTACATCCCAAACTCAGTAATATTCACAATGATATTCTCCAATCAGCTGAAGGGCAGCATTTACTGATACAAGACCCAGATTGTAATAACTGAGGGAGGTTTCGGGCAGAGATTACTGATACAAGGCCCAGATTGTAATAACTGAGGGAGGTTTCGGGCAGAGATTACTGATACAAAGCCCAGATTGTAATAACTGAGGGAGGTTTCGGGCAGAGATTACTAATAACAGGCCCAGATTGTAATAACTGAGAGGTTTCGGGCAGAGTTTACTGATACCAGGCCCAGATTGTAATAACTGAGAGAGGTTTCGGGCAGAGATTACTGATACAAGGCCCAGATTGTAATAACTGAGAGAGGTTTCGGGCAGAGTTTACTGATACAAGGCCCATATTGTAATAACTGAGAGAGGTTTCGGGCAGAGTTTACTGATACATGATCCGGCAGGATTTACTGTTTGATAATCCAGCTGTTTGGCCCCGTTATGAGCACACCTTCCATGGCCATCAAGTCCACAAGTCGGCCTTGAACCCTTGAAGAATGAGAGGCGATCCCATTGAAACAGACTTAAAATTCTTACAGGGAGTGACAGGGTGGATGTAGATTGGATGTTTCCCCTGGCTGGTGAGACTAGAACCAGGGGACACAATCTCAGAATCAGGGGCAGACCATTGAAGACTGAGATAACATAACATAAGATGTGTTTGTGTGTGTCTGTTTGTGTGTGTCTGTGTGCATGCATGTGTGTGTGTTTGTGTTTGTGTGTGTATGCGTGTTTGTGTGTGTGTGTTTGTGTGTGTGCATGCGTGTTTGTGTGTGTTTGTGTGTCTGTGTGTGTGTGTGTGTTTGTGTGTGTGTGTTTGTGTGTGTGTGTGTTTGTGTGTGTCTGTGTGCATGCATGTGTGTGTGTTTGTGTGTGTGTGTTTGTGTGTGTGTGCATGCGTGTTTGTGCGTGTGTATGTTTGTGTGTGTGTGTGTGTGCATGCGTGTTTGTGTGTGCGTGCTTTGTGTGTGTGCGTGTTTTGTGTGTGTGCGTGTTTTGTGTGTGTTGGTGTGTGCGTGTTTTGTGTGCGTACGTGCCCCATGATCAGTTTGAATGCTGGCGCAGGATCGATGGGCCAAATGGCCTACACCTGCTCCTATTTTCCTTTGAGTTTTAAATACATTGACACACACACCGGAGTGTGGGCGACTAGGGGATTCTCACAGTAACTTCATTGTAGTGTTAATGTAAGCCTACTTCTGAGACTAATAAATAAACTGAAACTGAAGGTCAAGGTGCTGCTGTGACAATGCACTCTTGTTTAAACACTCTGCAATGCTGAGACTGGGAGAAGTGACCAACAGGGGGCAGCATTGCAGCTTCTGTCTCCCTATTGAAACTGGGATTGTTGCTCCATCTGCTGCACAATCCCAACCCCATCCACTGGGGGCAATCTGGACAATGGCTGCAGACAGACCTCACTGCGCATGCGAGGCAATGACACCCACCGCCGGCGGCCATTTTGCGTTGCCAAGGGAGACGGCCAGCGGCCATATTCCGTTGCCAACGGAGATGGCGGCGACCATCTTGCGTTGCCAGGGGAGACGGCATCGATGCGGCGGCGTCCCGCGCGCTGACCTCTGGGTGCATTCCCGTCCCGCACATGCGCACAGGCAGCCCCCGGCAGCGTCACAGCGACGCCTGGTGGCCAGGAAGGGCAATAGCAGCAGCACAGTCTCTGCCCAAAGGCTTCCCCAGTTCAGCTGCTCAGAGACACTGGGAATGTCTTCAAGTGGAAACTTCAGCTTCTCACATTCACCGCCTGTGTTCAGTCATTGTTTCCTAGACAACCTCTGTAGTCACATCACAAACAACTTGTTCACATTGAAGGCCATGGCAATCTGGACCATTCGGCTTCAAAGCCATTGAGCTTTGAAACTTCAATTGAAATGTTGGAGATGAGAGTTTATCGATGCAAGTCATGTTGCATGTGGAACGCTCATGATGCCACAATTAGAGCGGTGCAGACATCTCACAGGGTTGTGTGACTGGAGGAGATGTCAGAGACGGGCTGGTTAAATATAGAGGGACAGGGTCTGAAGCTAAGTTTTGGGTAAAAGATGGCAGTAATGTTGTGACATTAATTTAGCTTCAGATAGTTGCTGGGGAGGGGGATAGAGAGGTTGGGGAGTGATGTTTGTATTGGGGCAATCTCTCTCTCTCTCTCATCATGTATAGATATGAATCCATCTCTCACTCTCTATCTCTCTTTACCCATTGTGTCCAGAGTCTTGTGAAGGCGCAGGCCGGTGGCAGGTTCTGTTTCCTGAAGGACATTACCGAACCTGTCAGATTATTGTGACAATCCAGTAGTTTTCATGATCACTTTTTCCTCGCGCCGGCCCCACCAATGATCAGATTCATTCAGCTCAATTTCACAATCTGCCTTTGTGTTTTTGTGGGTTCTCTCTCAGTTCCTTTTTTCTGTTCTAACTCAATTTCCCAGGGTTTTAGAAGAGGAGGATTTGCAGTTGGGAAACTGAAACCAAATATGATATCGAAACCTGCTGGAGTTAGCCAATTTATTGTAACCTGACTATCATTGTGTTTTGAACATGGAAGGAAAAAGCACCGTTTTTAGGGGAGAGAACCTGTACACGTGTTCTGTGTGTGGACAAGACTTCAGCCAATCATCCAGCCTTTCAGAACATAATTGCAGTCACAACAGGGAGAAGCTGTGGAAATGTGGGGACTGTGGGAAGGGATTCGATTACCCACCCCAGCTGGAGATTCATCGGGGCAGTCACAGTGGGGAGAGACCATTCACCTGCTCCCAGTGTGGGAGGGGATTCACTCCGTCAAACAGCTTACATATACACCAGAGAACTCACACTGAGGAGAGGTCATTCACCTGCTCCCAGTGTGGGAGGGGATTCACTCAGTCAAACAGCTTACATATACACCAGAGAACTCACACTGAGGAGAGGCCTTTCACCTGCTCCCAGTGTGGAAAGGGATTCATTACCTCATCCCATCTGCTGAAACATGGGCGAATCCACACTGGAGAGAGGCTGTTCACTTGCTGTGTGTGTGTGAAGAGATTCACTCAGTCTTCAAACCTCTTTATATGCCCTGTTTGCCCTGTCTTTATATGCCCTGTTTGTGAACAGAATTCCCACTCACCTGAAGAAGGGGCTTGGAGCTCCGAAAGCTTGTGTGGCTTTTGCTACCAAATAAAGCTGTTGGACTTTAAGCTGGTGTTGTTAAACTTCTTACTGTGTTTACCCCAGTCCAACGCCGGCATCTCCACATCATGTTCTGCCTGAGTCAGAGGTGGGAGAAGATTCCATCAAGAGGAAATTGAATGGGAAGCTGAAGGGAAAATATTGACAGGGTTACGGGGAGAGGGTGGTGGATTGGGAATAGTGAAACTGCTCTTGCAGTGTGTCGATCCAGGCTTGACGGGCTGAATGGCCTCCTGTGCTGTCACCGTTCTATGATTCACACACAAGTTAACTTCTCAGTGTCTATTAGGCCCCACTCGTTCCTCCATGATCAGTTCCAGCATTTCAAGTTCAGATCCCAGTACTTTTTAGTTGGGGCATTGAGGAGTAAAACAGAAATAGGAATGAGAGTGTCGGTGCGCTTATGTTTTTGTATTTCTGTGTGTGTGTGTGTGTGAGAGAGAGAGACAGTTTCTAAGTGTGTGTAAGTGTCTATTTCAATGTGTGTTTCTGTGTGTGTGATTGTGTTTCTCTGCGTGTGTCTGAGTGAGTGTGTGTCTGTGTCTGTGTGTGTGTCTCTCTCTGTGTCTTTGTGCATGTGTGTCTGTGAGTGTGCGTTTGTGTCTCTCTGCGTGTGTGTCTGTGAGTGTCTGTGTGTCTCTCTCTTTGTGTGTGTGTGTCTATGAGTGTGTGTGTGTGTATCTCTGTGAGTGCGTCTGTGTGTGTGTGTGTGTCTATGAGTGTGTGTGTGTCTATGAGTGTGTGTGTGTGTTTGTGTGTGTGTGTGTTTCTCATGATCTGTTTGAGTGGTGGAGCAGGCTCGATGGGTCAAATGGCCTCCAACTGCACATATTTGAGATTCAAATACATTGACACACATGCATGCACAGACACACAGACAGACACACACAGCCACACACACAGACAGACACACAGACACACACAGACAGACACACACAGACACACACACACACACACACACACACAGACACACACACACAGACAGACACACACACACAGACACACACACAGACACACACACAGACACACACACACACACACAGAAAGATATACACAGTATTGACATATTTATTGACCATTTAATGTGACTGAATGCTACACATCCTGGTTTGCCGATGACACAAAACATTAGACAGCATTGTAAGCAGCATAGCTGGAAACATTACATTGCAAAGAGTTATTCATATTTTGTACATGGACAAAACTGGTGGAGAGGTTTCAGTGCAGGGAAATGTAATTTGACACAACTTAGATTTAAAAGGGATAGAACAACGCACTTTAATAAATGATGAAATGACAGAAACAGTGGAAGCTCCAAATGTCCAGATATTTCACAGCTGAATTCACACAATACACACAGCAATGGATCTGATATTGTGGAATTGTTGTAAATGTGGTTAATCTCAGTACGGAGGCTGTCTTCATGTTACAATGTTAATCTGATCACTCTCATCAAAACAGGATCAACATTTCTGTACAATGTGAGTGAATCATCAGCTCAAATAGTTCAGGTTCAGTGTTTAAAATAACCAGTCACTTTTCTGTGGCTGCTTTGGGAATGTCAGTGGAATGTAGTTCACAGTAAAATGTGAACAATTGTACTGGGGAATAATTGGAAGCAGTTTCCATTGAGAGCTTCCTGCATTCTGGAAATGTGTGTGATCCATTCAGAGATTGGAAATGGACAGATGAATAAAGATGCAGTTTGTTGTTAATTACATGAGATTGTCTGCCTTGAAGATTCACAAGTTCCATGTGCTGAGAGAAAGGAATGATTAAACAATGTCTATAATTCAAATCCTTCAGACAAGTGAAAAAGCAGGAGAACAACTGAATCCACAAACGCTGCCACAGACAGTAGTCGAAGCTTCAACTTCATGTTTGAATGTGAAGGGCTGATTGAAATAAACAGGGGACCACACTGGGATGCTGAGCAATTTGATTCCTGTTTTTCCTAAACTTCAAAATAAAAATCTGTGATGAAACATTCCTTGGACAGAGCAGAGGGAATTTTACTCTGTATTTAGCCCATTAAAGTATTTGTGTTGTGAACATTTGATGAACAGTGCAGATTAAACATTATTCTTAACCGCTGGAATTTAAGTTGGGGGCTGATTTAATCAAACATTGAAAATAATGAGGGAAAGGGAGAGGCTGATAAAGAACAAGTTTTTCTGCTGGCTGGGAAATCCAGGATTTGGGAATATTTGAATGTTAGCCTCAGTTTAGAATTTTAGAATTGTAGAAATGGAAACATTGCCAGATGTGGTGTGGAGTTAGTTTGAAACAATCTTCTGCAAATGGCTATTGATGCTCAGTCACTTTTTATTATTTTAAACCTAGAGTTGATAGATTTTCCTTCGTCCAAGGGGTTAAGAGATAGAGAGTTAGATCACAGATCAGCCAGGATCTTATTGAATATTGGAACAGGCTTTCAGGAAGATTGTTCCAGATTCCAAACACCCTCTTGATGAAGTGCTTTTCCTCACTTCACTTCTGATCCATTTCCCCATCATTTAGAATCTGTGCCCTCTAGTTCATGACCATCTCTTGAGAGGGAAGAGTTTCTCACTCTTTAACCTGTTGATACCCCTTAGGATCTTGAATCTCTCTCTCAAGTCTCACCTCAGCCTTCTTTCCTCCAAGGAAAACAGTCCCAACCTCTCCAATCTACCCTCGTAGCTACAGATCTTATTCCCTGGAATCATTCTTGTGAATCTCCTCTGCACTCTCTCCAATTTCTTCACATCCCTCCTCAAGTACGGAGCCCAGAACTGGGCGCAGTCTCCAGATGAGGCCTAACAAGTGTCTTATACAAGTTCAATATGAACTCCTTACTCTTGTCCTCAATCCCTCCATTAATAAAAGCTGGGATACCATATACTTCATTTACTGCTCTCTCAAAGTGCCCTGCCACCTTCACTGACGTATGTACATATTAGAATCATGGAATCCCTACAGTGCAGAAGGAGGCCATACAGCCCATCGAGCCTGCGCTGACAACATTCCCACCCAGGCCCTATCCCCGTGATGCAACGTATTTACCCTGATAATACTGGCATGAATTGAGAAATGGTTAACGGACAGAAAACAGAGCTTAGGTACAAATGGGTCATTTTCAGGGTGGCAGGCTGTGACCAGCGGCTTATCACAAGGATCGGTACTCGGGAGCCCAGCTATTCACAATCCATATCATTGATTTGGACGTTTGGGATCAAATGTAATATTTCCGAGTTTGCAGATGACATGAAAGCAGGTGGAAGTGTGAGTTGTGAGGAGGATGTAGACTCTTCAAGGGGATGTGGGAGAGGCTGAATTAGTGGTGAAACCACACACGGAGTGTTGTGGACAGTTTTATCCTCTTACCTAAGGAAAGATATTCTTGTCCGAGAGGGACTTCAATGACATTTCACTGCATTAATTCCTGGGATGGAGGGATTGTCCTCTGAGGAAAGAAAATGGACTTTTACTTTATGCACTTGAGAAGCATGAGAGGTGACCTCATTCAAACTTGGACAATTCTTACAGGGCTCAGCAGGGTCGAGTCATAGAGGTTTACAGCATGGAAACGCGCTTTGGCCCAACTTGTCCATGCCGCCCAGTTTTTACCATTAAGCTAATCACAATTGCCTGTGTTTCGCCCATATCCCTCTATACCAATCTTACCCATGTAACTGTCTAAATGCTTTTTAAAACATAAAATTGTACCCGCCCCTACTACTGCCCCTGGCAGCTCATTCCAGACACTCACCACCCTCTGTGTGAAAAGAATTGCCCTCTGGACCCTTTTGTATCTCTCCCCTCTCACCTTAAACCAATGCCCTCTAGTTTTAGACTCCCCTACCTTTGGGAAAAGATATTGACTATCTAGCTGATCTATGCCCCTCATTATTTTATAGACCTCTATAAAATCACCCCTCAGTCTTCTACGCTACAGGGAAAAGAGTCCCAGTCTGTACAACCTCTCCTTAAAACCCAAACCATCATGTCCGGGTAGCATCTTAGTAAGTCTTTTTTGCACTCTTTCTAGTTTAATAATATCCATTCTAAAATAGGGTGACCAGAACTGTACACAGTATTCCAAGCGTGGCCTTAATAATGTCTTGTACAACTTCAACAAGACGTCCCAACTCCTGTATTCAATGTTCTGACCAATGAAACCAAGCATGCTGAATGCCTTCTTCACCACTCTGTCCACCTGTGACTCCACTGTCAAGAAGCTATGAACCTGTACCCCGAGATCTCTTTGTTCCATAACTCTCCCCAACCCCCAAACGTTAGCTGAGTAGATACAGGAAGGATGTTTCCCCCGGCTGGGGGCGGGGGGGGGGGGGGGGGGGGGGGGGTGGTGGTGGTGGTGGTGCGGGTGTCTAGAACCATGGCATAGTCGCAGAGTAAGGGGGCAGGACATTTAGGACTGAGATAAGAACATAAGAAATAGGAGCAGGAGTAGGCCATCTAGCCCCTCGAGCCTGCCCCGCCATTCAATAAGATCATGGCTGATCTGAAGTGGATCAGTTCCACTTACCCGCCTGATCCCCATAACCCCTAATTCCCTTACTGATCAGGAATCCATCTCTCCGTGATTTAAACATATTCAACGAGGTAGCCTCCACCACTTCAGTGGGCAGAGAATTCCAGAGATTCACCACCCTCTGAGAGAAGAAGTTCCTCCTCAACTCTGTCCTAAACTGACCCCCCTTTATTTTGAGGCTGTGCCCTCTAGTTCTAGCTTCCTTTCTAAGTGGAAAGAATCTCTCCACCTCTACCCTATCCAGCCCCTTCATTATCTTATAGGTCTCCATAAGATCTGCTCAGTCTCTCCTTATAATCAACACCCCTCATCTCCGGTATCAACCTGGTGAACCTTCTCTGCACTCCCTCCAAGGCCAATATATCCTTCCGCAAATAAGGGGACCAATACTGCACACAGTATTCCAGCTGCGGCCTCACCAATGCCCTGTACAGATGCAGCAAGACATCTCTGCTTTTATATTCTATCCCCCTTGCGATATAGGCCAACATCCCATTTGCCTTCTTGATCACCTGTTGCACCTGCAGACTGGGTTTTTGCGTCTCATGCACAAGGACCCCCAGGTCCCTTTGCACAGCAGCATGTTGTAATTTTTGTCCATTTAGATAATAATCCAATTTGCTATTATTTCCTCCAAAGTGAATCAACTCGCATTTGTCAACGTTATACTCCATCTGCCAGATCCTCGCCCACTCACTCAGCCTGTCCAAATCTCTCTGCAGACCTTCTACGCCCTCCGCACGATTCACTTTTCCACTTATCTTTGTGTCGTCTGCAAACTTTGTTACCCTACACTCCGTCCCCTCCTCCGGATCGTCTATATAAATGGTAAATAGTTGAGGCCCCAGTACCGATCCCTGCGGCACGCCACTAGTTACTCCAGCTGTGGCCTAACCAACGCTCTGTACAACTCCAACATTAACTCTTTGCTCTTCTACTCTGCGCCATGACTGATAAAAGCAAGTGTCTCATCTGCCTTCTTTACCACTTGATTCACCTGCTCTGCTGCCTTCAGGGATCTGTGAATAATTGCCCAAGATCCATATGTTCCTCTGAGCTTCCCAGTGTCCTGCAACTCATTAAATACTCCCTTGCCTTGTTACTGCTTCCAAAGTGCATCACCTCGCACCTATCAGGGTCAAATACCATCTGCCACTGCTCTGCCTATCTGACCAACCCAGCGATATCTTCCTGTAACCTACAACCTTCTTCACTATTAACCATCCTACCAATCTTGGTGTCATCTGGAACCTTGCTTATCATTGCCCCCGCATTATCATCTGTCTCATTTATGTATAACAACAATAAGCCCCCCAGCACGGAGCCTTGTGGTGCCCCACTGGACACCGGCCTCCAGCCACTCAAACAGCCTTCCAACACCACCCTTTGTGTCCAATTACTAAACCAGTTTCGGATCCATCTCGCCAAGGTTTCCTGAATTCCATGTGCTTCCAGGGTGGTAAATCTTTGGAATTCCCTATCCCAGAGGGCTGTGGAGGCTCAGTCATCGTTCACAGACTGAGATGGATAGGTTTCTACAGGCCCAGTCGACTCAATCTCTCCTCATACGACAATCCTGCCATCCCAGGAATCAGTCTGGTGTGCCTCCGCTGCTCTCCCTCTATGGTAAACGCAGCATTTCATAGTTGCAGAGACAAAAACTGTACACAATATTCCAGGTGTGGTCTCACCGAGGGCCTGTACAGCTGCAGTAAGACATCCTTGCTCCTTTCCTCAAGTTCTCTTGCAATGAAGGCCAACATACCATTTGCCTTCCTAACTGTTTGCTGTAGCTGCATGCTTGCTTTCAGTCTCTGGTGTACTGGGGCAGAGTTTACTGATACAAGGCCCAGATTGTAATAACTGAGAGAGGTTTAGGGCAGAGATTACTGATACAAGGCCCAGATTGTAATAACTGAGAGTGGTTTAGGGCAGAGTTTACTGATACCAGGCCCAGATTGTAATAACTGAGAGTGGTTTAGGGCAGCGATTACTGATACAAGGCCCATATTGTAATAACTGAGAGAGGTTTCAGGCAGAGTTTACTGATACCAGGCCCAGATTGTAATAACTGAGAGAGGTTTCGGGCAGAGTTTACTGATACAAGGCCCAGATTGTAATAACAGAGAGAGGTTTCGGGCAGAGATTACTGATACAAGGCCCAGATTGTAATAACTGAGAGAGGTTTTGGGCAGAGTTTACTGATACAAGGCCCATATTGTAATAACTGAGAGAGGTTTCAGGCAGAGTTTACTGATACAAGGCCCATATTGTATTAACTGAGGGAGGTTTCGGGCAGAGTTTACTGATACAAGATCCGGCAGGATTTACTGTTTGATAATCCAGCTGTTTGGCCCCGTTATGAGCACACCTTCCATGGCCATCAAGTCCACAAGTCGGCCTTGAACCCTTGAAGAATGAGAGGCGATCCCATTGAAACAGACTTAAAATTCTTACAGGGTGTGACAGGGTGGATGTAGATTGGATGTTTCCCCTGGCTGGTGAGACTAGAACCAGGGGACACAATCTCAGAATCAGGGGCAGACCATTGAAGTCTGAGATGAGGAGGAATTTCTTCACTCAGAGGGTGGTGAATCTTTGGAATTTTCTATTCCAGGGGGATGTGGAAGCCCAATCATTCAGCATGTTCAAGAGGCAAATCGATTGTGTGAAATAAAATAGGAATCTGTGACTGTGTGTGTGTGTGTGTGTGTGTCTGTTTGTGTGTGTCTGTGTGCATGCATGTGTGTGTGTGTGTATGTTTGTGTGTGTGTGCATGCATGTTTGTGTGTGTGCGTGGACATGTTTCCGTGTGTGTTTATTACTGTGTGCGTCTGAGTGTTACTGGGTGAGAATATCTGTTTCTGTGTGTTTTCATCGAATCCTAGACTCCTACAGTGCAGAAGGAGGCCATTTGGCCCATTGAGTCTGTACCGACCACAATCCCACTCAGGCCCTATCCCCATTACCCCATGCATTTACCCGAGCTAGTCTCCCTGACGCGGAGGGACAATTTAGCACGGCCAATGCACCTGAACCAGAACGTCTTTCAGACTGTGGGAGGAAACCGGAGCACCCGGAGGAAACCCACGCAGACACGGGGAGAACGTGCAAAGTCCGCACAGACAGTGACCCAAGGTGGGAACCGAACCCGAGTCCCTGGCACTGTGAGGCAGCAGTGCTAACTGTGTGTTTGGTGTGTGTGTGTTTATTGTGTTTGTGTGTGTGATTTATGTGTGTTTGTTGTGTGTGCGCGTGTTTTGTGTGTGTGCGTGTTTTGTGTGTGTGCGTGTTTTATGTGTGTTTGTGTGTGCGTGTTTTGTGTGTGTTGGTGTGTGCGTGTTTTGTGTGCGTACGTGCACCATGATCTGTTTGAATGCTGGCGCTGGATCGATGGGCCAAATGGCCTACACCTGCTCCTATTTTCCTTTGAGATTTAAATACATTGACACACATGCACGCTGACACACACACACAGAAAGATATACACAGTGTTGATGTATTTATTCACCACTTAATGTGACTGAATGCTACACATCCCAGTTTACCAAAGACACACAATATTCAGCAGCATTGTAAACAGCGCAGCTGGAAACATCAAATTGGGGATTTGGTTTGAAAAAGGGTCAAAGCCTCTCTTGCTAAAGGCTGTTTGTCTATATTGTGCTGACAGTGATACACTGCCATCCTCTGCTGCCTGCTGGACATTGCTCCAGCCGCAGAGAGAGTGAAGTAGATCAG
This sequence comes from Mustelus asterias, assembly GCF_964213995.1. Classification (NCBI taxonomy): domain Eukaryota; kingdom Metazoa; phylum Chordata; class Chondrichthyes; order Carcharhiniformes; family Triakidae; genus Mustelus; species Mustelus asterias. The sequence continues at coordinate 515,631 of NW_027590190.1, forward strand.
AAACTCACTGGGAGAGAATGCAGCTTCACACAGTATCCATCCAAAACGACAGGAGCATCAGCACACACACAAGCTCCGTGTGGAGACTGAGAGGGGCTCAGTGTGGAACACAGACCTTCACACTAAACCTGGAAGGACATTGATAAAGAGTTTAAAACAAAACTTCAGCAAATGTTTTGAAACATTTTGGTCCGTGGAAAAGTGCAGTGTGTAAAAAGCTGAAGATGTTTCCATTTCACATCTTCCTGCTTTGGGGAAATGGGAGTTATCTTTGCATTTACAAGGATATGGGGAGGGAGGTGTTTGAATGGACATACAGCTTTTTGGGTGATTAAAGTGTTAACTTTGTTTCCAGAAGCTGTTTACAGTGATTGTCCCGAGAGATTGTATTGTTTCAGTGATGTCGACGTCTCCAATACTTCAGACAGAGGAAGGAAACAATTTTCAAAAGGAAAGATTGGGGGAATCACTACATTGAAGGTGTGAGGCCTCATCACTCTCTGTCTGGTTTTGTTCTGTAATCTTTACATGTTTAAACACTGAAACCTCTTGCCCTTGTTGGGAATATCACTGCGGTTTGAGAAAAGCAAACACTGATCCCACACTAAACACCCCCCCAACACAGGACTGAGCAGAGAGTGTGAAATGTGACTGGTGTCAGAGTGGATTGTCAAACAGAAGGGATTTGAAAAATCTCTAAATGATTCATTGATTAAAAACTCTAACATTAATGTCCCGCATCATAAACATCTGCTTCATTATTGTATCTTTCTTTTACAGATCAAGTGATGGGTTGAATTTTGGACGGTGTAGATTTCCCTCAGCTGATTATTAAGATTCCTGATTGACACAAATACAATATCTGCTGTCGGTGACTCCAACAGTGAAATTCTCTCAGTTTATCATTCTGAATCTGTCACTGAGACAATTGTGGTCGGTAGTTCAGTTTTCAGTGTGAAATGTAGAAGGTAACTTTTGTTGCAATGTAATTGTAGTTAATAATTTTCCTGTAGTTTAAATCTCAGGTATAAATTAATAACTTTTCTCGTTCCTTATTCACAATTGTTCATTTCCCGTGATGTTGAGCTCCGGTTTTCTCTTTCTGGTGTCTGGTACAGCTGTACAGATATTGGGCAGCTCAGAGCATAGGGGTTCAGATCTCATTGTGAAGCTCAAAGGTCAGATTCACTTTTGTTAACTTTAAAATCAATTTTCCTGTCAAATATTCTCTGAATTTTTAAATAAATATTGAATGTAAAATTAAATCTGACTTTGCCAAGCTCTCTTTCTGTATTTCTCTGTTCGGAGTCTCTGATCGATGCTAAGGGCCTAGTATTTGAGGCTCTGAGCTGAACCCACAATCTGTCTGATTCTGAGGGAAGATTACTGCCACTCAGATACAGCTGGCTGCAATATCCCCTTGAAATATATCTGTTGTGTAAAGAGCCACATGTTTTTTTTCCCCTGTGTCTGCTGTCCTTAAAGAACTATTGAATAATCTAAACATCCGCATTAATGATCACAGAACAAGGCCAACATGGGGGAATTGAGTATCAGGTTTAAAAGTTTTTTTATTAGTGTCACAAGTAGGGTTACATTAACACTGCAATGAAGTTACTGTGGAAAATCCATAGTCGCCATGCTCTTGCACCTGTTTGGGCAACTTGGGGAGAATTTAGCATGGCTGATACACCTAACCAGCGCGTCTTTCGAACTGTGGGAGGAAACCGCAGGACCCGGTGGAAACCCACGCAGACACGGGGAGAATGTACAAACTCCACACTGACAGTGACCCAAGCCAGGAATCAAACCCGGGTCCCTGGCGCTGTGAGGCAGCAGCGCTAACCACTGTGCCGCACCTCATCGATAAATTGTGCAGTTGTGGATTGCACAGGATAGGAGGGATGTGATAGCACTGGAAAAGGTGCAGAGGAGATTCACCAGGATGTTGCCTGGCCTGGAGATTTTTAGTTCATCGAATCATAGAATCCCTACAGTCCAGAATGAGGCCATTCGACCCATCAAATCTGCACGGACTCTTACCCAGGCTTACCCCGTAAACCCACGTGTTTTCCCGCTAATCCCCCTAACCTATACATCGTGGGACCCTCAGGGCAATTTTGCATGGACAATGCACCCGGAGGAAACCCACGCAGACATGGGGAGAATGTGCAAACTCCACACAGACAGTAACCCGAGGCCGGAATTGAACCCGGGTCCCTGGCGCTGTGAGGCAGCAGTGCTAACCACTGTGCCACCGTGCCGCCACTCGAACTGAAGAGAGATTTTATAGACTGAGGGTGTGATCTTGCCACCTGTTGATGCCACACTCCCGCTCAGCGAGGTCGGAGAATCTGGTGACCAGCCAAATCTCCTTTCACTGCAGTGGGATGGGAAAATCCTGCCGGCCTGAACGGTGATAAGATTCCACCCTGGGGTTGTTTTCCGTGAAGCAGAGGAGGCTGAGGGGGAACATGATGGAGATGGATAAGATTATGAGGGACATCGATAGAGTAGACGGGAAGAAAGCTTTCCCCTTGGTGGTGGGATCAATGACCAGGGGGTATAGATTTAGGGTAAGGGGCAGGAGGTTTACAGGGGATGTGAGGAAAACCTTTTTCACCCAGAGGGTGGTGGGAGTCTGGAACTCTCTGCCTGAAAGGGTGGTGGAGGCAGAGACCCTCAGAACGTTTAAGAAGTGCTTAGCTATGCATTTGCAATGCCAAGGCTTACCAGGCCGTGAGCCAAGTTAGGTGATTTGTCTTTGGCCGGCACAGATGCAATGGGCCGAAGGGCCTTTTCTGTTCTCTAGACCTCCATTGCTAAAACACAACCTCACTGACCCAGCTTCTGGTCATCCATCCAAATCTCTCCCTCCACAGCTCGGGGACAAATCCTGCCGCGCAATCTTCCTTTGAAGTGGCTTTGGACATTTCATTCTCCGTGAGGACTTGTCCGGACAGTGGTTGCTGTTGTTGTGTTTGTCTCAGTGTCAGCTCAGAAACATGGACAACATGTTAGAAATGGCCGTCTCCCAGTGAGTGTGAGGACAGGGCAGGCTTTGAGCGAGGCCTGGGCCGCTCCCTGAAGGACACAGGGCCACCATTGTGCTTTTTGCTGACAAACAGAAAGCTTTCACCCCTCTCTCTCTCTCGTGTCTCATCTCACTCACATTCTGCCCCTTCCATTCACTCTGTGCTGCGTTCTGGAGGAGGCTGCCAGCTTTATCCGCCACAGAGCATCTGCCAACAAGAACATCAGATGAAACTTTCCATTCCCCAAGTCCCTCTTTCCTCTCTGCTCCTCGCTGTCTTTCCGGAGGAAATGGGATGGGAAGCTGATGGGAAAAGATTTGCAGGGCTCCAGGGACAAGGTGGAGCAGTGGGACTGGCTCGATTGCTCTAGCAGAGAGTCGACACCAGCTGAATGGGCTGAATGGCCTCCTTCATTCTGTGACTATTCTATGGTTGACACACAATAGATAGTCAATATCTTTTCCCAAAGGTAGGGGAGTCTAAAACTCGAGGGCATGGGTTTAAGGTGAGCGGGGAGAGATACAAAAGTGTCCAGAGGGGCAATCTTTTCACACAGAGAGTGATGAGCGTCTGGAACAAGCTGCCAGAGGTCGTAGTAGAGATGGACACAATTTTATCTTTTAAAAAGCATTTAGACTGTTACATGGGTAAGATAGATGTAGAGGGATATGGGCCAAATGTGGGGAATTGGGACCAGCTTAGGGGTTAAAAGAAAAAGGGCAGCATGACAAGTTGGGCCAAAGGGCCTGTTTCCATGCTGTAAACATCTATGACACTATGACAACTTGTCATTTGGGTCTCAACTTCAAGTTTCTAGGTGTCCAGATCACCAACAACTTGTCCTGGTCCCCCCCATGCCGACACTATAATTGAGAAAGCCCACCAACACGTCTACTTTCTCAGGAGGCTAAGGAAATTTGGCATGTCAGCTACGACTCTCACCAACTTCTACAGATGCACCATAGAAAGCATCCTTTCTGTATCACGGCTTGGTATGGTTTCTGCTCTGTCCAAGACTGCAAGAAATTACAAAAGGTCGTGAATGTAGCCCCGTCCATCACGCAGACTAGCCTCCCATTCATTGACTCTGTCTACACTTCCCGCGGCCTTAGAAAAGCAGCCAGCATAATTAAGGACCTCATGCACACATTCTCTCTTCCACCTTCTTCCGTCAGGAAAAAGATACAAAGTCTGAGATCACGTACCAACCGACTCAAGAACTTCCCTGCTGCCCTCAGACTTTTGAATGGACCTGCTACATATTAGATTTATCTTTCTCTACACCCTACCTATGACTGCAACACTACATTCTGCACCCTCTCTTTTACTTCTCCCCGATGTACTCTATGAACGGTATGTTTTGTCTGTACAGCATACAAGAAACAATACTTTTCACTGTATCCCAATACATGCGACAGTAATAAATCAAATCAAATCAAAATCCTCCCAATTCTTTCCTCCACGATAGGTCGCAGCATTTAAAGAACACGCCCAGGGCCCGGTGCTGAGTCTGAGGGTATGTGACTACAGTAAGGTGAGTGATACAGGAGGGTCTCACTGTCTGAGGGAGGTGAGTCTTAGCCGGGGGGTGCGTGAGTGACCCAGGTTAATCTGACACTCCAGGGACAGTTGGAATGGAGCTTTCCCCCGGGCTGTCCCCTCCCCGTGTCTGCGTGGGTTTCCTCCGGGTGCTCCGGTTTCCTCCCACAGTCTGAAAGATGTGCTGGTTAGGGTGCATTGGCCGTGCTAAATTCTCCCTCAGTGTAACCCGAACAGGCACCGGAGTGTGGGCGACTAGGGGATTCTCACAGTAACTTCATTGCAGTGTTAATGTAAGCCTACTTCTGACACTAATAAATAAACTGAAACTGAAGGTCAAGGTGCTGCTGTGACAATGCACTCTTGTTTAAACACTCTGCAATGCTGAGACTGGGAGAAGTGACCAACAGGGGGCAGCATTGCAGCTTCTGTCCCCCTATTGAAACTGGGATTGTTGCTCCATCTGCTGCACAATCCCAACCCCATCCACTGGGGGCAATCTGGACACTGGCTGCAGACAGACCTCACTGCGCATGCGCAGTAATGACACCCACCGCCGGCGGCCATTTTGCGTTGCCAAGGGAGACGGCCAGCGGCCATATTCCGTTGCCAAGGGAGACGGCGGCGGCGACCATCTTGCGTTGCCGGGGAGACGGCATCAATGCGGCGGCGTCCCGCGCGCTGACGTCTGTGAGCATTCCCGTCCCGCACATGCGCAGAGGCTGCCCCGCCCCCCCCCCCCCCCTGTTCCGCCAACGAGCATGGGCCGGGCCGGAGTGGGCAAGAGGTGGCACTGGGAGGAGCAGCCCCCCGGGAGCGTTACAGCGACGCCTGGTGGCCAGGAAGGGCAATAGCAGCAGCACAGTCTCTGCCCAAAGGCTTCCCCAGTTCAGCTGCTCAGAGACACTGGGAATGTCTTCAAGTGGAAACTTCAGCTTCTCACATTCACCCCCTGTGTTCAGTCATTGTTTCCTAGGCAACCTCTGTAGTGACATCACTAACAACTTGTTCACATTGAAGGCCATGGCAATCTGGACCATTCGGCTTCAAAGCCATTGAGCTTTGAAACTTCAATTGAAATGTTGGAGATGAGAGTTTATCGATGCAAGTCATGTTGCATGTGGAACGCTCCTGATGCCACAATTAGAGCGGTGCAGACATCTCACAGGGTTGTGTGACTGGAGGAGATGTCAGAGACGGGGTGGTTAAATATAGAGGGACAGGGTCTGAAGCTACGTTTTGGGTAAAAGATGGCAGTAATGTTGTGTCATTAATTTAGCTTCAGATAGTTGCTGGGGAGGGGGATAGAGAGGTTGGGGAGTGATGTTTGTATTGGGGCAATCTCTCTCTCTCTCTCTCTCATCATGTATATATATGAATCCATCTCTCACTCTCTATCTCTCTTTACCCATTGTGTCCAGAGTCTTGTGAAGGTGCAGGCCGGTGGCAGGTTCTGTTTCCTGAAGGACATTACCGAACCTGTCAGATTATTGTGACAATCCAGTAGTTTTCATGATCACTTTTTCCGAGTGGCGGCCCCACAAATGATCAGATTCATTCAGCTCAATTTCACAATCTGCCTTTGTGTTTTTGTGGGTTCTCTCTCACTTCCTTTTTTCTGTTCGAACTCAATTTCCCAGGGTTTTAGAAGAGGAGGATTTGCAGTTGGGAAACTGAAACCAAATATGATATCGAAACCTGCTGGAGTTAGCCAATTTATTGTAACCTGAATATCATTGTGTTTTGAACATGGAAGGAAAAAGCACCATTTTTAGGGGAGAGAACCTGTACACGTGTTCTGTGTGTGGACAGGACTTCAACCAATCATCCAGGCTTTCGGAACATAATTGCAGTCACAACAGGGAGAAGCTGTGGAAATGTGGGGACTGTGGGAAGGGATTTGATTACCCACCCCAGCTGGAGATTCATCGGGGCAGTCACAGCAGGGAGAGACCATTCACCTGCTCCCAGTGTGGGAAGGGATTCACTCAGTCAAACAGCTTACATATACACCAGAGAACTCACACTGAGGAGAGGCCATTCACCTGCTCCCAGTGTGGGAAGGGATTCATTACCTCATCCCATCTGCTGAAACATCGGCGAATCCACACTGGAGAGAGGCCGTTCACTTGCTGTGTGTGTGGGAAGAGATTCACTCAGTCTTCAAACCTCTTTATATGCCCTGTTTGCCCTGTCTTTATATGCCCTGTTTGTGAACAGAATTCCCACTCACCTGAAGAAGGGGCTTGAAGCTCCGAAAGCTTGTGTGGCTTTTGCTCCCAAATAAAGCTGTTGGACTTTAAGCTGGTGTTGTTAAACTTCTTACTGTGTTTACCCCAGTCCAACGCCGGCATCTCCACATCATGTTCTGTCTGAGTCAGAGGTGGGAGAAGATTCCATCAAGAGGAAATTGAATGGGAAGCTGAAGGGAAAATATTGACAGCGTTACGGGGAGAGGGTGGAGGATTTGGAATACTGCGTCCAGTTCTGGTCGCCACACTCCCAGAAGGACGTGGAGGCTTTGGAGAGAGTACAGAGGAGGTTTACCAGGATGTTGCCTGGTATGGAGGGGCTTGGTTATGAGGAGAGATTGGGGAAACTGGGGTTGTTCTCCTTGGAAAGACGGAGGATGAGGGGAGACTTAATAGAGGTGTATAAAATTATGAAAGGCATAGATAGGGTGAACGGTGGGAAGCTTTTCCCCGGGTCGGTGGTGACGTTCACGAGGGGTCATAGGTTCAAGGTGAAGGGGGGAAGGTTTAACACTGATATCAGAAGGACATATTTTACACAGAGGGTGGTGGGGGCCTGGAATGTGTTGCCGGACAAGGTGGTGGAGGCGGACACACTGGGAACGTTTAAGACTTATCTAGACAGCTATATGAACGGAGTGGGAATGGAGGGATACAAAAGAGTGGTCTAGTTTGGACCAGGGAGAGGCGCGGGCTAATTGTTCTTTGTTTCTCGTTTCAAGGCTTCATTCTATGATCATCTTGCTGGTGCCAGTACAGAGCGAGACTGCGGATAGTTGGGAACCTGTCTCGGGGGCAGGGAATTCAGATGGTGTTCGTAAAGCAGAAGTGGAAATGACTAGGGTTGGGAAGCAGTTTCTGATCAGGGCCAGTGTGATCTCCTGGACTCGTTTCGATCGCCTCAGGGGGTCGGAGAGGAATTTCCCAGATTTTTTTTCCCCATATTGGCCCTGGGGTTTTTCACTCTGGGTTTTCGCCTCTCCCTGGAGATCACATGGTCTGGAATGGGGGGGTGGGGGTGAGTTAATAGGTTGTGATGAACAAAGCATCGTAGCTGTGAGGGACAGCTCGGTGGATAGGATATTAGGATGTAGATAGGCTGGAAAATTGGGCGGGGATCCTGGATTCAGGATTCAATCCTGGACCGGGGAGCGGCGCGGGCTTGGAGGGCCGAAGGGCCTGTTCCTGTGCTGTATTGTTCTTTGTTCTTTGATTGGGAATAGTGAAACTGCTCTTGCAGTGTGTCGATCCAGGCTTGACGGGCTGAATGGCCTCCTGTGCTGTCCCCATTCTATGATTCATACACAAGTTAACTTCTCAGTGTCTATTAGGCCCCACTCGTTCCTCCATGATCAGTTCCAGCATTTCAAGTTCAGATCCCAGTACTTTTTAGTTGGGGGATTGAGGAGTAAAACAGAAATAGGAATAAGAGTGTCGGTGCGCTTATGTTTTTGTATTTCTGTGTGTGTGTGTGTGTGTGTGTGTGTGTGTGTGTGTGAGAGAGAGAGACAGTTTCTAAGTGTGTGCAAGTGTCTATTTCAATGTGTGTTTCTGTGTGTGTGATTGTGTTTCTCTGCGTGTGTCTGTGAGTGAGTGTCTGTGTCTGTGTGTGTGTCTCTCTCTGGGTCTTTGTGCATGTGTGTCTGTGAGTGTGTGTTTGTGTCTCTCTGCGTGTGTGTCTGTGTGTCTCTCTCTTTGTCTATGTGTGTGTGTCTATGAGTGTGTGTGTGTGTCTGTATCTCTGTGAGTGCGTCTGTGTGTGTGTGTGTCTATGAGTGTGTGTGTGTGTTTGTGTGTGTTTGTCATGATCTGTTTGAGTGGGGGAGCAGGCTCGATGGGTCAAATGGCCTCCAACTGCACATATTTGAGATTCAAATACATTGACACACATGCATGCTCACACACACACACACACACACACAGAAAGATATACACAGTATTGACATATTTATTGACCATTTAATGTGACTGAATGCTACACATCCTGGTTTGCCGATGACACAAAACATTAGACAGCATTGTAAGCAGCGCAGCTGGAAACATCACATTGGAAAGAGTTATTCATATTTTGTACATGGACAAAACTGGTGGAGAGGTTTCAGTGCAGGGAAATGTAAACTGACACAACTTAGATTTAAAAGGGATAGAACAACGTACTTTAATAAATGATGAAATGACAGAAACAGTGGAAGCTCCAAATGTCCAGATATTTCACAGCTGAATTCGTACAATACACACAGCAATGGATCTGATATTGCGGAATTGTTGTAAATGTGGTTAATCTCAGTACGGAGGCTGTATTCATGTTACAATGTTAACCTGATCACTCTCATCAAAACAGGGTCAACATTTCTGTACAATGTGAGTGAATCATCAGCTCAAATAGTTCAGGTTCAATGTTTAAAATAACCAGTCACTTTTCTGTGGCTGCTTTGGGAATGTCTCTCTACACCCTACCTATGACTGCAACACTACATTCTGCACCCTCTCTTTTACTTCTCCCCAATGTACTCTATGAACGGTATGTTTTGTCTGTACAGCATACAAGAAACAATACTTTTCACTGTATCCCAATACATGCGACAATAATAAATCAAATCAAATTAAAATCCTCCCAATTCTTTCCTCCACGATAGGTCGCAGCATTTAAAGAACACGCCCAGGGCCCAGTGCTGAGTCTGAGGGTATCTGACTACAGTAAGGTGAGTGATACAGGAGGGTCTCACTGTCTGAGGGAGGTGAGTCTTAGCCGGGGGGTGCGTGAGTGACCCAGGTTAATCTGACACTCCAGGGACAGTTGGAATGGAGCTTTCCCCCGGGCTGTCCCCTCCCCGTGTCTGCGTGGGTTTCCTCCGGGTGCTCCGGTTTCCTCCCACAGTCTGAAAGATGTGCTGGTTAGGGTGCATTGGCCGTGCTAAATTCTCCCTCAGTGTAACCCGAACAGGCGCCGGAGTGTGGGGACTAGGGGATTCTCACAGTAACTTCATTGTAGTGTTAATGTAAGTCTACTTCTGACACTAATAAATAAACTGAAACTGAAGGTCAAGGTGCTGCTGTGACAATGCACTCTTGTTTAAACACTCTGCAATGCTGAGACTGGGAGAAGTGACCAACAGGGGGCAGCATTGCAGCTTCTGTCCCCCTATTGAAACTGGGATTGTTGCTCCATCTGCTGCACAATCCCAACCCCATCCACTGGGGGCAATCTGGACAATGGCTGCAGACAGACCTCACTGCGCGTGCGCCGCAATGACACCCACCGCCGGCGGCCATTTTGCGTTGCCAAGGGAGACGGCCAGCGGCCATATTCCGTTGCCAAGGGAGGCGGCGGCGGCGACCATCTTGCGTTGCCAGGGGAGACGGCATCAATGCGGCGGCGTCCCGCGCGCTGACCTCTGGGAGCATTCCCGTCCCGCACATGCGCACAGGTCGCCCCGCCCCCTCGACAGACCCCCCTGCTGTCCCGCCAACGAGCATGGGCCGGAGTGGGCAAGAGGTGACACTGGGAGGAGCAGCCCCCGGGAGCGTCACAGCGACACCTGGTGGCCAGGAAGGGCAATAGCAGCAGCACAGTCTCTGCCCAAAGGCTTCCCCAGTTCAGCTGCTCAGAGACACTGGGAATGTCTTCAAGTGGAAACTTCAGCTTCTCACATTCACCCCCTGTGTTCAGTCATTGTTTCCTAGACAACCTCTGTAGTGACATCACAAACAACTTGTTCACACTGAAGGCCATGGCAATCTGGACCATTCGGCTTCAAAGCCATTGAGCTTTGAAATTTCAATTGAAATGTTGGAGATGAGAGTTTATCGATGCAAGTCATGTTGCATGTGGAACGCTCACGATGCCACAATTAGAGCGGTGCAGACATCTCACAGGGTTGTGTGACTGGAGGAGATGTCAGAGACGGGGTGGTTAAATATAGAGGGACAGGGTCTGAAGCTAAGTTTTGGGTAAAAGATGGCAGTAATGTTGTGACATTAATTTAGCTTCAGATAGTTGCTGGGGAGGGGGATAGAGAGGTTGGGGAGTGTGTTTGTATTGGGGCAATCTCTCTCTCTCTCTCTCATCATGTATATATATGAATCCATCTCTCACTCTCTATCTCTCTTTACCCATTGTGTCCAGAGTCTTGTGAAGGCGCAGACCGGCGGAGAGGGGGGCTGTGGACGCCGGGGTGACCAGAATCGGGGACGTGCTCGATGAGAGAGGGGCGGGCTGGATGAGTCCCCGCGTGCTGGCTGAGCGCGCGGGGATGTCCGTCTGGCGCGCGGCCAAAGCCATCCTAGACCTTAGGACGGTCGTGCTCGGCCCCGAAACTGCACGCAAACTTGAGACGGCGCAGGCGTGCGGTGGGATCCCGCCCGAGCGTTCCCCTGTTCGGGCGGAATTCCACATTGGCCCAAAGCCTCAGCCCCCTCCCCTGGGTGAGGTGCCCCACAGCCTGAGCCGCCTCGCGGAAATGCCCTCCGTGCCTTTTTCTACCGCGCGGAGGCGTTTCCTGTGCGGGCTGCTGCTGCACACCCTCCACTACCGCCTCCTCGCCTGTCGCCCGGATACACCTTGGCGGGCCTTGTTGCCGCCGGGCGGCGGAGGTCCCCGCTGGAGGTCCCTCTACGGAGGGATCTCCCCCAATTACGTCGGGGACCTGGGGTGGAGGGTGATGCATGCAGCAGTTCCGCACAACCGTAGGATTCACTGGTTCACGGGCTCCCAAGACTGCCCTTTCTGCGGCCTTGTGGAGTCCGTGGACCATGTCTATGTTGAGTGTCTTAGGCTGCACTCCCTTTATGTTTTCCTGAAGAACCTTTTATTGATGTTTTGTTTGCACTTCAGTCCCACGCTCCTGATCTACGGACACCCGGTGCGGAGAGGGGAGGGTCGGGATGGCGACCTCCTCGTGAACCTGCTCCTGGGCCTGGCGAAACGTGCCATTTACCGGTCCAGGCAGCGGGCGATCGAGGGGGCCGTCCATCCTGACTGTCTTCCCCTCTACCACAGCTACGTTCGCGGCCAGGTGTCCCTGGAGAGGGAGCATGCGGTGTCCACGGGCGAGGTTGACGCTTTCCGCGCCCGCTGGGCACCGCAGGGGTTGGGGTGCATTATTGACCCTAATAATCACATTTTAATTTGATGTTTTTAAGTTTCCTTTGCATTTTGATTTCTGTTCGGGCTGTTCCCCCTCCTTTTTGGGGAGCTGCCCCTTTTACTTTGTCCTGATTTAATTTGAGTTTGTTTACTTGGTTTGACCTAAAAAGAGGTCTCTCTCTGAATGAAGATTGAGCTTCAGACGGCCTGAAACGTGCCTCCTCTGGGGCAGCGCCTGCACTTTGTTTCCGGGGTGAGGTGGATTCGTGTTCGCCCGAGTAGCGGGGGGCCCCGGGTCGGAGCCGGGCGGAAACTGTGGGTTTGTTTTCTTTTCTTTTTTTGTGAGTACCTTTATTTTTTTTTTCTCTCGTTTTTGCTCACGGAGACGCCCGGTTTTTGTTTTTGTTTTGTTGGGTTTGTTTGTTTTTCGCTCCCTGCGGGGAGGAAGGAGGGAGGTGAGCTGCTGCCTGCCTTGCCCGGCCTGCCTGTTGCCTGCCTGCCTGCCGTCTGGCCTGCTTACCTGCCTGCCGTCTGGCCTGCTTACCTGCCTGCCTGCCGTCTGGCCTGCTTACCTGCCTGCCTGCCGTCTGGCCTGCTTACCTGCCTGCCTGCCGTCTGGCCTGCTTACCTGCCTGCCTGCCGTCTGGCCTGCTTACCTGCCTGCCTGCCGTCTGGCCTGCTTACCTGCCTGCCTGCCGTCTGGCCTGCTTACCTGCCTGCCTGCCGTCTGGCCTGCTTACCTGCCTGCCTGCCGTCTGGCCTGCTTACCTGCCTGCCTGCCGTCTGGCCTGCTTGCCTGCCTGCCTGCCGTCTGGCCTGCCTGCCGGCCTGCTTGCCGTCTGGCCTACCTGCCGTCTGGACTGCCTGACTGCCTGCTTGCCTGCCATCCGGCCTCTGGGGGGTGCGCTCTCCCCGGGGGGGGGGGGGGGGGGGAGGAAGAGAGGACAGGGAGTGACTGGAGGAGAGGGGGGGGGCGAAGGCGTTTGGACTGTCTCTTTTCCATCTGCAGTGGGGGGGGTGAAGACCTTTCCTATTTCCCCTACCCACTACTGCTGCCCCCAGGACCGGCACCCCCTCCCCTTTTCCCTCCTGACTGGGGCACCGGCCTTGTGCCTCATCTCCCTCCTGCTCCTCCAACCTCCTCTCTCCCTCTCTCGCTCCGGGGAGAGAGCACCTACACCCTTCCCCGCCTACCCCACCCTGCCTTATCTTCCCCATCCCACATACGCCCTGCCGTGCATCTGGGCAGTCTCGGGGTGGGCGTAGCACTTCCCCTGATACCATGGCGACATCACCAGCGTCGCCGGTGGCAGGGCCTTCTCGGCCCACCTATGCGGGCGTGGCGGCTGCCAGAGCCCCCGCCGCTCCCAAGGCCCTGCCGCCATTCTCTTTAATCACGCGGCAGCTCGGGGTGAAGTGCTACGCCCACCCCGACATGTCTATCGAGGCCTGCGTTAAGGCAATGGCTGGGGTTGTCGGCCCCTCAGCCATTGTCGCGGCCTCGAAGATGTACGGCCGGGCTGTATTCTTCCTGAAGGCCGAGCGGGCGGTTCGCCTCGCCCTGGAAAAGGGGCTCACGGTGGGCGGGACGTTCCTGGCGGTGGACCCATTGGAGGCCACCGCCCACAAGATAGTAATATCAAACGTCCCGCCCTTCCTACCGAGTGAGCTCCTCCTCCCCCACCTCCATCTACTGGGGGAGGTCAGGTCCGGGGTGCAGCCGATCCCGCTCGGCCTTCGGGACCCCTCCCTCCGCCACATATACTCCTTCCGGCGCCAGGTTTTTGTCCGCCTGGCCCGGGAGGAGGAACTGGAGGGAGGGTTCAATGTCCCCCACGAGGGGACCACGTACCGGGTCTTTTGGTCCGCGGACGGTGTGCGGTGCCATGCCTGTAAGGAGGCGGGGCACGTGAGAAAAAACTGCCCCGTCTCCAAGGCCGCCGACCACCAACCCAAGGCGGCCGCAGCTGGCACCGCAGCCCCCTCTCCCCCCAAGCGAGTACCATCTGCCCCCCCGCGAGGGGAGGCCACGCCGGCAGCAGCTGCCACCTCAGCTGCCGGCGGGGGGGGAGCGGAGCCCCCGCGCGGCCAAAAGGCCCATAAGGGACCTACAAAAAAGAAGGGGGGTACCGGAACCCCGGCCCCCAGGGAAAACACCCCAACCACCCCGGCAGCCGGCTCGGGGACCGCCTCAGTCTCCACCTGCGCCCCCCCCCCACCACCACCATCTGCCGGGCCCGTGGGCTCTCCGGGGCCTAGTGCTGGGTCCGGCGCCCGGGATCATGGGCCCGAGCATGGGGGGGTAAGCGACCCCGAGCCGGCAAAACTGGCGACGCCGCCACCTCGGGGGGACGTGACGGGAGAGCAGGGGGGGCGCGGCAAGGCGAAGAGGGGCGGAGGGCGAGGGGCCTCGCCTGCCCGAGGGCAGGTTAACAAAAAGAGGCGGGGCCCCTCGGGCACCGTAGAGTCCGAGGTCTGCGTGCCCCTCCCCCCTTGTGAGTCATCTCCTGCCGTGCCCCCACCTGTCTTTGTGCCTTGTCCCCAGAAAAAAGGGGGCAAGGCACCCTGTAAATCCAAGCATGTGTTGCCTCAGTCCCCCGGCGAGGAGTCTCCGGGGCCGGGTGGCAGCGGGGCCCCCACGGTTCCGTTCCACCCGGCCGGTTACAACCCGGAGTTCTTCTTCAGTCTGTCGGGGGACTGGGGCGACACTCCAATGTTCATGTCCTCGTGCGGCGGCGGCGAAGAGACGATCCACTCGTCCTCTCCGTCCCGACCTTGGACGCTGGACATCCCCAACCTCAGTCCGAAGGATACACCGGACCTGGGGGGTGTCCAAGCGTCTGGGGCGGGGGGGGGGCGGCTGGGCCGCCGTCGCACGGGGGCCCGCAATCCGGGAAAGGTGAGCCCGGGGGGAACCCCTCCTCCACCGATCCTGGGGGTGGGATCGGGGAGGGGCTAGGGCTAGTTGGTGGCTCCGTGCCGCCCGCCGTACGTCCTGCGGCGGGGGACTCGGAGTCGAGGGGCGACCGCCCTGAGGAGGTCAGCGGCTCGGTGGAGGGCACGGGGACACTTTCAGAGTCTGCCCAGAGCGAGGCGGGGGACTCCCTCGTGCCCCCCACCGAGTCGTCCCTCATCCCCTCCAAGGACCTCAGGGTCTTTATCCGTAACCATTCCGGTCGCTCCGACATAATCCGGCTAGCCCTCGGCCACTGGCCGGACCTGGCGCAGCTCGTCCGGTCCGTGAAGGCATGCTCGCATGCCTCCGCGGGCCTGGAGAAAATAGAGCGGCGCTGGGTACTGCGGTTCCTCCACAGGCTCGAAAAGGTGGGGGGTGGACTGGTGAGAATTGCGCCAGCGCCCCCCCACACACCTAGTTAAGTGGTGACGGTGGCACAAAGCTGCTGACATGAAGGTGACCATAGCCAGCCTCAACATCAACGGCAGCAGTGGGCCACACCGCAGGTTCCAGAACTTCTCGGTCCTCCGTGACGGGAAGTATGCGGTGTGTTTCCTGCAGGAAACCCACACCGTTCCGGGAGACGAAGCCCAATGGCTCCTGGAGTGGCGAGGGGGGGTCTACATGAGCCACCTCACGCTCGCTTCTTGCGGGGTGGCTATCTTGTTGGCCCCGCGTTATAAGCCGGAGATCTTGGGGGTCAAGGAGCCGGTGCCAGGCCGGTTGCTGCACTTGACGGTCCGTGAGGGGGGCGTGGTCATTCACTTGCTGAATGTCTACGCCCCGACCGCTGGACCGCAGCAAACGACTTTCTACGAGAAAGTGTCCGCTCACATCGACACCATCGCGGGGGGCGAATGCATTATCCTCGGGGGAGATTTCAACTGCATCCTCGAGGCACGGGACCGCACCGGCCCCTGGCTGCGCACTCCGGCGGTGGTGAAGTTGCGGGACCTGATCGGGTCCCACGACTTGGTGGACGTCTGGAGACATCTCCATCCTGGCTCCAGCGCCTTCACTTTCGTGAGGCCTGGAGTCGGAGCGTCCAGGCTCGACCGCCTTTACATTTCGAAGGCGCACGTGTCCGGCGTGTCCTCGGTCTCCATGCGGCCGGTGTCGAGCACGGACCACAGCCTGGTGTGGGCGGACTTTGCGCCGTCTCGCATCCGGCGGGGGTCCGCGTACTGGCACTTTAACAACACGCTGCTGGAGGACGAGCACTTCCTGGACTCGTTCCGTCGATTCTGGGCCGGCTGGAGAAGGAAGCGGGGAGGCTTCCCCTCCTTGAGGCTCTGGTGGGATGTGGGCAAGACTCACGTCTGTACCTTCTGTCAGGGGTACGCGAGGGGGTCGACAAAGAGGCGGAAATCCAGGCTCGAGGAGTTGGAGAAGGAGGTGCTCGACCTGGAGGCACGTCTCAGTCGGCCTGACGCGGACCCGGCCCTGCGTTCGGAGTACAGGGAGAAGAAGGACGCGCTGCGAGACCTGCAGCTTGCCAGGTCTCGCGGCGCGTACGTGAGGTCGCGGCTCCAGTTCCAGGTGGACCTGGACCGCGGCTCCCCCTTCTTCTACTCGCTGGAAAGAGGGCGGGCTAACCGTCAGCAGCTCCTTACGCTGCTGGCCGACGACGGTTCCCCCGTCTCGGATCCGGAGGGCATCCGGGCCATTGCCCGGGAGTATTACACCTCGCTCTTCTCTCCGGATCCGTCCAGCGAGGATGCCCGCAGACTTCTGTGGGAGGACCTGCCGCAGGTCAGCCCGGAGGGCGTCGGCAGGCTCGAGGCCCCTACCACCATGGCCGAGCTGACCGGCGCCCTAAATGGCCTCAGCCGGGGCAAGGCCCCTGGGCTGGACGGGCTGACAGTAGAGTTCTTCAGGGCGTTCTGGGACGTCCTGGGGAGCGACTACGCGGGGGTCCTGGGGGAGAGCGTCGCTACCGGGGAGATGCCCCTTTCGTGGCGCAGGGCCGTCATTGCCCTGCTGCCCAAGAAGGGGGATCTCCACCTGCTCAAGAACTGGCGCCCGGTCTCCCTCCTCAGCACGGATTATAAAATCTTTGCCAGGGCTATGGCTTCACGCCTTGGATCCGTGCTGGACCACTTGATCCACCCTGACCAGTCCTACACGGTCCCGGGCCGTTGCATACATGACAATCTCCACCTGGTCCGGGACCTAATCCATCACACCCAGAGGGCTGGTCTGTCGGGCGCCTTCTTGTCATTAGATCAGGAGAAGGCGTTCGACAGGGTGGAGCACGAGTATTTACTCGGGACTCTGCGGGCATTCGGGTTCGGGACGCATTTTGTCGCCCGGATCCGATTACTGTACTCTGCCGCAGAGTGTGTGATTAAGGTTAACGGGTCCCTGACGGCGCCCCTTCGCTTCGGGAGAGGAGTACGGCAGGGCTGCCCCTTGTCCGGCCAACTGTATTCCGTATGCGTGGAGCCATTCCTGCGCCTCTTGCGGAGGAGGTTGTCAGGTTTGGTCCTGCGCGGACCGGACGTAGGGGTGGTCCTGTCAGCTTACGCCGACGACGTGCTCCTCATGTTCACGGACCCGGCTGACCTGCGGAGGATGCGAGAATGCCAGGCGGTGTACTCCGCCGCGTCCTCCGCCAGGATCAACTGGGCCAAGTGCTCCGGACTCCTTGTCGGTCCTTGGGAGACGGACCCCCTCCCGGAGGAGCTCAGGCCTTTCACCTGGAGCAGGACCGACCTCCTCTACTTGGGGGCCCATCTCTGCCCAGCCGAGGAATCCTGGCCAGCGAACTGGCGGGAGCTGGAGGCCAAAGTCTCCGCCCGCCTGGGTCGCTGGACAGGACTGCTCCGAGTGCTGTCCTACGGGGCGCGAGCTCGCGTCATAAACCAGCTGGTCGCCTCCATGCTGTGGTACCGGCTGGTCCCTTTGACCCCTCCCCCTGGCTTTGTCACCGATATCCAGAGAACCCTCGTGCGGTTCTTCTGGGGCAATCGACTGCACTGGGTCCCTGCTGCGGTCCTGTATCTCCCGCTTGAGGAGGGCGGACAAGGTCTGGTGTGCCTCCGCACTCAGATAGCGACCTTCCGCCTCCAGGCCCTACAGAGGTACCTTTACGTTGAGCCCCCTCCACAGTGGTGTGCCATGGCGACGTATTTCTTCCGCCAGTGGCACGGCCTCAATTATGACGTGCAGCTCCTGCATATCGAACTGGGGCGTGCTTCGACCGCCCTGCAGGAGTTGCCCGTCTTTTACCAGGACCTCCTCACTGTCTGGAACAAGGTCGCCTCGCGACGCAGCTCTCCCCCGTCAGGAGTAGCGGCTCTCGTGCGAGAGCCGCTGCTCAGGAATCCGCTCCTCCAGCCGTATAACTTCAGGTGGCTGGCGGAGAGGGGGGCTGTGGACGCCGGGGTGACCAGAATCGGGGACGTGCTCGATGGCGGAGGAGCGGGCTGGATGAGTCCCCGCATGCTGGCTGAGCGCGCGGGGACGTCCGTCCGGCGCGCGGCCAAAGCCATCCTAGACCTTAGGACGGTCGTGCTCGGCCCCGAAACTGCACGCAAACTTGAGACGGCACAGGCGTGCGGTGGGATCCCGCCCGAGCGTTCCCCTGTTCGGGCGGAATTCCACATTGGCCCAAAGCCTCAGCCCCCTCCCCTGGGTGAGGTGCCCCACAGCCTGAGCCGCCTCGCGGAAATGCCCTCCGTGCCTTTTTCTACCGCGCGGAGGCGTTTCCTGTGCGGGCTGCTGCTGCACACCTTCCACTACCGCCTCCTCGCCTGTCGCCCGGATACACCTTGGCGGGCCTTGTTGCCGCCGGGCGGCGGAGGTCCCCGCTGGAGGTCCCTCTACGGAGGGATCTCCCCCAATTACGTCGGGGACCTGGGGTGGAGGGTGATGCATGCAGCAGTTCCGCACAACCGTAGGATTCACTGGTTCACGGGCTCCGAAGACTGCCCTTTCTGTGGCCTTGTGGAGTCCGTGGACCATGTCTATGTTGTGTGTCTTAGGCTGCACTCCCTTTATGTTTTCCTGAAGAACCTTTTATTGATGTTTTGTTTACACTTCAGTCCCACGCTCCTGATCTACGGACACCCGGTGCGGAGAGGGTCGGGTCGGGATGGCGACCTCCTCGTGAACCTGCTCCTGGGCCTGGCGAAACGCGCCATTTACCGGTCCAGGCAGCGGGCGATCGAGGGGGCCGTCCATCCTGACTGTCTTCCCCTCTACCGCGGCTACGTTCGCGGCCAGGTGTCCCTGGAGAGGGAGCATGCGGTGTCCACGGGCGAGGTTGACGCTTTCCGCGCCCGCTGGGCACCGCAGGGGTTGGGGTGCATTATTGACCCTAATAACCACATTTTAATTTGATGTTTTTAAGTTTCCTTTGCATTTTGATTTCTGTTCGGGCTGTTCCCCCTCCTTTTTGGGGAGCTGCCCCTTTTACTTTGTCCTGATTTAATTTGAGTTTGTTTATTTGGTTTGACCTAAAAAGAGGTCTCTGAATGGAGATTGAGCTTCAGACGGCCTGAGACGTGCCTCCTCTCGGACAACACCCAGTTTTGTTTCCGGGGTGAGGTGGATTCGTGTTCGCCCGTGTAGCGGAGGGCCCCGGGTCGGAACCGGGCGGAAACTTTGGGAGGGAGGTGAGCTGCTGCCTGTTGCCTGGCCTGCCTGTCGCCTGACCTGCCTGCCTGTCGCCTGGCCTGCCTGTCGCCTGGCCTGCCTGTCGCCTGGCCTGCCTGTTGCCTGGCCTGCCGCCTGGCCTGCCTGCCGCCTGGCCTGCTTACCTGCCTGCCTGCCGTCTGGCCTGCTTACCTGCCTGCCGTCTGGCCTGCTTACCTGCCTGCCTGCCGTCTGGCCTGCTTACCTGCCTGCCTGCCGTCTGGCCTGCTTACCTGCCTGCCTGCCGTCTGGCCTGCTTACCTGCCTGCCTGCCGTCTGGCCTGCTTACCTGCCTGCCTGCCGTCTGGCCTGCTTACCTGCCTGCCTGCCGTCTGGCCTGCTTACCTGCCTGCCTGCCGTCTGGCCTGCTTACCTGCCTGCCTGCCGTCTGGCCTGCTTACCTGCCTGCCTGCCGTCTGGCCTGCTTACCTGCCTGCCTGCCGTCTGGCCTGCTTACCTGCCTGCCTGCCGTCTGGCCTGCTTACCTGCCTGCCTGCCGTCTGGCCTGCTTACCTGCCTGCCTGCCGTCTGGCCTGCTTACCTGCCTGCCTGCCGTCTGGCCTGCTTACCTGCCTGCCTGCCGTCTGGCCTGCTTACCTGCCTGCCTGCCGTCTGGCCTGCTTACCTGCCTGCCGTCTGGCCTGCTTACCTGCCTGCCGTCTGGCCTGCTTACCTGCCTGCCTGCCGTCTGGCCTGCTTACCTGCCTGCCTGCCGTCTGGCCTGCTTACCTGCCTGCCTGCCGTCTGGCCTGCTTACCTGCCTGCCTGCCGTCTGGCCTGCTTACCTGCCTGCCTGCCGTCTGGCCTGCTTACCTGCCTGCCTGCCGTCTGGCCTGCTTACCTGCCTGCCTGCCGTCTGGCCTGCTTACCTGCCTGCCTGCCGTCTGGCCTGCTTACCTGCCTGCCTGCCGTCTGGCCTGCTTACCTGCCTGCCTGCCGTCTGGCCTGCTTACCTGCCTGCCTGCCGTCTGGCCTGCTTACCTGCCTGCCTGCCGTCTGGCCTGCTTACCTGCCTGCCTGCCGTCTGGCCTGCTTACCTGCCTGCCTGCCGTCTGGCCTGCTTACCTGCCTGCCTGCCGTCTGGCCTGCTTACCTGCCTGCCTGCCGTCTGGCCTGCTTACCTGCCTGCCTGCCGTCTGGACTGCCTGCCTGCCTGCCGTCTGGGCTGCCTGCCGTCTGGACTACCTGCCTGCCTGCTTGCCGTTTGGCCTACCTGCCGTCTGGACTGCCTGACTGCCTGCTTGCCTGCCATCCGGCCTCTGGAGGGTGCGCTCTCCCCGGGGGGAGGGAGGAAGAGAGGACAGGGAGTGACTGGAGGAGAAGGGGGGGGGGGCGAAGGCGTTTGGACTGTCTCTTCTCCATCTGCAGGGGGGGGGGTGAAGGCCTTTTCCTAATTCCCCTACCCACTGCTGCTGCCCCCGGGACCGGGACCCCCTCCCCTTTTTCCCTCCTGACTGGGGCACCGGCCTTGTGCCTCATCTCCCTCCTGCTCCTCCAACCTCCTCTCTCCCTCTCTCGCTCCGGGGAGAGAGCACCTACACCCTTCCCCGCCTACCCCACCCTGCCTTATCTTCCCCATCCCACATACGCCCTGCCGTGCATCTGGGCAGTCTCGGGGTGGGTGTAGCACTTCCCCTGATACGATGGCGACATCACCAGCATCGCCGGTGGCAGGGCCTTCTCGGCCCACCTATGCGGGCGTGGCGGCTGCCAGAGCCCCCGCCGCTCCCAAGGCCCTGCCGCCATTCTCTTTAATCACGCGGCAGCTCGGGGTGAAGTGCTACGCCCACCCCGACATGTCTATCGAGGCCTGCGTTAAGGCAATGGCTGGGGTTGTCGGCCCCTCAGCCATTGTCGCGGCCTCAAAGATGTACGGCCGGGCCGTATTCTTCCTGAAGGCCGAGCGGGCGGTTCGCCTCGCCCTGGAAAAGGGGCTCACGGTGGGCGGGACGTTCCTGGCGGTGGACCCATTGGAGGCCACCGCCCACAAGATAGTAATATCGAACGTCCCGCCCTTCCTACCGAGTGAGCTCCTCCTCCCCCACCTCCATCTACTGGGGGAGGTCAGGTCCGGGGTGCAGCCGATCCCGCTCGGCCTTCGGGACCCCTCCCTCCGCCATATTTACTCCTTCCGGCGCCAGGTTTTTGTCCGCCTGGCCCGGGAGGAGGAACTGGAGGGAGGTTTCAATGTCCCCCACGAGGGGACCACGTACCGGGTCTTTTGGTCCGCGGACGGTGTGCGGTGCCATGCCTGTAAGGAGGCGGGGCACGTGCGGAAAAACTGCCCCGTCTCCAAGGCCGCCGACCACCAACCCAAGGCGGCCGCAGCTGGCACCGCAGCCCCCTCTCCCCCCAAGCGAGTACCATCTGCCCCCCCGCGAGGGGAGGCCACGCCGGCAGCAGCTGCCACCTCAGCTGCCGGCGGGGGGGGAGCGGAGCCCCCGCGCGGCCAAAAGGCCCAGAAGGGACCTACAAAAAAGAAGGGGGGTACCGGAACCCCGGCCCCCAGGAAAGACACCCCAACCACCCCGGCAGCCGGCTCGGGGACCGCCTCAGTCTCCACCTGCGCCCCCCCCCCACCACCACCACCATCTGCCGGGCCCGTGGGCTCTCCGGGGCCTAGTGCTGGGTCCGGCGCCCGGGATCATGGGCCCGAGCATGGGGGGGTAAGCGACCCCGAGCCGGCAAAACTGGCGACGCCGCCACCTCGGGGGGAAGTGACGGGAGAGCAGGGGGGGCGCGGCAAGGCGAAGAGGGGCGGAGGGCGAGGGGCCTCGCCTGCCCGAGGGCAGGTTAACAAAAAGAGGCGGGGCCCCTCGAGCACCGTAGAGTTCGAGGTCTGCGTGCCCCCCCCCCTTGTGAGTCATCTCCTGCCGTGCCCCCACCTGTCTTTGTGCCTTGTCCCCAGAAAAAAGGGGGCAAGGCACCCTGTAAATCCAAGCATGTGTTGCCTCAGTCCCCCGGCGAGGAGTCTCCGGGGCCGGGTGGCAGCGGGGCCCCCACGGTTCCGTTCCACCCGGCCGGTTACAACCCGGAGTTCTTCTTCAGTCTGTCGGGGGACTGGGGCGACACTCCAATGTTCATGTCCTCGTGCGGCGGTGGCGAAGAGACGATCCACTCGTCCTCTCCGTCCCGACCTTGGACGCTGGACATCCCCAACCTCAGTCCGAAGGATACACCGGACCTGGGGGGTGTCCAAGCGTCTGGGGCGGGGGGGGGGGCTGGGCCGCCGTCGCACGGGGGCCCGCAATCCGGGAAAGGTGAGCCCGGGGGGAACCCCTCCTCCACCGATCCTGGGGGTGGGATCGGGGAGGGGCTAGGGCTAGTTGGTGGCTCCGTGCCGCCCGCCGTACGTCCTGCGGCGGGGGACTCGGAGTCGAGGGGCGACCGCCCTGAGGAGGTCAGCGGCTCGGTGGAGGGCACGGGGACACTTTCAGAGTCTGCCCAGAGCGAGGCGGGGGACTCCCTCGTGCCCCCCACCAAGTTGTCCCTCATCCCCTCCAAGGACCTCAGGGTCTTTATCCGTAGCCATTCCGGTCGCTCCGACATAATCCGGCTAGCCCTCGGCCGCTGGCCGGACCTGGCGCAGCTCGTCCGGTCCGTGAAGGCATGCTCGCATGCCTCCGCGGGCCTGGAGAAAATAGAGCGGCGCTGGGTACTGCGGTTCCTCCACAGGCTCGAAAAGGTGGGGGGTGGACTGGTGAGAATTGCGCCAGCGCCCCCCCACACACCTAGTTAAGTGGTGACGGTGGCACAAAGCTGCTGACATGAAGGTGACCATAGCCAGCCTCAACATCAACGGCAGCAGTGGGCCACACCGCAGGTTCCAGAACTTCTCGGTCCTCCGTGACGGGAAGTATGCGGTGTGTTTCCTGCAGGAAACCCACACCGTTCCGGGAGACGAAGCCCAATGGCTCCTGGAGTGGCGAGGGGGGGTCTACATGAGCCACCTCACGCTCGCTTCTTGCGGGGTGGCTATCTTGTTGGCCCCGCGTTATAAGCCGGAGATCTTGGGGGTCAAGGAGCCGGTGCCAGGCCGGTTGCTGCACTTGACGGTCCGTGAGGGGGGCGTGGTCATTCACTTGCTGAATGTCTACGCCCCGACCGCTGGACCGCAGCAAACGACTTTCTACGAGAAAGTGTCCGCTCACATCGACACCATCGCGGGGGGCGAATGCATTATCCTCGGGGGAGATTTCAACTGCATCCTCGAGGCACGGGACCGCACCGGCCCCTGGCTGCGCACTCCGGCGGTGGTGAAGTTGCGGGACCTGATCGGGTCCCACGACTTGGTGGACGTCTGGAGACATCTCCATCCTGGCTCCAGCGCCTTCACTTTCGTGAGGCCTGGAGTCGGAGCGTCCAGGCTCGACCGCCTTTACATTTCGAAGGCGCACGTGTCCGGCGTGTCCTCGGTCTCCATGCGGCCGGTGTCGAGCACGGACCACAGCCTGGTGTGGGCGGACTTTGCGCCGTCTCGCATCCGGCGGGGGTCCGCGTACTGGCACCTTAACAACACGCTGCTGGAGGACGAGCGCTTCCTGGACTCGTTCCGTCGATTCTGGGCCGGCTGGAGAAGGAAGCGGGGAGGCTTCCCCTCCTTGAGGCTCTGGTGGGATGTGGGCAAGACTCACGTCCGTACCTTCTGTCAGGGGTACGCGAGGGGGTCGACAAAGAGGCGGAAATCCAGGCTCGAGGAGTTGGAGAAGGAGGTGCTCGACCTGGAGGCACGTCTCAGTCGGCCTGACGCGGACCCGGCCCTGCGTTCGGAGTACAGGGAGAAGAAGGACGCGCTGCGAGACCTGCAGCTTGCCAGGTCTCGCGGCGCGTACGTGAGGTCGCGGCTCCAGTTCCAGGTGGACCTGGACCGCGGCTCCCCCTTCTTCTACTCGCTGGAAAGAGGGCGGGCTAACCGTCAGCAGCTCCTTACGCTGCTGGCCGACGACGGTTCCCCCGTCTCGGATCCGGAGGGCATCCGGGCCATTGCCCGGGAGTATTACACCTCGCTCTTCTCTCCGGATCCGTCCAGCGAGGATGCCCGCAGACTTCTGTGGGAGGACCTGCCGCAGGTCGGCCCGGAGGGCGTCGGCAGGCTCGAGGCCCCTACCACCATGGCCGAGCTGACCGGCGCCCTAAATGGCCTCAGCCGGGGCAAGGCCCCTGGGCTGGACGGGCTGACAGTAGAGTTCTTCAGGGCGTTCTGGGACGTCCTGGGGAGCGACTACGCGGGGGTCCTGGGGGAGAGCGTCGCTACCGGGGAGATGCCCCTTTCGTGGCGCAGGGCCGTCATTGCCCTGCTGCCCAAGAAGGGGGATCTCCACCTGCTCAAGAACTGGCGCCCGGTCTCCCTCCTCAGCACGGATTATAAAATCTTTGCCAGGGCTATGGCTTCACGCCTTGGATCCGTGCTGGACCACTTGATCCACCCTGACCAGTCCTACACGGTCCCGGGCCGTTGCATACATGACAATCTCCACCTGGTCCGGGACCTAATCCATCACACCCAGAGGGCTGGTCTGTCGGGCGCCTTCTTGTCATTAGATCAGGAGAAGGCGTTCGACAGGGTGGAGCACGAGTATTTACTCGGGACTCTGCGGGCATTCGGGTTCGGGACGCATTTTGTCGCCCGGATCCGATTACTGTACTCTGCCGCAGTGTGTCTGATTAAGGTTAACGGGTCCCTGACGGCGCCCCTTCGCTTCGGGAGAGGAGTACGGCAGGGCTGCCCCTTGTCCGGCCAACTGTATTCCGTATGCGTGGAGCCATTCCTGCGCCTCTTGCGGAGGAGGTTGTCAGGTTTGGTCCTGCGCGGACCGGACGCAGGGGTGGTCCTGTCAGCTTACGCCGACGACGTGCTCCTCATGTTCACGGACCCGGCTGACCTGCGGAGGATGCGAGAATGCCAGGCGGTGTACTCCGCCGCGTCCTCCGCCAGGATCAACTGGGCCAAGTGCTCCGGACTCCTTGTCGGTCCTTGGGAGACGGACCCCCTTCCGGAGGAGCTCAGGCCTTTCACCTGGAGCAGGACCAACCTCCTCTACTTGGGGGCCCATCTCTGCCCAGCCGAGGAATCCTGGCCGGCGAACTGGCGGGAGCTGGAGGCCAAAGTCTCCGCCCGCCTGGGTCGCTGGACAGGACTGCTCCGAGTGCTGTCCTACGGGGCGCGAGCTCGCGTCATAAACCAGCTGGTCGCCTCCATGCTGTGGTACCGGCTGGTCCCTTTGACCCCTCCCCCTGGCTTTGTCACCGATATCCAGAGAACCCTCGTGCGGTTCTTCTGGGGCAATCGACTGCACTGGGTCCCTGCTGCGGTCCTGTATCTCCCGCTTGAGGAGGGCGGACAAGGTCTGGTGTGTCTCCGCACTCATAGCGACCTTCCGCCTCCAGGCCCTGCAGAGGTACCTTTACGTTGAGCCCCCTCCACAGTGGTGTGCCATATTTCTTCCGCCAGTGGCACGGCCTCAATTATGACGTGCAGCTCCTGCATATCGAACTGGGGCGTGCTTCGACCACCCTGCAGGAGTTGCCCGTCTTTTACCAGGACCTCCTCACTGTCTGGAACAAGGTCGCCTCGCGATGCAGCTCTCCCCCGTCAGGAGTAGCGGCTCTTGTGCGAGAGCCGCTGCTCAGGAATCCGCTCCTCCAGCCGTATAACTTCAGGTGGCTGGCGGAGAGGGGGGCTGTGGACGCCGGGGTGACCAGAATCGGGGACGTGCTCGATGGCGGAGGAGCGGGCTGGATGAGTCCCCGCGTGCTGGCTGAGCGCGCGGGGACGTCCGTCCGGCGCGCGGCCAAAGTCATCCTAGACCTTAGGACGGTCGTGCTCGGCCCCGAAACTGCACGCAAACTTGAGACGGCGCAGGCGTGCGGTGGGATCCCGCCCGAGCGTTCCCCTGTTCGGACGGAATTCCACATTGGCCCAAAGCCTCAGCCCCCTCCCCTGGGTGAGGTGCCCCACAGCCTGAGCCGCCTCGCGGAAATGTCCTCCGTGCCTTTTTCTACCGCGCGGAGGCGTTTCCTGTGCGGGCTGCTGCTGCACACCCTCCACTACCGCCTCCTCGCCTGTCGCCCGGATACTCCTTGGCGGGCCTTGTTGCCGCCGGGCGGCGGAGGTCCCCGCTGGAGGTCCTTCTACGGAGGGATCTCCCCCAATTACGTCGGGGACCTGGGGTGGAGGGTGATGCATGCAGCAGTGCCGCACAACCGTAGGGTTCACTGGTTCACGGGCTCCGAAGACTGCCCTTTCTGTGGCCTTGTGGAGTCCGTGGACCATGTCTATGTTGTGTGTCTTAGGCTGCACTCCCTTTATGTTTTCCTGAAGAACCTTTTGTTGATGTTTTGTCTGCACTTCAGTCCCACGCTCCTGATCTACGGACACCCGGTGCGGAGAGGGGAGGGTCGGGATGGCGACCTCCTCGTGAACCTGCTCCTGGGCCTGGCGAAACGCGCCATTTACCGGTCCAGGCTGCGGGCGATCGAGGGGGCCGTCCATCCTGACTGTCTTCCCCTCTACCGCGGCTACGTTCGCGGCCAGGTGTCCCTGGAGAGGGAGCATGCGGTGTCCACGGGCGAGGTTGACGCTTTCCGCGCCCGCTGGGCACCGCAGGGGTTGGGGTGCATTATTGACCCCAATAATCACATTTTAATTTGATGTTTTTAAGTGTCCTTTGTACTTTGATTTCTGTTCGGGCTGTTCCCCCTCCTTTTTGGGGAGCTGCCCCTTTTACTTTGTCCTGATTTAATCTGAGTTTGTTTACTTGGTTTGGTTTGACCTAAAAAGAGGTCTCTCTGAATGAAGATTGAGCTTCAGACAGACTCAAACTTCCTCCTGTCTTCAACATCTGTGAGTAAAACACTTTCTTTTCTCACCCTTTCCATTTATTTTCTCATTCTGGGGGAAATTGTTGACTTGCAGCAACTGATCACGAGAAATAGAAGCAGGAGTGGCCACCAGGCCTTTGAAGCCTGTCCCGCCATTCAATCCGATCATGGCTGACTGATGCCGGTTTCAACTCCTTTACTGTGCCATTTCCCCATAGCCCTCTATTACCCAATCTTTCAAATATGTATCCACCTCCACTTTAAATACTTCTAACGATCCAGCCTCCACCACCCTTTGGGGCGGAGAATTCCAGAGCTTCATCATCCTCTGTGAGAAGAAATTCCTGCACACCTCAGTTTTAATGACTGACCCTTTATTTTGTTTGAGACTCTCCCACTCGTGAAAGTATCTCACCATCTACCCTGTCAAGCCCACTCAGGATCTGAAATGTTTCAATAACCCCTTTGTCTTCAAAACTTCAAGGAACACAGGCCTTGACAATTTACTCCCTCTTGATAGGACAACCCTCCTATCCCAGGAATTAGCTTGGTGAATTTCCTTTGGACTATGTCCAATATTACTATATCCTTGTTTAGATAAGGGGATCGAAACTGTATGCATTATCCCGGGTGAGGCATCACCAACACACTGTACAGTTGCAACAAAACCTCCCTGTTTTTAAACTCCAACCTCTTTGCAATAAAAGCCAAAATGCCATTTTCCTTCTTAACTCGTGTGGGACCTGCCTGCTAGCTTTTTGTGATTCATGCACAAGAACACCAAGATCCCTCTGTACTTCACTCACCGGCAGCCTCTCTCATTTAGATAATCTCCCTGTTGATTCCTCCTACTGAAATACATGACCTCACACTTCCCCACTTTAAACTCCATTTGCCACGTTTTGAAGACAGAGGGGTGACTTTATTGCATCTTCCCCAACTCTTGACTCATCTTTCCCAGGCCCTATCCCTGTAGCCCCACATTTTTACCCCACTAATCCACCTAATCTACATCTATTGGGACACAAAGGGGCAATTTAGCATGGCCAATCAATCTAACCCGCACATCTTTGGACTGTGGGAAGAACCTGGAGCACTCAGAAATCCACACAGACATGGAGAGAATGCGCATACTCCACACAGACTGTCACCGGGATTGAACCTGGGTCCCTGGCACTGTGAGGCAGCAGTGCTAACCACTGTGCTGCCATGGCACCCTTTTTAAATAAACTACAAGCACAGATTTCTCTCGATCTACTTATATCTTCTTATATCCTCAAACAAATTGAGCAAATTTGTCAAACATAATTTATCTTTCATAGAACCATGTTGACGAGGTTTGATTCTATTCAGCTTTCCTCAATGATTAGCTATTTGCTCTTTGATTATTGACTCCAGCGTCTTGCCAATAATAGATATTAAATTAACTGGCCTTATAGATCCCTGCCTTCTGCCTTTCTCCCTTTTTGACCAAGGTAGTCACATTGGCTGATTGCCAATCTTCTGATCTCTCCCGAAATCTAGCAAGTTACAAAAAATTTCAACAAAATTCTCCACAATCTCTTCAGCAACCTCCATTAAAAAGCTAGCGTGCAGTTCATTGGGTCCTGGTGACTTATCCGCCCTTAGCCACTGAAGGGAAAGGAAGTGAGCCCAGTCTGTATATTTCAGACATTTTTGGTCCAGTCATATAGACATATATCTGTCTGGCCGCCTGCATGGAGATTCCCAGCTCTCTGTGTCCAGGACAGGAAGCAGTGAGCATGGATCTGTCAATCAGCCTCAATCAGCACCTTCAGGAGAATTGAGAGGGTGAATATTAGATACAGCAGAGTGAGAATGGAGGGAGAGTGTGTGGGATGGAGATTTACAGTTTTTGGGGAATGAGAGAGAAAAGAATGTTCCATAGAAACTAGAATTGTCTGTTCTGAATTTCTATCCTGTGCTGACATTGATGACTTTTGTAAATTCCTTTTACAGGATTTCAGAAGGTGAGAATTTATAGACAGAAATCTCAAACCAAACTTCACATCAATATCTGACAGAGTCACTCAATTCATTGGGACTGAATATCACTGACCTTTGAATCTCGAAGGGGAAATGTTTCTCTGTTCTGTCAGCTTTTGAAGATTTTAAGCATCTGTGTGACTGGAAAAGCACCGAGACACACACACACCTGAGTAAGAGTGCTCCAGTGCACTGAGTGTGGAAAGAGCTTTAACCAGTTACACAGCCTGAAAATACATCGCAGCATTCACAGCGGGCAGAGACTGCACCCATGGTCTGTGTGAGATTTAACTGATTGTTTAAACTACAGAGTCACAAGGACCCGAACCATGGAGAAACCGTGGAAATGTGTGGACTGTGGGAAGGGATACATGTGCCCATCTCGGCTGGAAATTCATCGACGCAGTCACACTGGGGAGAGGCCCTTCAGCTGCTCTGTGTGTGGGAAGGGATTCACTCAGTCATCCGAACTGCGGGATTCACACTGGGGAGAGGCCATTCTCCTGCTGTGTGTGTGGGAAGAGATTCACTCAGTTACCCAGCCTGCAGATACACCAGCGAGTTCACACTGGGGAGAAGCCGTTCACCTGCTGTGTGTGTGGGAAGAGATTCAGTCAGTTATCCAACCAGCAGAGACACCAGCGCCTTCACACTGGGAAGAGGCCATTCACCTGCAGTGTGGGTGGGAAGGGATTCACTCAGTTATCCAGCCTGCAGACACACCAGCGAGTTCACACTGGGGAGAGGCCATTCACCTGCTCTCAGTGTGGGAAGGGATTCAGAGTTTCATCCCAGCTGCTGAGACACCAAGAAATTCACGAGTGATTCCAGGGGTTGGATTCTGCTGTTATTGTTTCTGCTCTCAATTACATCCAGAACTGCATTTAGTTCATTCTCACAGTTGGTCAATGGGGAGGGTCAGAGGGTTTCTTTCTGCTGGACTGGCCGGTCTCACCATTTTGCCTCCAGTGGCTGGTGCTCGGAAGTTAAGAGATATTTAGTCAGCATTTCTGTTTGAAAACCCCCAAATGCTCATCCAATTTCCTTTGTAATTGTTTATTGTCTCCACTTCTTTCACCCTCATAGGCAGCGAGTTCCAGGTCATTACCATTCATAGCATCAAAATATTCTTCCTCACATCGCCCCCCCTCCCCCCCCTCCCCCATCCCACATATCTGAACCAAAATCTGCACCCCCCTCGTCCTTGTCCCTTCAACTAATGGGAACAGCTTTTTTTTGTCCACCTTATCTAAACCTGTCAGAATCTTGTCCACCTCTATCAAATCTCACCTCAACCTCCTTTGCTCCAAGGGGAACAACCCCAGCCTGACATCGACAATAAAGAACAAACTAACAGAATATGTTAATACCTGAAATCAAATGGGAATGTTTAATTTCTGTTTTAAAGATATTGTGAATATATTGTCCCGTACAATAAAGAAATTGGAATAACTAACCTTGGGTGTGGTTGAATGGAATATATCAATCTGGTATCCACCTACAGTCTAGTGAATGTCTGGAATGTGTTGCTGGAAATCCCTCCCTAACAGCACTGTGGGTGTACTTACACCTCAGGCATTGTAACAGTTCAGGAAGGCAGTGTTGGGGTTGACCATGTCCGAGGCAGCTACATACAGCCACATATTCTGTTATAATTGAAGGACTGCAGATTGAATGTGAGGCATTATGGGACTGGACTATCTTGACCACATTCCTGTGACTGCTCAGTTTCTACAATCACGGACCATTAAAGCTGCTCAGCAGGGTCCCAACAGAAGACCTGGTGAGAATATTTACTCAGAATGAGTTAGAATTAAACTTATTCCAGGACTGGCTGGTGTTCAGCGCCTGAGATACCCGAATCTGTAAAAAGTGGGTCTGACCAATCAACAAACGATGATAGGTAGTTGGTAAAGAAGCGTTCTCAGGCATTATTTAAATTATTTTATCATAAATTTGTGGCCAATTTTTGAAAAGTTAGTTCGGCCACAAGAGCTGCCCATTAAGCTACCATTCGTCATTGTGTGTTATTGCTTTTGTATCATGAATGGATATTAGGAGCTTTGGTGTAGAACCAGTTATCACCAAAATCCTGTATTCCTTGCCCTGCTGACGGTGGTGAATGTCTTCGCGAGATTGACCGAAGTACGTTAAAGATATGGACATATATGGAACATCGAGAAGTTGTTGGCTGGAGTAAATCTTCCAACACAATCACTACACTGCACATCAGATATACCCGGTCTGCAAGCACATGATGTATTTCAAGTGTGACCCCAGCAAAGATCTTTCCCGTGATGTTATGACTGAGATATGCCTGTAGTTGTAGCAGTCTCTTCCATCGGTTTAGTTTGCAAAAAGTGTGATAAATTTGAATCAGGCATGTCTTATGGAATTGTGGGTGCCATGGTGGCACAGTGGTTAGCTCTGTTGCCTCACAGTGCCAGGGCCACTTGTTTGGTTCCCGGCGTGGGTCAGTGTCTGTGCGGAGTCTGTACATTCTCCCCGTTTATGCGTGGATTTCTTCTGGGTGGTCCAGTTTCCTGCACAGTCCGAAAAGGCATGCTGGTAATGTGCGCTGGCCAGGCTAAATTCTCCCTCAGTGTACCCGAACAGACGGTATAGTGTGGCGACTCGGGGATTTTCACAGTGACTTCAAAGCACTGTTAATGTAAGCCTACTTGTAACATTAATAAATGAACTACAAACCTTAAATCTTCCAGCAAGTAAGGAGAATGTCATAAATGTTCAGAAAGATAGTAATTATTTTCACTAATGACCGTCCATTCACAATTTAATAAATGCATTCACCATTCATTCACAAAGGTTAATATATTTAAAATTACTTTATGGAAGGTGGGTGACTGTCTAAGCTATAATTTATTTCACATTGCTAAGTGCATTCGGTAAGCTGGTGGTGAGCTGCCACCTTGAACCGTTGCACAACCTGCAGTGTAGGTACACCCACAGTGCTGTTAGGAAGGGTTCTCCTGGATTCCGACCCAGCGACGTTAAAGGAGCGGTAATATATGTCCAAGTCAGGTTTATGAGCGTCTGGAGGGAAATATCCCGGCGGGGTAGTTCCAATTCACCAATTAACATCAATTAATACAGATAAACAATTATTTCACCAATTATATTCAGCATTTTAATAAATGAAAAACATGGCGGATTCTGAAAACTGAAACAAAAATAATAAATTCTGAAAATCTCAACAGGTCTGACAGCATCTGTGGTGAGAGAATAGAGTCAAAGTTTCGAATCAGGATGACCCTTTTTATATTTGGAGAAAATTGAAGAGGGCGATGGCATTGGGAAATGATGAGGGTGGAAAGGGATTAGGAAGTTTCTTTAGGATATAGTTAGTGATTGAGACGTTGATTCGGTCAGTTAGCATGGATAAGTTGATTATGATATTTGGGATCCGTATGTAAGTTGATGCAGCTTGTGTGTGGCTCGAAATAGTGCTTATAATTAAACAGTGCCTATTTGAACTATTCACATCTCACAACAAAGTTATGCAGCTTGTCTGACACCTTGTTAGAAACAATGATAATCTTTCCAACGCATTAGGAATACTCTGCTGAAGGGTCATCCAGACTCGAAATGTTGGGTCCACTCTGTCTCCACAGATGCTGTCAGATCTGCTGAGATTTTCCAGCATTTTCTGTTTGTTTTCAGTATTTCATTCTATACAACTTTGCTTTGAATAATTCATTGATATTAACATTTCTTGTCATTGTAATGGCCTTTTTGTCGCCAAGGATAAAAATCTGTCCCAGAATGCAGTGGGAAATTGAATGAATTTAGACTGAGGATCATGAGTCGCTACCCAGCAGTCTCTGCGCTTTAAACTCCTGATACATAGCTGGTGTGATGATTTCCACAGTAATGAAATGCATTAAAGTACCTTGCACCTAATATGATTTTACTGAATTTTTAAATCCCGATTCATTATTACACAGTTTTGGGAAATAATGTAACACTTGTAGTTGTCCAGTGAGTTTCACAATATATCTGTTGCCACATTATTTATTTTACAGCTTGTTACCTTCACTAATTTGGGTGAGGGCATGGTGAGTGATTTGCTGCACATGTTTCAAATATTACAATCCTCCCTCCTCAGCCAAATCATGTTCCCTCTTTCGATCTTGGATATGAATATTCAGTATCAGCAGAGAAATGAAACATCCGTGCCGCAGGAAAACGCCCTCTTCTTTTCGTGAGGATCAGCTTGCTAACTCCCGAGAAAATCGGGTTTGATTTCACCCAGACCCTCTGGAAGTATTGAAATTATTACACTGACAGAAATGGAATCAAGGAACTGTTTCAACTTCTGAACCAGTCAAGTACAAATATGGGAATGTGGAACAGTATCTTTCAGTACCATTTAACAATGCATCCATCAATCCGTTCACTGATTCCTCAATCAAAATATTCAGGCATCCAACTGATATTCATTTCATTCATTCAACGGTCATTCATTCCTGCATCAACACAGTCATTCATTTATTGTTTGCGCAGATTGTGACGTAATATTAATTGAAGTGGCCCAGTGATCCAGAGACCCAGGACAATGATGTGGAGACAGGGATTTAAATCGGAGCATTGCAGCTGGTGGAATTTGAATTCAATTAATAAATATGGAACAGATGCTAATGGCGACCATCGGACCGTCTCTGATTCCCCAATGAGTGAAATCTGCCATCGCTACCTGGTCTCACAAGGATGTGACTCCAGATGGACAGCAAAATAGCTGACTCCTTAATATGTTCAGAAGTAGCCTAGAAAACCACTCAGTTCAAGGGAATTTGGGGCTGACAAAATGTGCCGGTCTTTGCAACCAAACATCCCATGGAAAGATAAAGGGAAAGAAAATACAAACAAACATGTTCATGTATCGTCTCTCTGAGACATTTCTCAGTTTGCCTGTAATTCTTTCTATCCATCTAACACCATATCCTGATGTGTTGGAAAAATCATCATTGTTGCTAACAGGGTGCCAGAGAAGCTGCATAACTTTCCTTTCATTAGAGATGGGAAAAATTCATCTAGATTTACAACTTTAAATAATTAAAGTGCCTCCAGTACTGTTGCTGGGTAGATTTATTTATAAATAGGCCTCATTGACAATGTGAAGGGTTTTAAGTTGGCTTGCAGCCAAGCGGTCAGTACTGAGGAAACAGATCTTTGATCTGCTGCTCAACACCCCCAGATGATTCCTGTCAATCACTTTGAGCATTTGACAGCAGTTTGGATTGCTGCCAAATACTGTGTGGGACAGATTAGCGTGAACGTGAATGGACAAAATGGGATTCAGCCATTTAAACAATAATTGTTTCATTCCCACAAGAATGACACATTTTAAATCGTAATCATTCTAATCAAATATTTTCATTCAATGTCTGTTCATTATGTGAGTAAATAGTATCGCAAAACAATAATGTGACCAGATGCTTTTTCATTTGTATAACTTCCAAGTAAATGTCATTCCAATAATTAAAGTCTGTTCATTCACCACTTCATGAAATGCGAGAGAGAGATGTTGATGGTCCCAATTCCCCAATCAATTGAAATCAGTGCAATGGCATAAAATGCATCGAAATAATATTAAGAGAACATCATAAAACTGACATGAACAGCGGGAATTCCTGGAATATTCTGAACGTTCTGTATCGCATTTAAACAGCAGCGTCTCTTGTACCTGATTAACACCCTATTCTATTGTACAGTATAATCTGATTCCTGTTATTGAAGAGTTCCAATCATAGCTGCCAATAAGTGGAGAAATGATCAGTTCATAACCTGATTCAATGGAAGATAAAACATTTATTCTTGTGATATTGTGCAATGTGCCGCAAAGCCCTGATATCTTGTGTTCGCAATACCAGCGAATGTTAGACAGCCGGTGGCCGATCGAGTGAGCTGCAATGATCTGGATGCTGAAGGAGAACTTTAATGATCTCCGTGTCCGTTCCATTCATTAATTTCTCTGTCAAAAGTCGAGGTTAATTTTATGTTTCTCTGTCAACTCACTATTTAGTTATCAGGAGGGCGGGATTCTTATTATTTTCAAAGGGCTGTCTTCGAGATTGGGGTAGTTTGACAAATATAAGGAGAAACATTGTATTGTGTGAGAGTTTCTTCTCATCTCCAAACCCAAATTGTACAGTGATAGCCATCCACACAGTAAATGCAATCACTTTGTTCATACCCCCTCATTTAGTTACAGAAATCGGTAAAAATTATTCTGATAAATGATGCTTTATTATTGTAATGTGACAGAGACCCGGAATTGTTGCAACACAGACTGACGGTCTCTTTATTTTCAACAAATGTTATTTCATCATTTTTAGATTTGTATTCTTCTTGGGGGCGTGGTAATAAAATCACCATATTTACAATGGTATTAGTTATTTTAAATAAAGAAATGATGAACTGCAATATCACCATCAGAAATAATGGAGACAATACAATGAACATACTCAGCCAAACAAATATCCCGACACAGACAAAATGTCCATTTTAATATTAACCTATTGTAAATCTGGAAGTCCATTCTGTTGGGGTGTGGAAGGTGGGACCTGGATCCTGTCGCCGCCTCCAGCAGGGAATCAACAGGCGGCGCCTGGAAAGCCGCCCCCTTCTGCCGGCTATTTAAATACCGCTCACCAGACCGGAATCCAACAGTCCGGGAGCTGGTTTGTTCACTGAGTTCCTGACACAACCATTTCCCCCAAATCACCAGAAGGATGAGGTCGGCGATTTCTCTCAGTTTGTTGCTGACTTTCTTATCCGGTGAGTAGTTTTTTTTTCATTGTCTAAGTCTCCCAGTTACTGTCTCAGTTTTAGTCCATCTCTGTAATATTCCAGAGTCAAAAATCATTACACCAGGATTAATCCTCGTGTTTTTTGATCTACTTTTACAGGTGTCCAGTCGGAGGTTGTGTTGACTCAGCCAGAGGCAGAGACCGGGCGTCCAGGAGGCTCCCTGACACTGACCTGTAAAACCAGCGGCTTCAGTCTTAGCAGCGCTTACATGCACTGGATCCGACAGGTTCCAGGACAGGGGCTAGAGTGGCTGCTGAGGTACTATAGTTCATCTAGCAACAACTACGCCCCAGCAATTAAAGATCGATTTACTGCGTCCAAAGACACTTCAAGCAACATCTTCTCTTTGGAAATGACGAGGCTGAAGACCGAAGACACCGCCATCTATTACTGTGCAAGACACCACAGCGAGAGGAACTAGGGATGGACCCGAACAAGAACAGCTCGAGAGGGAATTCAGCAACTTCCATCATAACCTGAAGGTCAGTGCTTGTTTTAAATGTAGTATTAACGACAGTGACCAGAACAAAAACACAAACCGCTTCTGACAAACCCAACTTAGTGAAAATTAAACATTAAACCAAGAAAACACACAGACATAATGGGCTGAGCTTTTCACTCTGTTTATATTTACTGTTAACAGTTTCAGCAATTACACACCTGGATATAATGCTCGTTTTAATATTTCTGATACTTGGAGGAGATGTTTCTAGATTGTGTTTTGTGAACTGCTGCATAAATTGTAAATTACATCGAAATAATGGTCTATTTGAAGTGAATATTGAGCGGCAGTACTGAACAGAGACTGAGTGCAGTTTTTGTGCGAGTGTCTGTCACTGTGATACAGCAGTGGGTCACTGTGCTGAGCACAGCGACATCCTCATACAAAAACCTCATGGAAAGAGATTGCTCAAATTGGTGATCAGTACCACAGCAGGATTTTCAAAGTAAACGAGGCTTCAGTGAAATAATGTGTGGAAGTAATATTAGTTTGTGAAAAGGTATAAAAATCTTCCCATAAAATCTATATTTACCGATCTGCTAAATCGACACAGAGAGTTTAAAAGCATTCCGATCCCCTTTATAAATACAATGACCAGGACAAGCTGAAATATCTCACTCATTCGCTCGTGGATGAGGCAGAATCAGATTTTTGAGACAGCAGTGAAATTAAACAGTTAGCAGTCGGGCACAGTATTTGTCATGCTGTGTCTCACTGTGATAACTGGGGTGGCACAGCAGTTACTGTCAATACAAAAACCCCTCAGCACTAATTGACCGAGACTGGGGCAGTGCTCTGTTTTCCAATCCAGCATTATTTACAGTGCTGTATTATTTATGTCCCAGCACTACACAAATAGCGAGAATTAACATGGGAAATTTATGATAACTATTTGATTATCAGTTGGTGTTTTCAATAACTTGATCATGTGATCCTCTATGAAATATAAAACATTAAGGTTATTTATGTAGAGCGAACGGTATCCACCAGTACAATAATAATTTCATGAAAATGCAGTGATTTGCTTTCCCTCTGGCTTGTGAATTTTTAAAATACTGATGGATTTCTGTCTATTTTGTGCAGAGATGGTTATTGTATGACCCAGCCGAGAGAATGTGACACTGTGACGCCATGGACTACTGGGGACAAGGGACCATGGTGACGGTGACTGCAGGTAAGAACCATGCATTTATTTAGTTAGTGTTTTATTTGAGTTTTTGTTTTATACTTTTTCTCGATTTTATTAATTCATTCGTTCAATGTAATGTGGTTTGGTGGATTCTGTGCTGAAAATCTTTACAATGTTTCATGTGATCCTGCTTAAAATGGGGGTTATAGAATTCTACTGTTAATTGACAAAAGGTGATACTGAGTGATTCAGTCTCTTGTTGTGATTTGGTGTGTATCTGCTGAGGACATTGTGTGGCTGGGTTACTTTAAATGCCTTCCTTTTGTTAAGCAGTTCGGCGTTTCTTCAATGTTTAATCTCGGTGACATCTAGTGGCTGCGAGTTGCACCATCCACTGCACAAGTGTTTGAAATCTAACCCAATATTAACAAAATGTGTTAAAGTTTCTACTTTAATGTTGCGAACATGTTCCGCTTAATCACAATCTGGTTTTGTTATCTCATTGTTGTGCTTATTTTAATTATTAGTTGCTTTGGTGATGGTCAGATTGGCTGGATTTTAAATTGAGATTTTCTGCCAATGTGAAATTTGTTTCTGTTGCAACTGTTTGTAGAATTGAGCTGCTTCTGCATGAGCCGGGGTTCAGTCCCTCAGTGCTGCGTGTTTCTGGTGAGGAGGTTGTCTGGCTGGGTGACTTTGAATCAGTAAAATTTGTGAAATGGTTCGGAGATTCTGCATTGTTTACACTCGGTGACACTGAGCTGTTACACACTTTGTGATTGAATACAAACAGTCTGCGGGTTTTAAACTACTTGACGCGTGCCTGCAGACAGAAATCAGGCAGGCTTTATTGTATTTGTATTTTTTTAAATCGTAGCTGATAATTGCAGGTTAAACCAAACCACGGTTTATGCCACTCGTCCAAAACATAGTTTGCCACTGCATTCATAATTTGGGATACATGCCATGTTTAACCTCGGTGGCATCTGACGGCTGCAGCTTTTACCCACCTAATATTTAAATATGTTTGAAATCTGTTTGAAATATGACCCAATATGAATAGAATGTGGTAAAATTTCAATATTAATTTGTTGGACATATTCCACCTCCTCGCAATGCTATTGCTCTTATTCCAAATTTCTGTTTAGTTCAATCATTCATATACTTGGTGACGAGCTGGTTTGCCGGATTGAATATTGAGATTTCCTTGCAATCATATTTTTGATTTTGTTGAATGGATAATTGAGTTGCGTCCCCGTGAAACGGATTCATTCCCTCATTGATGTGTTTTGGTGTGTTTCTGTTGAGGAGGTTCTGTTGTTGGGTCACTAAGAAGGTTTAAAATGTGTGAAATGTTTTGGTGTTTCTGCATTGCTTAAACTCGGTGGCACTGAGCGGTTACACGTTTTCTGGTTAAATGCAAATAATCTATGAGTTTGAAAATCCTTGTAGGGAGAAAATAAGCAGGTTGTGAAAGAAATAAAATAA
Source organism: Mustelus asterias (assembly GCF_964213995.1). Taxonomy (NCBI): domain Eukaryota; kingdom Metazoa; phylum Chordata; class Chondrichthyes; order Carcharhiniformes; family Triakidae; genus Mustelus; species Mustelus asterias. Next base: position 554,915 of record NW_027590190.1, read on the forward strand.
AGGTATTACAGCATTTTTATAAATTTTAACTAACTCTTAGAAATTAAAATAAATCATGTCTTACAACGCTCAATCGGACACTAAGTAGTTGCTGCAAAAACAAACTTCTCATTAACAAGTTTGATAGTAAAATTAATATAAATCAAACTGTTATTAATCGGTAACATAACTACATATTCACAAAAGATTATTTTCTATTAATATCATTTCGCATTAATCGGCTTTAATAGTTCTGCTGTGTTTTGCATACAATTAACATGACCAAAAAAGTTTCTCGGCTGGAAATATTTTGTGATAATTCCAGAAACTATTTCCATGATAACATGCTGTTTCCACAGCAGCGCTCAGTTCAACAAGATACTTTGCATTAATTGTTATATCCCCGATGAAGTTCGCATTCACTTAAATCTGAGTTTTGGAGAATAATTGGCAATAAAACGCTATTTGGCAATTTTTGTGCCTGATTATTACATTGTTTCTGTGCAGGCGCAGCATTCCTTCCAAGTCATTTGTAGTTGGATGCAGAGGTAATTAATCACTAATCTCATCTCAAAATTTGTGAAATGGTTTGGTGTTTCTCAATTGTTTCTGTATTGTTCCAACTCGGTGATCCTGAGCGGTTACACTTTTTCTAGCTAAATGAAAAAAACGAACTGCGTTTAAACATCCTTGTCAGGACAAAACAAACTGGTATCGGAAAAAATAAAATAAATATATATTTGAGCATTTTATTCATGTTAACTGATGCTTGCAGATTAAAGTAAATCATGAATTACAATTCTTACTGCGTCACTGTATCTCTGTTAGGGACATTACACTACCCTGGATCGGTTATATCTGATGTGCACATTTTCAGAAAAAAAAAAATATTTTTTGCCTAGTTTTCGAGATTTGAGATAGACAGGGAGAAATAGTTAAAAGTCGAAGGGAATTTTGAAATGAATATCAGTTTAATTTAAAAGAAGTTATTGATTTTTGTTGTTGTAGTTTGAAAATTGATCCCACAGTTTGAATAAATGTGACAGAGTGAACACAGTTTTCTGACAGGTGGAATTCGCTCACACTAAACAATTGTTCATATAATGGTGTTTGAATTGTCGTAAGGTGTCAACAGAAACTGGCTAGAGATTTACAATTTAATACTTGAAATTCAAATAATTAATTTTTTATAATATTATAATATTTTTATATTAGTAATATTTGCTCTGCATTTAATAATAACATCCTGTCTCCCATTACTGCTGAACATAGAATAGAATTATTGGATGAATAAATGACAGAATAGAAGAATTGATTCTATTTGAGCATTATGTTTAATTAGTATTAAATATTATACTGAAGAAAAAGTCTCGACTTATTTTGTGCATCATGTTTCAGTGTTGCAGAGGATTTGAATCAATTGTCCTCATTGTGTTTTTCATTGTTTAATTCAGAACTTCTTAATTTAAACAATATGTTCAGTAATTAAATTATATGGATGGTCCAAATTATTAAATCTAGGAAGCAGCTTCATTGACCTCAAACTGCCAGGTCGTTACAGTATATACAAATTCAGAAACATGCATTCTTAACACGTTTGCAGGTTATAATAAGGCATTTGGAGTAAAAGTGGAAATGAAAAAACATGACAATGTTATTCGATTGAAGCAAATGAATTACAGATGTCTGAATCTTTCCATTCAGTAATTTGAAGTTTATTGTTTAAGATTTAATTGGAACCTAATTACTTCACAATGTTCGAGGCAGGGAAAGTTTTGAATGATTGAAAATTGATTTTATTAGGGAGTACAAATCAGCTAACAGGAAAAGTAACCGGCAATTAACAAAACAAAATATAATATTGGTGCTAATTAATTCAAAACAAAATACCTTGAATAATGCACGGGCGTGCAAAGTATCATCCGTTTCAGAGAATGTTTAATTGTATCGAAAATGAATTCAGAAACAAAACCTTTCTTTTATCAGCTATGCTTAGCTCGATAAGGTGTTTTACCTCGAATATTTTGTTGATTACATTTAATTAAGAAATTAGATCGAATCAGGCAATGATTTTCAATGTAAATGTTTCTTGGTTTATTTAATCCTTACTGTGTCACTGTATCTCTGTCCGGGACATTGAACTGTCCTGAATCTGTTATTTTTGATTCCTAATTTTCAGCGAAATTACATTTTTACATAGTTTTCGAGAAGTGAGACAGACAGAGAGACATAATGAAAAATCGACAGGAGTTTTGAAATGAATATCAGTTTTATTTAAAAGAGGTTATTGATTTTCTGTTGTAAATTGATCATTGATCAATTAGAATCAAACAGTTTGAATTAAATTGACAGATTGATCATACCTACCCGCTGGAAAATCGATTGTTGCACCGTTTGTGTCTGTTCTGTTTCTGCGCGCGTGGTCACCGTGTTGGGCCAGGAAACTGCCTGACTGGTTGTAAAACTGCTGGTTCCTTCTGCTGTATTTCAGGGAGTGAAATTTGATTTATTTCTTCAATAAACTGGTATCTGTGAGAAATGTGACAGTTTGACTTGATGTTTGGCTCGGCGTCTCAGAAATGAGATCCCTAAAGCATATTGTGACCATCAGAGAGAGCAGAAACGTCAGATTGTAGAGGGAGATTTGGATGATTTTTAACCAGTCATGTACCGGCCTTGGGAATGTTCGATGAGCAAATACAAAGTGAGATTTACTATATTATGCTCCGTAGTAAAGCAGTCCATGACCTGTTTGGTATGACAGTTGAAGGTTCAAATTCATTTGCATCTTATTTTTAATCTTCTAAAGCTATTTTAGAGTCATTTGCTCGGCCAGAAGCTTTAATCATCAATAATTGTTCCTTGAGAAAGTGTTGATATGAAGCATCCTTGAATAACTGCAATCAATATGCTGCAGGCATCCGCCGTGCTGTTAGGCGGAAGTTCCAGGATTTTGACCCAGAAGGAACTGAGGTATTGTTTCAAGTCAGGATGGTGTGTGTCTTGGAGGGGAGCTTGCAGGTGGTAGTGTTCATATGTGGCTGCTGCCCTTATCCTGTTAGGATATAAAGGCAACGGGTTTGGACAGTGTTTACTATGGAGCCTTGGTGAGTTGCTGCAGTGCGTCTTGTATATAATACACACTACTGTCACTGCTTGTTAGTGATGGAGAGAGAGAATAGGGTGAATGAGGGGGCGGATAATCCTGTGGGTGGCTTTGCCCTGGATTGTGTCAAATTTCTTGAGTTTTTACAGGTTTCCCTCATTGAGGAAAGAGGAAATTATTCAATTGCGACGAATTGCGAAAGATTTAAATGTTTTTCCAACCCTTGGCCCGCGCTCCGTATTGTGCTCACTTGTCACTCCCACTTACTGTGTGAATGGGTGAGTATGTGTGGAGTGAGTGTGTTTTCCAGACTGAATCAGCCAAATAGAAACTTATACACATCACACACTCTCACACACATAAATACTCTCATATTCTCTCACACATGCACACACACACACATACATACTCACACTTACTTTCTCTCTCATACGGTCTCTCTTACACACCCATACACATTCTCTCTCTCACGTTACTCATACACTCTCTCAATACAAATACATACATCGTCTCGCTCTCTCCATCAATCTCTCACATCCCCATACACAAAAGCGCTCACATCCCCACACACACACCCATTCTCTCTTATACACAGACACACACTCTCACATAAGCACAGTCTCACACTCTCGCGCACGCACTCTCACATGCACTCTCTCTCTTCCACTCTCTGTCACACACGCTCAAGCTGTCTCACATTTCTTCACATGCTCTCTCACAATTCCTCTTGCACACGCATCTCTCGCTCTCACACACACACACGCACATATTTCTATTTTTCTTGCGCACACTATCTCACACCTCTACATTCTTGCTCTCACACACTGGCTCTCTCACAATCACTCTCTCACAAACATAGAACATGCACACACTCTAACACACACTCTTACACACAGACACAGTCTCTCACATAAGCACAGTCTCGCGCACACATTCTCTCTCTCACACACACACATGCACTATCCCTCTCACATTCCCTCTTCCGTACACTCTCACTTCGTCTCACACATTCCCATGCTCTCTCTCACTCATACGGACACTTGCACACGTATTCTCTCACACAGGCACATATTTCTCTCTCTTTCACACGCTCAGTCCCTTACACATTATCTCACACATGCACAACCTTGCTCTCAAACACTGTCTCTCACAAACACCCTCTCTTTCACACGCACACAATCTCTCACACAGTCTCTCCTTCTCTTACACACGAACACACATGTATATACAATGTATCTCTCTTTAAACACTCCACCTATCACAGACACATGTTCTCTCAACAGTCAATTCACTCACACACACTCACGCATCCACTCTGTCTAAGTTTCACACTTTTTCTCGCTCACACACACTCTCCCCGCCCCTCCACACACACACACACACACACTCACACTCACACACACACACACACACACACTCACACTCACACACACACATACACTCAAACACCCCACATTGCTTCTATCTCCCACACACATTGCACATATCTTTCTCACTCACACGCCATCCCATGCACACTTTCACACACTGATGAACATATTATTTTGCTTTCCAATAGGCACTCCCTCTCACACACACTGTCTTTCACATGAACACAACACTCTCCCACACACATACCCTCCCTCTCAGGCACACACACTCTCTTTCACAGACATCGTGTATCTCAAATAGACACACTCCCTTTCACATCAACATACACACAATCACACACAGAAGTACTCTTTCACACAGACTCCCCACACACACACTCTCCCCGCCCCTCCACACACATACATTTTCAAGAAGAGACACACTGTCACACACAAAGAATAATTCTTCAAACACACATTCTGTCTCACACACACACATTATCTCACACACCCTTTCTCTCACGCACTCTCCCCTCTTGCACGCACAGCCCACTGTCTCACACACGTGCAAACGCATTCTATCATACACAGGCATCCTCACACACACATTCTCTCTCTCTCCCTCTCTCTCTCTCTCTATCTCTCTCGCTCTCTTTCGCTCTCTCTCTCTCTCACACACACACACACACACACACACACAGACACACACAGACACACACACTCTCTCTCTCTCTCTCTCTCTCTCTCTCACACACACACACTTTCGATCTCACGTACGTCAGAGTGTCTGTCCTTGACACCATAGAGTACAATCATAGGATGCTACAGTGCAGAAGGAGGCCATTCAGCCCATCGAGTCTGCACCAACAGCAATCCCACCAAAGCCCTATCCCCATAACCACATGTATTTACCCTAACTAGTCCCCCTGACACTAAGGGGCAATTTAGCACGGCCAATCCACCGAACCCGCACATCTTTGGACTGTGGGAGGAAACAGGAGCACCCTAAGGAAACCCAAACAGACACGGGGGGAACTTGCAAACTCCACACAGACAGTGACCCAAGTCGGGAATCCAACTCTAAGGCAGCAGCGCTAATAACTGTGCCACCGTGCCACCGCCACCGCCCCCCCCCACCCCGATACCCCCCCCCCACCCCGATAGCCCCCCCCCCACCCCCACCCCCACCCCCACCCCGGTAGCATTTGAATGAGGGTGGGATCAAGGGGCCCGAGTAAAACTAGTCAATAAGAATCGGCGGGAAATTCTTCTCTGTTTGGAGTCATACTTAGCACAAAGCAACATGGTATTGGTGGTTGGAGGTCAAACATCTAAGTTCAGATTTCACTGCAGGATTTCGGCAGGGGAGTGTTCTGGGAGCAACAATCTTCTACTGCTTCAACAGTGACAATACCCTCCAACATGAGGTCAGAAGTTGGAATTTCCATGTGTTACACCGGACACAAACACCCAAAAAATAAGAAGGGAATTGGCTGAGACCAAGGCCGCCTGGCTCCCCAATACTGGTGTAAACTTGGTGTTTGATTCCTGTGCGACCCATCCTAGTTTTGCTGTCAGCTTCCCTACAGCTCCCTCAGCCTGACTATTTGTTCACTGGTACGTGTTTCTTGAAGAAAGACACCGACATGAAAGCAGCTGCCCGGTGATTTACACATCCCTGTTACAGAAAGCTGATCAATGTGGAGAATCAGGAAAAGATCGATGGAGAGGAAGAGGTGGAGGTGGCCCACTGACTCTCTCACCCTCAACCACATTTACTCACTCACCCTCAATGTTTCATCCGCACTCAAAGAACTTGACTCACTCACCCTCACTTATCCACCTTCCCTCGCTCACACACTCTCATTCATTCATCCCCACTCACAAATCCCAACTCACTCATCCCAACTCACTCATCCCAACTCACTCACCCTTGCTCACTCATCCACCCTCACACATTCAATTTCACGCACTCAATCTCATACACTCAACTTCACACACTCAATCTCACGCACTCAACCTCAGAAACTCATTGATCCTCATTCACCCTGAGTCACTCAACCTCACACCCTCACACCCTCACTCACTCAAAATCACTCACACAGATTCGCTCTCTCACTCTCACCCATCCTCACTCACTCACCCTCATTCACTCACATTCACACCCTCATTCACTCACCAGCACTCACTCACTCACTCAGACTCACTCGCCCTCGCACACCCTCACTCACTCATCCTCATTCACTCACTGTCACTCAGTCACCCACACTCACACGCTATCACTCACTCAACCTCACTCACTAACCCTCAGTCACTCACTCAGAGCCTCAGTCACTCACCAACACTCATAGTCACCTTCGTTCACTCATCCCACTAACCCACTCTCACTCACCCAGTCTCACTCACTCAGCCCACTTACCCACTCTCACTTATCCAGTCTCACTCACTCTCACTCACCCTCACTCACCGCACTTACCCACCTTCACTCATCCAGTCTCAATCACTCTCACTCACTCACCACACTTACCCTCCCTCACTCATCCAGTCTCAATCTCTCTCACTCACCCTCACTCACTCACCGCACTTACCCTCCCTCACTCACCCAGACGCACCCCCACACACTCAAGCTCAATTACCCTCTCTCTCTCACGTACGCCACCTGACCCATTCAAACTCACTGAGACTCACGCACCTACATTCACTCACACACCCTCACATATTCACCATCACTCACGTTCACCCACCCTAACTCACAGATCCTCAATCACTCATCCTCAGTCAAACACCTTTACTCACTCACCTTCACTCATCCACCCATCCGCATTCATTCTCCCTCACACACTCTCACACACCACCCTCAATAACACACCCTGACTCACTCACTCTCTCACCCTCACTTACTAAGTCACATTCACTCCTCACCCTCATTCACTCGCTCTCACTTACCCACCTTCACTAACCTTCACGCATCCTCACTCACTCACCCTCATTCATTCTCTCTTACCGACACTCACTCACCCACCTTCACTCACACATTCAGCCACCTTCACTCACCCACCCTCTCTCACACACCCTCATTTACTCACGCTCTCTCACCCTCACCCACACTCACTCACTCACCCTCAATCACTCATCCTCACTGAAAGAACTTCACTCACTCACCCTCACTTACCCACCTTCCGTCACTCACACACCATCACTCATCCACTCTCACTCCTTCAATCACTCACCCTCACGCACTCACATTCTCTCACTCACACTCGCTAAACCTGTGTGTTGAGGTCTGCAACGAGAGAGAAGAAAGATCTCAAGCGGCAGTTTGGTGTTCAAATGTGGGAGCTGCCCTGCGAATGTGGAGAGCTGGGGGGAATCCCTGGGGGCTCAGGGCCAAGGACAATGGCAAAGAGCCGGGGAGAACAGGAGGCGTGCTAAAGGGCAGAGAGCCGGGGGGGAAGGGCAGAGAGCCTGGGGAATGGGCCCACAGCCGGGCAACAAGGCTGAGAGCCGGGAAAGGGCAGAGAGTCAGGAGAAAGCGCAGAGAGCCAGAAGAAAGGGCAGAGAGCTAATAGAAAGGGCAGGGAGCCAGGGAAAGGGCAGAGAACCAGGAGAAAGGACAGAGAGACCAGGGAAAGAGGAGAGAGCCAGGATAAAGGGCATGGAGGCCGGGAAAAGGACAGAGAGCCGAGGAAAAGGACAAGAGAGCCCAGAGGAAAGGGCAGAGAGTCAAGGGGAAAGGCAGGGAGTCAGGGGGAAAGGGCAGAGAGCCAGAGGAAAGGGTAGGGAGCTGAGGGAAAGGGCAGGGAGCCGGGGGAGAGGGGACAGAGTTGGAGGGAAGTGTAGAGAGCCAGGTGGAAGTGCAGAGAGCCGGGTGAAAGGGGAAAAGAGCCAGAGGGAATAGCAGAGAGCCAGAGGAAAGCGCAGAGAGTCGGGGAAAATGGGCAGAGAGTGGGTGATCGACGGGCGGAGTGAGGATGTGCAAAATAGAGCGAGCACCACAACCAGATCATCTGCAATCTCAGTGAATAATGGAGGAGACTTCAGGGCCCGAATGGCCAACTCTTGCTATTAATGTCTGACCCTTCAATTAGTCAATGTTGCAATTATTTGAATTTGTAATCACATTGAGAGTTTCCTGGTCATTCAGTAAGTATTCATTCCGAAGGTAGTTTTGAAGCAAAGTCACTAATCTTCGTTTTGTGGAGTGAGGGGCAGTGAGTTGGAGAGAGGAAGGGGCATCAGTTAGTTTGAACACAGGCAATAGCCAAAACTACAATGTGGATATGCCGACGCTAGGTTGGGGTGGGCACAGTAAGGAGTCTCACAACACCAGGTTGAACTCCAACAGGCTTATTTGCAATCGTGAGCTTTTGGAGCTCTTTCATCAGGCGAGTGGCTGATATGAATGAAGAGACAACTTCTTCATCACAAAGTGCTGTTGTTTGAGAAATAGGTAGTGCCTGAAGTAATGGAGAAACTCTTTACACTTCTCTGTTAATCCAGTGAATGGTATGTCATTACGATGACATCAAAATGTTTTTTCTCTTTCCAATCTGATAGAGGTCGAGACAGTGATGTGAGTTTCTCCAAAGATGGCGATTCCCAAATGATAGGAGTAACAGAAGCTCAAAGGTGTATGTAGGTCTTAATCGGGAAATATTACCTTAAGTTCATAATTCTAGTCAAATTGTGACGTTCAAACATAGAAAACAGAAGCAAGAGGAGGCTCTTCGGCCCTTTGACCCTGCTCCACCATTCACTTTGATTACGGCTCATCAATATCCTGAGCCCGCCTACTACCCATATCCACTGATCCCTTTAGCCCCAAGAGTTATACCTAATATAGAAACTTACTTGTATAAATATGTTTGATTAATTAATAAACGCAGGTAAGAGTCTAACTTGTTGAATCGACTATTCTTTCCCAGCGACACCGTCTCCGCCCACTCTCTACAGCCTCGTCTCTTCCTGTCAGCAACACAACTCCGCTGGCTCCATCACCTACGGCTGTTTGGCGATGGACTACTCTCCAGATGTCTCCAAACTGACCTGGAAGAAAAATGGGCAGCTGATCGCCACTGGATTTAAGACTTATCCATCAGTGAGAAACGCGAAGGGAACCTATACCCTGAGCAGCCAGTTAACCATCACCGAGTCAGAGGGAGAGTGCAGCAAAATCAAGTGTGAGGTTCGACACAGCAGCTCGGTCAAGAGCATTGGAATGCAATGTAAGTGTTGTGGAACTTGGGCAAGACAGGAACGCTCTGATTGAACTGTATAAGGCTTTAGTTATAACTGATCTGTAGCACTCTGAAAAATTGAATTATGCAAAATCCAGGTAAGTGCCTCCTGACTGAAAAGTTGCTCAGAACCAAAGAACAACAGAAATGTTACTGTGCAGCATGAGGCCATTTAGCCCATCATGTCTGTGCTGGCCAAAAGGGAGAACAAATAAACGAGCCTGACAAAGTAAGCCTATTTTCCAGCCCTTGCTCCGTAGCATTGCAGCTTAAAGCACTTGAGATGCAGACCCAGATGCCTTTTAAATGACCTTGCTCCCTGGTAATTGAGCCCTCCACTTGGGGAATGAATTATTTTTGCCTACGTCCCTTATTTTTGTTGTGAACCACAATTATGTCACGCCTCAGCCTCCTCTTTTCCTAAAGAGAACAAACCCTCCCTATCCAATCTCGCCTCATGGCGGGAATTTTCAGTCCCTGGCAACATTCTTGTAAACCTCATCTCTCTCCAGAGTCATTACGTTATTCCTGCAACGTGGTGACCAGAACTGTACACGTGGCCTAACTAGCGTTTTATGCAGCTCCATCATTGTATCACTGTTTTTGCATTCAATATCTCACATAATAGAGGAACTAATCCGATATGCTTTCTTGATCAACTTTTCCAGCTGCCCTACCATCTACAAGGACCTGTGGACGTGCTCTCTAAGGTCTTGCATTTCCTCAATCCCTCTTAACATTCCAGTTTATTGCCTTGCTTTGTTTTCCCTCCCCAAATGCATTGTGTGGCGCTTTTGACGGTTGAATTCCATTCGCCATTTCCCTGCCAATTCAACCAAACCATGGATATGATTCTCAAATCGGCAGCTATGGTGCTCAAATAAAAGAACTAATTTTAATTGATGTCAATTGAATCTTCAAGTAACGTCTGAACATTTGTTTGTTGAAGGCCCACGCATTCTCCCCCCAACCGTTATCCTCACCGTGAGTTCCAGTGAAGAAATCACCAGCAGAAAATTTGCAACCATCGTCTGTTCAATCATCGATTTCCAGCCAAAGTTAATGACGGTGAAGTGGCTGAAGAATGGACAACCCATGGATTCAGGAATTGTCACCTCTCCCGCCTGTGAAGTGAACGGGAACTTCTCGGCCAGCAGTCGGCTGACAGTCTCCGCTCAGGAATGGTTCAGCAAAGTAGTCTATACCTGCCAGGTCACTCATCAAGGATTCACCCAGAGTCAGAACATCAGCGGATCTCTGGGTAAGAGACTCAAACCGAGGATAAAATATACCATTCCGATGTTAATCGAAATTAGGGATCTATTAAAGTTAGTACAAAGATAGAACAACTTCTAATTTGCTGTCATGTGGTTTGCTGCATTAGGACAGTGCCCCATTCAGAATTTCATCACAACAGCAATTTTTGTTATTCCTTCATGAGATGTGCATTTATTTCCCATCCCTGAGGGCACTTAAGTGTCAACCACATTGCTGTGGATCTGGAGTCACATGCATGCCAGGCCAGATAAAGACAGCAGATTTACTTTTCTAAAGGGCATTCGTGAACCAGGTGGGTTTTTACAACAATGGCTTCATGATGATCATTTGACTTTTAATTATAGATTTTTACTAAATTCAAATTTCACCACCTGCAGTGGTGAGATCCGAATCTGTGTCCCCAGAGTCGTGCCCTGGGTTACAAGACAATTGGCAACACCACCATGCCACTGTCTCCCCTTGAAATAGTGTTCCCTTCAATTTTGAAGTAACACAGTAAGCGAGGTGGTCTTGATGTCAGCTTTTTCCTGAGACAGCTGGTAAGATTTGGAGAGAGAGTCGGTGTCGGACTGTTTCACAGGTCACAGCATAGGGGTAAAATATTGGGAAGTGTATCCACCCTACTTATAAACTAACTGCCAGTACTTGGATCCTGAGTTCAGGAATGGTATATTTGTTGGGGAATACTGCAATGTTGATTCATGAGAATGAAACCGCTGCTAAAATACTTGAACAAAAAGAGAATAATTTCACAGAGCAGGCTGGTTTTCCATCCTCCATAGAGGTTGAAAGGTGATAGTTAGAGGTTGATATATCGAAGGCAACTTCGTCTCCTTCAGGCTGAAGACTGCTGTCCTGCTTCTGAAGAGGGAACTAGGGTTGATTTTCATTTTTCATTCACAGATCCTCCCCAGTGCCCTGATACCACAGTGACGATACAGCCACCACCAATAGAACAGGTCTTACTGGAGGCGACCGTGACCTTAACCTGCATCATTTCTCATGCTCCTTATGGAGTCAATGTGTCCTGGATCCGAGACAGGAAGTATTTGAAATCAGAGATTGCCGAAAAGCCAGGAGCGAATCCTGACAGCGTGGTCAGCAACTTAAACATCTCGACACAAGCCTGGCTGAGTGCGGCTGTGTTTGACTGCGTGGTGAGCCATCAGGATCTGCCGACTCCTTTAAGAAAATCCATCCACAAGGAAACAGGTGAGCTGAGAAATTGAAGCAATAAATGCGTCACTGTGTCTATTTCCAGTGTCAGTGTACTGGTCAATATTCAGTATTCAGTGCATTAATGGTGTCCCCTGAGTGGAAACTCCACTAACTAAAAACTGGGGGTTGTAGATATTTTTACGGGGAAATTTGATGTGTTGATGAATGAAAAGTGAACTGAAGGCGATGTTATTGGGTTGAGATCGAATAACGAGGGAGGAGCCTGATGTGGAGCATAAAAACCAGAAAACCAAAAATAAAGCCGATCAGTTGGGCCGAATAGCCTGATTCTGTGCTGTAAAATTTCTGAAACTTCCCAGTCCAGCCCCCTGAGTTATTTGAGAAAATAATTGTGTTCACCTCTGCTCCAAACTGGAAGTCAAAAATGGAAACATTTAAAATCGAAATGAAGCACATTTTTCTTATATCTAGCCAGCAGTTTCATTGTCTCCAGAATTCTCCAGTTTATTGACATTTATTGTACATTTTCTGCAGATCCAAATCCGCGGGAACCGTTCGTCTCTGTCCTCTTGCCCTCGGCAGAAGAAGTCTCCGCTCAGAGATTCGTCTCCCTCAGCTGCTTAGTGAGACGTTTCTCCCCTCGAGAGATCTTCGTCAAGTGGACCGTCAACGACAAGCCGGTGAATCCTGGGAACTATAAGAACACCGAGGTGGTCGCGGAGAGCGGGAATAGCTCCTTCTTCATGTACAGTCTGTTATCCATTGCAGCAGAGGAATGGTCCAGCGGCGCTTCTTACTCCTGTGTGGTGGGACATGAAGCCATCCCCTTGAAGATCATCAACAGAACAGTTGACAAATCCAGCGGTAAACCCAGTTTTGTGAACATTTCCCTTGCACTGATGGACACCGTTAATTCATGTCAATGAGAATCACTCGGTTACATTAAAAACTTCAATAAAAAGAATAAAATCTTTTTCCTCCAACGATAAATGAAATACCCAATTGCTTAATTGATTGGTTTTCAATTTTACTTCCACTATGTATCTTTGGTTTGAGTCAGGTATTTTCACGTCTCGGGCCCAAGCCTTGTTGAACCAGTGCACCCAGCTCAGATACACCCTGGGTTAGAGACAGAGTAGAGCACATTCATTACAGGATTCTGCAAAATATCTTCACCGACTTTCCTCCCACTGAGGAGAAATCTGACAATTTCAACATTTCTGACAAACAAACACAATTTAGATCTCGGTGTTCCTGCTTCTCTCATTGTCCATGCCTTTACCATTGATGTCAGCTTTAAGCTGCTGCACCACACCCACTGAGAACTGAAGTGAGGGTCACACACAAACATGGAGCAACAATCCCCCCCATCAGAGAGAGGGGAGAGTGAAATTGTGAACATACCGGATTCCTACTCACCCAACAAAGAGAGGGGAGGAGCAGCAGCTAACCCATGTACCACCACTTCCTCAATGAAAAGAGGAGGAATGTCATTATTTAATCCACTCACCTCCACCTCGTCAGTGGTTAGAACCATCAGGCACATTGCTTCACCGGGTAGAGAGAGGGAAATTATGAGCTCACTCTCCTCCCTCTTCGCAAGTAACGTGTTTGGAAGGGACCAGCTCTCTACGAGAAGAACCCAGTTGCCAACAGTACAAATTAGCTTCTGGCTTATTTGCTGCAGAGTTTGAAGTATCATTATCCTAATCAATGTGATGCATATATACTTATGCAACATAATTTTAAAATGTTTCTGCACTCTTGTTCCTGTTAATCATGTCCTGGCATTGATTTCCCATAATGCAAATTGAAACAAATGGTTGAATCCTCCCCGGTTTTTACTGTTCTGTCCCTGATGTTTCTGAGATGCATCAATGAATGATTTCATTCGTTCTCCTGATATCTCCGTGCCACTCACATAAACTACATTCATACAGCAAAACATTGAAAATATGCTCCATTATTCGTATTGTTTGGATCATTTTCAGTTAATGATTGCGGTGAAACTTGGAGCAACAGCTAAAAAATACACACACTGACAATACTCCACAAAACTGTCACAATTATAAATACACACACTCACACACATACACACACACACATCGACACAAATGCACAACTACACACACAAATACACATACTCACACATATGCACACAAATACAGAAAGACACATGTAAATATACACACACAACGCATGCATATACCCCCACACACATACATATACAGAAATAGGGACAGGCACATTCAAATACAGACACAGAAACACACAAGTACACAACAGATACACTTTCACACACCATAGGTACACTCAATACTTGCACAGACGAACACACATGCAGAGAAACAAGAATGCACACACAAATGCACTCATGGGCAAAACATGCACAAACAAAAATACACACTTACACAAATACACCCACACAAAAATACACCCAGACACAAACACATCCGTACACAAATATACATAGGGACACACCCATTCTCTCTCTCTCTTTCTCTCTCTCACACACACACACACACACGCACACACGCACACACACACACACATAAGAACATAAGAACATAAGAAATAGGAGCAGGAGTAGGCCATCTGGCCCTTCGAGCCTGCCCCGCCATTCAACAAGATCATGGCTGATCTGACGCGAATCAGTTCCACTTACCCGCCTGCTCCGCATATCCCCTAATTCCCTTATCGATCAGAAAACTATCTACCCGTGATTTAAGCATATTCAACGAGGAAGCCTCCACCACTTCAATGGGCAGAGAATTCCAGAGATTCACTACCCTCTGAGAGAAGAAGTTCCCCCTCAACTCTGTTCTGAACCGGCCCCCCCTTATTTTGAGGCTGTGCCCTCTAGTTCTGGTTTCCCTTCTAAGTGGAAAGAATCTCGCCACCTCTACCCTATCCAGCCCCTTCATTATCTTATATGTCTCTATAAGATCACCCCTCATCCTTCTAAACTCACATACGAACACATAGACACGCGCTCTTGTACAAACAGACACTAAAACAACAACATACACATACATAATCAAATATGTACAAACGCACACATGTACACATGAAACACACAAGTACATACACATACACATACGTGAGTAGGTACAGACCCAAACACAAACACATACATGCATAGACACAATACAGACAGATACACACGCATGCAGACCCACATAAATACACAAGCACATACTTAGACTCAAATAAATACATATATTAGCACACGTTCACGCTGATAGGAATATAGATATAAAGACACACAATGTTATACACATTCACACACATATATGGAAATACATATAAACAAATCACCAGACTGCATACAGAAGAACAGACAGCAAAACATTTACACACAAACATGTAGACGCAAACATTAACATGTTCATAGAACAGAACACCATAGCACACATTACTACACATCGATACACAAATATACATCAACGCACCGTTATAAAGAATGTCAACACGTGTATACATACACTGACATGTTAACAGGCGTGCACACAGACACATGGAGAAACAGACGCACACAGAAAGGGAAACAGTAAGTAGTCACCTGATGATGGGGCAACGCTCCGAAAGCTCGTGCAACCAAATAAACCTGTTGGACTTTAACCTGGTGTTGTGAGACTACTTACTGTGCCGACCCCAGTCCAACGCCGGCAACTCCACAGAAAGGGAAACAAACATTACTAGAGTGACAGAAATTAACACAGAGCAATAGGCATAAACACATGTGCACGCATTAAGAATGGCATTAATATATATTCATCGACTTCACATAATAATAGAGTCATATATACACAATGACAAAAGAATAAAATATGCGCACAGATGCAGACACACAACTACACAAATCAACAATCACAGGCAAATGAACGCGCACATTAACACTCATAATCACATATTAACTCAGAGCCAAAGATTAATGCAGAGCACGAGATGCTCATGCACACGCACACAAATGCAAAATCTTCAATACAAACGGTAGGCAAATGATGAAAGTACAATTTAAACGTGACTTTTTAATGGAGATATCCACAGATTTATTATCCCAATGTACAATGAACATATAAACACGCTGAGAAACTGAATTAAGCTCACGATCTACTAAATATTTCCACCATAAAGAAGCACAGATCGGAAATTACATCCCAACTCTTAAACAACAACATTCACAGTTTACAGATCAGTAACCATCTGTGAAAACAATCATTGATCAGTGAACGTTCCTCGATATCAGTGATAATACTCTTCAATAGGTGATAGTTCCGAATTGTCAAAAAATCAACTGATTTTCAAGAAAACATCTTCAGTGCTTTCTGACATGGACTGTCCAAGGAATGTCAATAAAGATCAGGTGTGAAAATAGTTACGGAGATCGGTTACTGAGTGCCCTGAGCTTAAGAGTAGGTATACATTGAAAATTAGGTTCAAGAATAAATGAACAGTTTAAAAAGGAGAACGGGGAAAAGAAAAATAACAATAAGATTACCTGGATAAACAAAGTAATCTAATTTCATATCCTGGTCTCCGTCCCCTAGACTCCACCGACCGCATCTGGATTGAAGACAATGAGGATGATAACAGTAACATCTGGACAACGGCTTCCACATTCATTGTCCTGTTCTTCCTGAGCATTTTCTACAGCACTGCGGTCACTCTGGTGAAGGTGAGATGATTGAATGCACTCACATATCAAACTGACAGAATGGATTTGAAAAATCTCTCAATGTTCCATTAAAAACTCTAACTTTAATATCCCGCATCATAAACAACTGCTTCATTATTGTATCTTTCTTTTACAGATCAAGTGATGGGTTGAATTTTGGAAGCTGCAGATTTCCCTCAGCTGATTATTATGATCTCCGTATGACAGAAATACAATATCTACTCTTGGTGACTCTATCAGTAAAATTCTCTCAGTTTATCATTTTGAATCTGTAACTGAGACAATCATAGACGGTATTTCAGTTTTCAGAGTGAAAAGCACGAGGCATTTTTTGTTATAATGTAATTGTGGTTAACAGTTTCCCCATAGTTTAAATATCATGTATAAATAAGAAACTTTTCTCATTCCTTATCCATATTTGTTAATTCCTCTTTCTATTAAGGTCCTGTTTTCTCTTTCTGGTGTATGTAACAGATGTACAAATATTGACGGATTCCCTGTGCATGTGTTGTGTTCTCAATGTGAAGCTCGATCGTTAAATTCACTTTTCTAACTTTAAAAAATAATGTCGCTGTAAAATATTCTCTGAATTTTTAAAATAAATATTGAATGAAAATTTAACCATCTCTGGCTTGGCTTAATTCCGTTTTCCAAAGCCCATCAACTCCGCCCCATATTCCATATTATACGGTTTCCCCTCTTTCCCAGACATGTCTGTTCTCCCAGTCCTCTGCGGGATGTGTTTGAACTCAAGGCCGTTCAGTGAGAGTCACTGCGCCACCCAGTGGCCAATCCGTATAAAGACACCTTCATCTCTGCCTTTTTATGATAAAATCCAGAGACAGAGCGAGTGAAGAATGAGAAGAACCTCGGTGATTTCACTCATAAACTGGTCTGTCACTGACCGAGTTTCAGGTAATTCTAAAAAGCAAAGGCTCTGTTTCATCAGAGGCCGATGCAGGACAGTGTGTGGCAGAAGATAGTTTCCTTTACACTGCCCCTTAAAAAAACTATCAGTGTCGCTGCAGCGTGGGTCAACAGTGTGAATCTCTCTATATTTCGTCCGATGGAATACTTACAAGGCAGACATGCCACAAGCTAGATAGAGAACACATACAGAGCAGAGGTGCAAACCATGAGGTGAAACCAAGAGACTGAGGTGCATTTCACATAAGCACATAATAGATTACAAATTTCCAAATTAAGGCGAGTGCTATGGGATAATTTGAGATGACCAATACTGTATTTAACTACAGACAATATAAAACTCACGTGGCAGATATCTCTGTGTAAGGACGGAACATTTATTTAAAACAAAAACAGAACTATCAGCTGCTTGGAGATGACCAAAAGGGTTAAGTCGCTCTGGAACCGAGCGGCAGGATCTTTCCGATGCATCTAACGTGTACCATCAATAACAGATCAATTATAGATTTTCGTACCGATCGTTCCGACCTCATATTAGTTTCAGAATCAATTACGTTCAGTAAACATACATCAATAATAATTCCTGACAAGTTGCTCAGCCAATCGCATTTGACAACATAGCATAATGATATCTCCTTCATCCATTTAAATCGGAGGCTGACTCATCTGGAATCAGTATCTGGGAGAATCAGGAAGGTGAGATAGAGTCATAGAGTCACAGAGGTATAAGCATGCAAACAGGCCCTTCGGCCCAACATGTCAATGCCGCCCTTTTTAACGACAAAGCTCGTCCTAATTGCCCGTGTTTGGCCCATTACCCTCGATAGCCATTTAACTCTCTATGCACTTTTGAAAAGACTGTCTGGCAGCTTGTTCCAGACACTCACCACCCTCTGTGTGAAAGAATTACCCCTCTGGACCCCTTTATATCTCTCCCCTCTCACCTTAATCTTATGCCCTCTAGTTTCAGACTCCCCTACCTTTGGGAAAATATATTTACTATCTAGCTGATCTGTGCCCCTCATTATTTTATAGACCTCTGTAAGATCACCACTCAGCCTCCTACGCTCCAGAAATAAAAAGCCCCAATCTATCCAACCACTCATTATAATTTAAACCATCAAGTCCTGGTAGCATCCGAGTAAATCTTTTCTGCACTCTTTCAAGATTAATAATACCCTTCCTATAATAGGGTGACCAGAACTGCACAAAGTATTCCAACTGTGGCCTTACCAATATTTTGTATTGTCTCCAGACAGAACAACCTCTGTCTGGAGACAATACACATCTCTTTAACCTGTGTTTAATGCTCCCTCCATCCACATTGTCTGTACCTTTAAGACCTGGCTGGCTGTAGGGATTCGCATTCTAATCAGTATTCTGCAACTTGATTTTGTGTCTCTTTGCACTGTTTGAGAGCACATTTCCACTCCATCTGACGAAGGAGCAGCGCTCCGAAAGCTTATGGTATTTGCTACCAAACAAACCTGTTGGACTTTAACCTGGTGTTGTGAGACTTCTTACTGTGTTCACCCCAGTCCAACGCCGGCATCTCCACATCATGACTTTATCTGCAACACAAACAAACTGTTTTACTCACAGATGTGGGACACAGGAAGAAGGTTCAGTCGGTGTGAAGCTCAACCTCCAATGTCACAAAGCCCACCCACTGATTGGCTGGAGTATAAGTGTCCTTCCGGTCTGTTTCTGAAGCCTCTGCACCCACTTCCCCGCCTCCCTGCAGCTCCAGCATCCACATTGCGCATGGGCCAGTCCGAATCCGCAGAGCGCATGCTCCACTCGGAATCAGGTACTGCGCCTGCGCAAGCGGCTGCTGTTGTGACAATACGGCACATTCTCTCTCGCTGCGAATGCTGGGTAAGAGCACCGCCATAGGAAGGAAATAATTTCAACACAAAATTGTATTTTGTCATCCAATTACGGTCAGAACTAGAGGGTTAATATATAAAATTATTAAACCAATTGATACATCTCCCAATGTGCATGGTGGGATTGTTACTGGACGAGTATTCCAGAGACCCAGGGTCCTTTTAGAGTCTACCCCACTCTGTCGTAGGTTGCAACAAGATATAGTTGGGTTGGTCACATGGGCAGAACAGTGGTAGATTTCGAAATATTTCACCGTTCCTTCACAGTCACTGGGTAAAAATCCTGGAATTCCCTCCCTAACCGCATTGTAGGTAAACCCACAGCACATATACTGCAGCGATTCAAGAAGGTAGCTCACCACCACCTTCTCAAGGGCAATGAGGGATGGCCAGCGAGCAACACCCATGTCCCACAAATTAATAAAAAAATATGCTATTTAACCTTGATAAGTGTGAAGTGATGCACTTTGGAAGAAGTAACAAGACAAAGAAATAATTAATGAATGGAAGGACACGAGGTAAAATCAGAGGAGCAGATGGATCTTGGGGTATTTATTCACTTAAGGTAGCAGAGCAGATGAATAGAATAAGAAGGCATATGAGACACTTGCTTTTATCAGTCGTGGCATACAGTATAAGAACAAAGAGATAATGTTGGAGCTGTACAGAATGTTGGTTAGGCCACAGCTGGAGTACTGTGCGCAGTTCTGGTCACCTCACTATAGGAACAAAGAACAAAGAACAATACAGCACAGGAACAGGCCCTTCGGCCCTCCAAGCCCGCGCCGCTCCCCGGTCCAGGATTGAATCCTGAATCCAGGATCCCCGCCCAATTTTCCAGCCTATCTACATACCAATATCCTATCCACCGAGCTGTCCCTCACAGATACGATGCTTTGTTCATTACAACCTATTAACTCACCCCCACCCCCCCATTCCAGACCATGTGATCTCCAGGGAGAGGCGAAAACCCAGAGTGAAAAACCCCAGGGCCAATATGGGGAAAAAAAAATCTGGGAAATTCCTCTCCGACCCCCTGAGGCGATCGAAACGAGTCCAGGAGATCACAATGGCCCCGATCGGAAAATGCTTCCCAACCATAGTCATTTCCACTTCCACGAACACCATATGAATTCCCTGCCCCCGAGACAGGTTCCCAACTATCCGCAGTCTCGCTCTGTACTGGCACCAGCAAGATGATCATAGAATGAAGCCTTGAAATGAGAAACAAGGAACAATTAGCCCGCGCCGCTCCCGGGTCCAAACTAGACCACTCTTTTGTATCTCTCCATTCCCACTCCGTTCATATAGCTGCCTAGATAAGTCTTAAACGTTCCCAGTGTGTCCGCCTCCACCACCTTGCCCGGCAACACATTCCAGGCCCCCACGATCCTCTGTGTGAAATATGTCCT
Organism: Mustelus asterias; assembly: GCF_964213995.1. NCBI lineage: Eukaryota > Metazoa > Chordata > Chondrichthyes > Carcharhiniformes > Triakidae > Mustelus > Mustelus asterias. Next base: position 575,949 of record NW_027590190.1, read on the forward strand.
TCTGATATCTGTGTTAAACCTCCCCCCCACAGGATGTGATTGCACTGGAGGGGGTACAGAGGAGATTCACCAGGATGTTGCCTGGGATGGAACATTTGAGCTATAAGGAGACTGGATTGGTTTGGAGTGTTTAGAGCAGAGAAGGCTGAGGGGGACATGACTGTGGTGAATAAGATTATGAAGGATATGGACCGGGTGAGTAGAACCCTTGGTTGAGAGGTCAATCATGAGGGGATGTAGTTTTAGGGGGCCAGGCAAGAGATTCAGAGGAGAGTTGAGAAAAATCAGAGGGTGGTGGGAATCTGTAATAAACTGCCTGGGAAGGTAGTGGAGGCTGGAAACTTAACAACCTTTAAAAAGTATTTGGATGAGCACTTGAAATATTATAGCATTCAGATAAGGATATGGGACAAGTGCTGGAAAATGGGATTAGCATGGGGCTTAGTGGTAGCTATTGTTGGTGCAGACTCCATGGGTCGAAGGGTGTTTTCTGCACTGTATGACTATGACTGTAACTCTCGCTCAGTCTCTTTCACTCGAACAGCCTCTGTCTGTGTCTCTATCTATTTCCCTCTTTTGGTCTTTGTTCTATTTGCTCACTGTCTTTGTGCAACTAAATTTCACTGGACTGATTCCTGAGATGAGGCGGTTGTCCTTGGAGGACATTCAGTGGGATGAGTCTGTCCTCTCTGAAATTCAGAATCATGAGAAGTGATAGAATTGAAAAGGGAGGGAAAAGGAAGGATCAGGAAAGCAGCAAACACTTGATGTTGTTCCAGGAAAAGTGGAGTCTGGTGGTGTGGATGTCAGGTTTTACACAGCACATGGTCAGCCTGTGGATTCACCCAGGATGAAGAATCTCTGAATGATTCTACTCAAATCACCCGGAGAGGAACCTTTGAGACAAACCACCTAAGAAGGAGCAGCACATAAAGATATCCAAACACAGAGATCCAAACACACTCTCTCTCCCTGTCTCTTACACAGATATGGGCAAACATAGACACACACCCACACCCAGACAGACATCTTCATTCATAGACACACACCCACACAGATAATTCCAGCCCTATCACGTGGAGAATACAGCCCATTCTGACTAATACTGGAGATGAAATAACAGTGTCTTTACAAACCACAATGTTTGAGAAATTCAAGTAACCATTACCCGTCAGGGACAGTGAGAGTTCTGATGACCCATTTCCACTCCTTTCTCTAAACTTGAGTCTATATTGAACAACATCTGGAACAGCAGCAATGACAAATCACGAACACTGAGCTGCCTGTTGTCAGCCTGGGTGAAGAGCCCTGCTGGGGGATAGTGTAAATTACAGAACAACATCCCTGGGGAATCAGTGTCTCTTGGTTCTGGAATTACAGAAGATGCTAATTCCCCTCACATTGATGGTCCAGTTAATGAAGAGAATTCTAAGACAGGTTTCAAGCATAAAGAATATAATGTTGTTTCGACTCTGTCATCCTGGCCTCATTCATTACTGCTCCAATGTCCTGGGAAATGTGCTGCACCACCTGTTCAGATGCTTTCGCTGTGGGACTGAGTTCAGACAATCATCTCCTCTCACTGTAAACCACAGACACTGTTCATCTTTTTCAAAATGTGGATTCGAATCCGGGTCCCCAGAACATTAGCTGGGTTTCTGGATTAATAGTCTATCGATAATACCATTAGGCATCGCCTCCCCCAAATGTGTTCCCTTTAGAACAAAGAAGCTGAAATGGAGATTTCATGGATCTGTTCAAGATGATCGGGGTGGGGACGGGTGGTTTGATAGAGCAGATCGGGAGAAACTGTTCCACTGATGCGGGTCAGTAACCAGAGGACTGGGATTGAAGATAATTAAAGAAAGACAGACTGGCATCAATATCGCACATTTCCCAACCAGCAGGAATCACAATGGGATCATTGTTATAATGAAGGCTGAATGGCCGAATGCTGCTCCTACGGCTTATGGTCTATTCCTTAGTTCCCTCGAAACGGGGATAATCCCAGCCTCCCAAATGAAGATGCAGTCATTCAAAAATTAAAACAAAGTTGATTTTTTATTTTATTTTTAACCCAGAATACCAATATCTAAATCTGCACTGGATATTGTTAACATCAGACCCCAATAAATATAGTTCAGTTCTGGATGTGATTAACAGCAAACTCCAATCTGGCTGGTGTGTCAGCACGTTGGATGACTGATTGAATCCTTTCCCACACTTGAAGCAGATGAATGGTTTCTCCCCAGTGTGAACTCGCTGGTTTACAGTGAGAGGAGATGATTGTCTGAACTCAGTCCCACAGTGAAAGCATCTGAACGGACTCGAGTGTGAACCCGTTGATGGGTCATCAAGTTCCCAAAACTTTTAAAGCACTTTCCACAGTCTGGGCATTTAAAAGGTCTCTCGTCAGTGTGAATTCGTTGATGGCAGATCAGGTTAGAAGAGTTAGCGAATTCCTTCCCACATTTGGAGCAGGTGAACGGGTTATCCTCAGTGTGAATCCGCTGGTGTGTCAACAGTTCGGTTGATGTAATGAATGCCTTCTCACACTCAGAGCAGGTGAATGGTCTCTCTCCAGAGTGAATTCGCTGGTGAATCAGAAGGTGAAACGACCGGCTGAATTTCTTCCCACACTCGGAGCAGGTGAATGGTCTCTCCCCAGTGTGAACTCGCTGGTGTGTCACCAGGTGGGTTGACTGAGTGAATCCCATTTTGCACTCGGAGCAGGTGAATGGTCTCTCTCCCGTATGAACTCGCTGGTGTGACACCAGGTGGGCTGACTGAGTGAATCCCACCTTGCACTCGGAGCAGGTGAATGGTCTCTCCCCAGTGTGAACTCGCTGGTGTCTCACCAGGTGGGACAACTGAGTGAATCCTTTCCCACACTCGGAGCAGGTGAACGGTCTCTCCCCAGTGTGACTCCGTCGATGAATTTCCAGCTCTGATGGGGAACTGAATCCCTTGCCACAATACTCACATTTCCACAATTTCTCCCCACCGTGACTGCATTTATGTTTTGACAGGCCAGATAAACGGCTGAATCCTCGTCCACACACGGAACACGTGTACAGTTTCTCCCCACTGTGAGCGGTGCTTTTTCCTTCCATGTTCAAAATCCAATGATACGCATATTACGATAAATTGGGCGACTCTGTCTGATCCTGATGTGATGTTTGGTTTCAGTTTTCTGACTGCAAATCCTCACCTTTGAATATGCTGTGAAATTGATTTAAAAAAGAAAAAAGAGAGTGAGAGAGAACCCACAAAAACACAAAGGCAGGTTGTGAAATTGAGCTGAATGAATCTGGTAATTTGTGGGGCCGGCACTGGGAAAAAGAGACCAAGAAAACTGATGGATTGTCATAAAAACCCAACTGGTTCACTAATGTCCTTCAGGGAAGGGAACCTTTGAGCCAGTCTGAACCGATACAAGACCAGAGCTTCAATGTGAAGAGGCAGCGGATGGGCAGGATTAAGAGATGTGGGAGGAAAAGAGGTGAAGGAAAGGATACATCTACAGCCAGATAGAAACTCCCAAACCTTCAACCTCCACCATTTAGAAAGACCAGGTTCACAGGTGAATGTGAACATCATCACCTCAAAGTCACACAGCATCGCGACTGGACTGAGATCCTGTCCTGGATTAGGAGAAGTTTCCTCCATTTACAGAGTGAGAAACATGAAACAATTGTCTTCAGTCCGTGCTACAAACTCCACCCCGTGGACACTGACACCATCCCACTCTGGTGCTGAAGCAGGCTGTTTACAACCAGGTTCAAATATTTATTTTCTAAATCTGACTTTGCAGGGTCGACAAGGCCGTTTCCCGTGCCAAGGCCTATGCCTGGTCTGCCCATTTCCATACCTTTTTAGTAACTTTGTACTAGTTGGGTATAACTGAGAGGCTTGCTGTGCCATATCAGAGGGAATTAAGATTCAACCACATTGCAGATCTGGAGATACATGTAGGCCGGACCAGGTGAAGATGGCAGATTTGTTTTTCCCTAAACAGCACTAGTGAACCCAATGGGCTTTTATGATAATCAATAATGGTTTTTTTGCTCATCATTAGCCTTTCAAATTCAAACTTGTATTGAATGTAAATTCCACCACCTGCCGTGGCAGGATTTGAACCTCGGTTCCCAGAACATTACTCTGGGTCTCACCCCCCACCCCCGATGCCCTTCCAACCACACACCTGTTCCATCTCCAAGAATGGGTTTCCATCGGTGAGGGGGCTGGGACCTCACACTGCATACTTCTTTGAAAACATGTATTGATATCCTCATAGCTATTTCTAAAATTATTAAAATGGGAGAAATAGCTGAATCTGTGTGTGTTTCTGACCCCTGAACAAATGGAGCAATCTGGGAGACACAAAGAAACTCACACCTCATTCTCCCAGAGCGACATTTTGATTCTGGATCATGTGAAACACAATTGTTCTCTGTGATCTCTGCACTGTAAATCTTTCCTTTCTCTGTCCATCTTCTATATATGAATGCATCCATCATTATGAAGTGCTTCGAAAGGTTAGTCATGGCACAAATCAGTCCGGCCTCCCAGACTGCCTGGATCCACTACAGTTCACAACCGCCGCAACAGGTCCACAGCAGACACCATCTCCCTGGCCCTGCACTCAACCCGGGAACCGCCTGAATAACAAAGCACCTATTTCAGACTCCTATTTATTGACTACAGCTCAGCCTTCAACACCATTATTCCTACGAAACACATCCCCAAATTCCGTGGCCTGGCCTTAGCTCCTCTCTCTACGACTGGGTCCAAGACTTCCTAACACTCAGATCAGTAAGAATAGGCAACAACACCTCCTCCACGATCATCCTCAAAACCGGTACCCCACAAGGCTGTGTCCTCAACCCCCTACTATACTCCTTATACACCTATGACTGTGTGGCCAAATTCCCCCCCCAACTTGATTTTCATGATTGCTGATGACACCACCGCAGTGGGTCATTTCTCAAACAGTGATGAGACAGAGAACAGGAATGAGATAGAGAATCTGGTGAACTGGTGCAGCAACAATAATCTCTCCCTCAATGTCAACAAAATGAAGGAGATTGTCATCGACTTCAGGAAGCGTAGTGGGGAACATGCCCCTGTCTACATCAACAGGGATGAGGTAGAAATGGTCGAGAGCTTCGAGTTTCTCGGCGACCAGATACCAACAACCTGTCCTGGTCCCTCCATGCCAATGCTACAACTAAGAAAGCCCACCGATGTCTCTGCTTTCTCAGGAAGCTAAGGAAATTTGGCATGTCCGTTATGATTTTCACCAACTTTTATAGATACACCACAGAAAGCATTCTTTCTGGTTGTATCACAGCTTGGCGAGGCTCCTGCTCTATCCAAGAACGCAAGAAACTACAATGGGTCATAACCGAAGCCTCGTCCATCACGCAAACCAGCCTCCCAACCATTGACTCTGTCTACACTTACCGCGACCTCGGAAAAGCAGCCAGTATAATCAATGACCCCACACATCCCAGACATTCTCTCTTCCAACTTCTTCCGTCGGGAAAAAGATACAAAAGTCTGAGGTCCCGTACCAATCGATTCAAGAACAGCTTCTTCCCTGCTGCCATCAAACTTTTGAATGGGCCTACTTTCATTAAGTTTATCTTTCTCTACACCCTAGCTCTGACTGTAACACAACATTCTGCACTCTCTCCTTTCTTCCTCTATCTATGGTATGCAAGAAACAATACTTTTCACTTCATACTATTACATGGTGACACAGTGGTTAGCACTGCTGCCTCACAGCACTGGGGACCCAGATTCGATTCCCGGCTTGGCTCACTGTCTGTGTGGAGTTTGCATGTTCTCCCTGTGTCTGCGTGGGTTTCTTCCGGATGCTCTGGTTTCCTCCCACACTCCAAAGATGTGCAGGTGAGGTTAATTGGCCATGCTAAAATTCTCCCTCTGAACAGGTGCCAGAGCTTGGCGACGAGGGGATTTTCACAGCACCTTCATCGCAGTATGAATGTAAGTCTACTTGTGACTAATAAATAAACTTTGTGAGACAATAATAAATCAAATCAAATGGTGCAACATTGAGTTACCACATTTGGAGTGTCTGTGAGTAAACTAAAGTTAATTCTCACTTAGAGTCATAGAGGTTAACAGCATGGAAACAGGCCCTTCGGCCCAACTTGTCCATGCCACCCCTTTTTTAAAACCCCTAAGCTAGTCCCAATTGCCCGCATTTGGCCCATATCCCTCTATAGCCATCTTACCCATTTCCTTCCCTAAAGGACATTAGTGAACATACATACGGATGTATGAATTACGAGCAGGAGTAAGCCTTGAAGTATTGGGTAGTATGCCACTGCTTATAAAGGAGGAATCAAATCAAAAACATCTTTCTGGTCACAGACAGATGTGAGATGAGAAATCAATGTGGAATAAGTTACCTTCCACCCCTCCTGTATATAACATATCCCACTAACATGGCTCACCCTGGCCCTGTCTTAGTATTGTTTCTGAAAATTTCATGCATTCCCTCCTGACTTGACCGGACAGCCTCATCTATTCATTACCAACATGAGTTTCGCTAAATCCCTGTCTCAGCTGATGTTTCGAGAACTTTCATTCATTCCTTTATTTTCTTTAGACTTGACTGTCAGCGTCCCTCATTTAACCCATGAAAAACTTTGGTGTATATAAACCCCTGTCCTCTGCATCAAGTCCCACACACCCATCACCATGTCCTCACCATGGGGCTGCAGTGGTTAGCACTGCTGCCTCACAGTGCCAGGGACCTGGGTTCAATTCATGGCTTGGGTGACTGTGTGTGTGGAGTCTGCACATTCTCCCCATGTCTGCATGGGTTTCCTCCCACAGTCAGAAAGGCTTGCTGGTTAGGTGCATTGACCCGAACAAGTTCCGGAGTGTGACAACTAGGGGAATTTTACAGCAACTTGCAGTGTTAATGTAGGCTAAGCCTACTTGTGACAGTAATAAATAAACTTTAAAACACTGACCCACACAGGCTCCCGGTTAAACAACTCAATTTAAAACATTGCATCTTTGTTTGCAAATCCTTCCATGACATTATTGTTCCGTATTTCCAGCCACACAGATGTTTGAATCTTTTTCTACAGACACACTTACAATCAGGTTCTGATGAATGGAGTGACTCTGGCAGGTTTTGGTCTGATGTCTGGTTTGAGTTTCCCTTCAAATTTTGTCATCAAATTTCCTGTAAAAAATAGATCATCACTGTCAGTCAAGAATAGAAATTAAGCGAGAAACATTTCTCTTGGGTTGAGTTTTCTGTGTGTAAATCCTCCCCTTCTAACTCCCTGTAAAAGGAGTTTCCAAAGTCCATCCCTGTCAGTCCAGGAGAGAAATTCACAACATTCTCTCCTCCTGCTGGCAGGGAGCAGCGCGCATGCGCACTATTGCCCATCGCCCCGGGAAAGATGGGCTCCGTCAACTCGGGGCCTCCAACTCGGCATCTGTGGTCGCGGCCCCGAATGGTAGGAACGCGGCACTGAGCAGTTATTATTCGGGTTCTCCTGTCTCCACTGGGTGCTTATGAAGCCTCTCCATCCACCCCGCCGCCTGCATTACCCTCCAGAATAAGCCGTTTCCCTGGTAACCCGGAGCCGATATAACCGCCCTCCTGCTACTGCGGGAGCAACATACATTGCGCATGCACTTTGGATCTACAGTACGCATGCGCAAAGTCTGTTGTAAGGATAGATCATATTCTGATTCACTGTGAATGCTGGGTAAGATAGCCACCATTGAAGTATGTTATTGCATTAAAAAAATTATGTTTTGTGATTCAATTACAACTGAAGCCAAAGCACCAAGGTATAAAATGAAAATAACTAATACAGCAGCTAATGTCAACAGGCACCACAGTTCTGTCCTGAGTTTAATTAATAGCGGAACAAACGTCCACACCTGAAGATGAACTCCTTGGAATGTCAGCTGGTGTAACGAACTGATTGATTTACCATCCACCCCCTCTCCACACACACACACACACACACACACACACACGGACTTGACAAGAAGAATGAACTCATGGTTGATCAATTCCTTTGAACTTTTAAAGCTTGTATGTTAATAGGAGGGGAAACTGAATAAATCCATTTGCACACATAATGTACCTGAATGGTCTCTTTCTGGTGTGACTGTGCTGCTGTCAATAGGGTAACTGACCACTTACATTCCAGAACTGACATTCTGCTGGGTCAGCACTGCCCTGTTTCCAAGACCAACATTGAGGGGCGGCAGGGTGGCTAGCACTGCTGTCTCACAGCGCCAGGGACCCGGGTTCGATTCCCAGCTTGGGTCACGATCTGTGTGGAGTCTGTACATTCTCCCCGTATCTGCATGGGTTTCCTCCCACAATCCAAAGATGTGCGGGTTAGGTGGATTGGCTATGCTAAAAATTGCCAGGGGAACTAGCTAGGGTAAATGCATGGGGTTACGGGGATAGGGTCTGGGTGGGATTGTGGTCAGTGCAGACTCGATGGGCTGAATGGGCTTCTTCTGCTCTGTAGGGTTCTATGATCCTTGAAATGCTATGAAATCAACTGCATAATTGAATAGTTTTTCTTCCAAAATTTTTGGGAGAAAATTCCCACCTGACTGTTCATGTTATTGGGTCAAGAAACTTGTTAATTTTAAAAATGTCCATGAATACTGCAGAGGCTTCTGCAACTCTTCCGATATTGTTTTTTGTTAACTCAGATTTTTCAAAAAGAGAATTGAAAGGAGAAATATGCGTGTTTTTATGAAGGGGAACAATATTGGGACTAATTGCATAATTCTTTGAAAATAAGCTGGCATTGACATGATGTGTCTCCTCATGAGCTGTTATTTCACGATTGTTAGATCAATGTCTCTACAACATTCCAAAATATCCAGTCCGAATTCTATCTCCGCAAATCAAGGTCGTGAACTACAGCATGATTACACAGTTTGAAATACTCTGCAGTCCCTTTGAGATGCTGAGTACTCTAGCTGTGATCTAGTTAGTTTTTTTAATAGTTCCAGGATAACCGCTCTCTCACCTCCCATTGATTCAGCATAATGGAAGCTGGGAATTGAAACCTGTCAGCATTTGAAAGATATTCACAAATAGTTGGAGGATTTCTTACAGTTGGGATCTTTCTCTGTTCTGTCCACTCGAGGTGTTAGATAACAGACTTTCTCTTGTGAATATCCAGCTGGAGTATTGGGCCCTGATCTGTTTCCTTGTTCATCTTGTTGACTCTAAATATTGAATCTTGTGGTTTCAGACACCAGATAATCAAGCTCCCAACAATAGATTGTCTTTTACTGACTGTATTAACTACAGTGTATAGTTACCCCATTCAGAGAACAGGGAGAATGTTGGGGTAGACTCCTCCTGGTTCGAGTGTGTCGAAACTGTCAATGATTTTATTGTTTTCTGTGGATCCTCTACTGACGGGGAGTCAGATGTGGGATCAACATGGATATCCGTAGAACTGGCAGTTTATGATGTTGTTTTATAGTGCTCGGGGCGCGGGCGGGGGGTGAACTCTGCAGCCAAACTACCTTTGGTCTTCCTCTGCTGCTGTTCCACCTCTGGTCTTGCTCTGCCACACTCCACTTCTGATCCTCCTCTGGACACCTCAGATGTTCAGAGTTTGGTGATGATGGTCCTTGAAACTGAACCAAATTTCAGTGCTGCCTCCACCTGTGCCGGTCGCCACAGTGTTTTCTCCAGAGAGGTGGTCCGCAGTGCAGAAGTTTGTAAGGATATATTTTGTGTGTCATTTGTACTGACCACTTTGATGTTGTTTGCCCTGAGACAGTCCCCCATCGGGAAACTTGAATACATTGGACTTGGTCTCTTGAAATAAGTCATGAATATGGATTGTTAATAAACTCCTATCCTGCTTCTTGTGCTGTCCCCATAATAAGAGCCTGCCGACCTGAAAATGACACATCAATCCCTTCTCTTTGTCCTTTAACAACTCCTTTACCAATGCTAATATTTCACCCCCAATGACATGAGCCCTTATCCTGTGCAACAATCTTGTGTATGGCATCTTATGAAATGGCTTTTAGAAATTCAATCATACAACATTCCCTGGTTCCCCTTTATCTAACCTTTTAGTTACATCCTCAACAAATTCTACTAGATTTGTCAAGTTCTTTCATAAACCAATGTTGACTTTGTCCAATCATGTTCTACTTTTCTAATTGCATTTTTACCACTTCCTTCATGATAGATGCCAATATTTTCCTGATGACTGATGTCAGGCTAAATAGCCTGTCATTCCCTGTTTCCTTTCTCCGGCTTTTCTTATTATTGGGATTACATTTTCCACTTTCCAATCCATTGGTACCACTGCAGAATCTAGAGAATTTTGGAAAATCACTGGCAGTGCTTCGAGTATCAGTGCAGTCACCTCTTCCCAGATCCTGGAATGCAGACCGTATGATCCAGGGGATTTGTCAGCTTTCTATCCCAGTAACAGGAGATGAATTAGTCTCCTCTCATCTTGGAGAAATCAAGGAGTTGGGATAAAATGATGGAAACAAAAGTGATTCATTGGACACCAAACCCAATGTTCAGAAACTCAGAATTCAGTCAGATTGAACATAGTTCAGTCCTGGGTCTGATTTTTAAAATTCATTCGTGGCACATGGACGTCGCTGGCTGGGCAGCATTTATTGCCCAATTCCTATTTGCCTTGAGAAGGTGGAGCTGCGCTGCCTTCTTGAATCACTGCAGTCCACATGCTATGGATTCATAGAATCATAGAATTCCTACAATACAGAAGGCGGCCATTCGGCCCATCGTGTCTGTTCCGACAGCAATCCCACCCAGGCCCTATTCCCATAACCCTGCTAATCCCCTTGACACTAAGGGGTAATTTAGCATAGCCAATCCACCTATTGTGGGTTGACCCACAATGCCGTTCGGGAGGGAATTCCAGGGTTTTGACCCAGTGACTGCGAAGGAATGGCGATTATATTTCCAAGTCAGAATGGTGAGTGACTGGGAGGGGAACTTGCAGGTGGTGGTGTTCCCATGTATCTGCTGCCCTTGTCCTTCTAGATGGAAGTAGTCGTGGGTTTTGAAGGTGCTGTCGAAGGATCTTTGGTGAATTGCTGCAGTGCATCTTGTAGATAGTAAACACTGCTGCTACTGAGCATCAGTGGTGGAGAGAGTGGATGTTGGTAGATGTGGTGCCAATCAAGCGGGCTGCTTTGTCCTGGATGGTGTTGAGCTTCTTGAGTGTTGTTGGAGCTGCACCCATCCAGGCAAGTGGGGAGTATTCCATCGCGCTCCTGACTTGTGCCTTGTAGATGGTGGACAGACTTTGGGGAGTCAGGAGGTGAGTTACTCGCTTCTGACCTGCTCTTGTAGTCATTGTGTTTATGTGGCGAGTTTCTGGTCAATGGTAACCCCAAGGATGTTGACAGTGAGGAAATCAGTGATGGTAACACCATTGAATGTCAAGGGCCGGTAGTTAGAGTGTCTCTTATTGGTGACTAACAGCAGAATCCAACCCCTGTAGTCACTTGTGAATTTGCTGATGTCTCAGCAGGTGGGATGACTGAGTGAGTCCCTTCCCACACTCGGAGCAGGAGAACGGTCTCTCCCCAGTGTGAACCCGCTGGTGTCTCTGCAGGGTGGATGAACGACTAAATTTCTTCCCACACGTGGAGCAGCTGAACGGTCTCTCCCCAGTGTGAACCTGCTGGTGTGTCAGATGCTGGGATGACGTAGTGAATCCTTTCCCACACGTGGAACAGACAAATGGTTTCTCTCCACTGTGAACACGATTGTGTTCAGCAAGGTGGGATGAACAAGTGAATCCCTTCCCACACTCAGAGCATGTGAATGGTCTCTCTCCTGGGTGCACACGGAGATGTTCAGTGAAGTTGGATGAACACCTGAATCTCTTCCCACATTCAGAACAGGTGAACGGTCTTTCCCCCGTGTGCACTCGGAGGTGTTTTGAATGTTGCGATGAAGACGCAAATCTCTTCCCACACATGGAGCAGATGAACGGTCTCTCTCCTGTGTGAAGTCCCTGATGTTGAATTAAACACCCAGAGCTCCTAAAGCTTTTCCCACAGTCAAAGCATTTGAAAGGTTTCTCCTCAGTGTGAATTCGTTGGTGTGACACAAGGCTGGATGGCTGAGTGAATCCCTTCCCACAGTTGGAGCAGATGAACGGCCTCTCCCCAGTGTGACTGCGTCGATGAGTTTCTAGGTGGGATGGACAACTAAACCCCTTCCCACAGTCCCCACATTTCCACGGTTTCTCCATGGTGCCCTGGGGTTGGATGATCAGCTGAGGCCTCATCCACACACAGAACACATGTATCGTTTCTCCTCGCTGTGAATGGTGTGATTTTTTTTCAGGCTGTGTAACTGGTTAAACTCTTTCCACAGTCAGTTCACTGGAACACTCTCACTCGGGTGTGTCTGTGTCGGTGCTTTTCCAGTCACACTGATGTTTGAAATCTTTTCCCACAGATAGAACAGAAAAACATTTCTCCATCCATATTCAAAGGCCGAAGATATTCAGGTCCTGATGAATCGAGTGACTCTGTCAGATCTCAATGTGATGTTTGGTTTGGATTTCCTGTCTGAAAATTCTCCAGTGTGAATGCCCTGTAAAAGGACATTACACAAATGATTCACTGTAAGTACAGGCATAAATCCAAAACTGACAACTCTAGTTTCTTTGGAATATTTTTTCCTCTCTTGTTCTCCAAGTTGCTGACACAACTCACAAAGTAAATCACATTCCACAAACTGTCCCTCCTCCCAATGTGATTCACTGGATTTCAGTGCAATCTCCATCATTTCCTTTCTCCTCCCAGTTTTCTCCTTTCCTTTATTCTGCCTGGGTTCAATTCTCCAGCTGCTGAGTGAAGAATGAGAATAAAATCAATGAGTGAATAATTATCTCTCCGATCACTGGGACCATGAAGTCCCACCCACTCTCTACTCCCACACCAAGAAAGTTGTGCATGCGCTCTGCCAGTCATCAAACTAGGATGGTAACTGTTAACCTGGGCCTGTCCCCATAAAGCCCCAGCGCTGTAAACTCAGGAATTTGATATTCTTATTGCAAGTTCCATACATCACCTGTTTCTGAAGCTTCCCAGCCGACCCACAGCTCCAATTCCTCCCCTGCACCAAAATCTCCTCCTACTATCTGAGCCACCTGTTCCTCCTCAGTCCACCTCCACCAACCTCACTGAGCGTGCTCAGAGCACAGTGCCATCCCAGTTTGGTGCACTAGGCTCCTGGAGTTATTGACGGTGGACCTTCAGCATGCCTTTTGTCTCATGTCTTTTTGAAATCCAAGTACACAACACCCACTGGTCGCCCTTCATCTACCCGATGAGTCACAGCCTCAAAAAACCCAAAGAACCTTATCAAGCACAATTTTTCTTTTGTAATACCATGCTACTTGTTTGATCATACTCATATTTCCTAAGTGCATACGGAATTAAGTAAAAAAGTCTTACTACAATTTTACAGTGCAATGGTAAATCCTCACCTAGAGTAGTGTGTGCAATTTTGGTCTCCTTACCCAAGGAAGGCCATACCTCTTGTCCTAGCGGAAATCCATTTTGATATATACTTTTTCAAGCTCCTCCTTCCCTCCACTACCTCCCCGCCCAAGCACCAGTCTCTAACGTCTTCGCATGTTTTGCTTTGAGAGAACATTAACCTTTATTCGTTGATGAACACAGTCTGCAAACTGACCTTTACGCCACTATTAAGACTGCCTTAGTCTTTAACACTACCATTAGCACTTCCGTTGTCTTGTGTCCATGACATATTTGTTAAATCTCTCCTGATCTACTTTCACTGACCTTCTATTTTGCTCCACCCTCTCCAACAATATAACAGCCGTGACATTTCTACCTCTCTTCAGTCCTAAAATCCACTCATGATTCTCACCTTCTACAGACAGGGTCACTGCGCATGCGCATTGCTGCCACCAAGATGGCGGCCGTGTCCCGGGTCTGTCATTAAAAAAAGTCGTAGCGTCTCTTACTGACAACGTAGAACTGATAGCTTCTTATTTGGATTGTGAATCCTCCAGAAGGTGTTTATGAAACTTCCCAGTCCACTCACCGGCTCTGTTCCTCTCCTGTCCGGAGCTCATGTCTCCTCACAAACACCACGACACCGCCTCCATTCCATTCGCCTACACAGCGTCCACTCCACGCCTGCGCAGCGGGCACCATCAGTCAGACTACGACCCCGCCCCTCCTTCACTCCGATTGGTTGGAGGACCAGCCGCTCCCGCTCGGTCATCCAGCCCCGCCCACTCTCATTGTTCTGGAATCTCACTCTGCCGCTTCCGGCTTCAGCCCAGCAGCAACTTCAACCAAAGACCCAACTGGGAAAAGGTGAATATTTCCGCATGTTTAAAATCAGTAATGAAGTCATTAAATAGAAATTGATAAAAGCAAAATACTGCGGATGCTGGAATCTGAAACAAAAACACAAAATGCTGAAAATCTCAGCAGGTCTGACAGTATCTGTGTAGAGTGGAAAGACAGTAAGAAGTCTCACACCAGGTTAAAGTCCAACAGGTTTATTTGGCAGCAAAATCCACTAGCTTTCAGAGCGCTGCTCCTTCGTCAGGTAAGTGGGAGTTCTGTTCACAAACAGGGCATATAAAGACACAAACTCAATTTACAAAATAATGGTTGGAATGCGAATCTTTATAGGTAATCAAGTCTTCAAGGCCCAGGCAAGTCGTGGGGGTTACAGATAATGTGACAAGATCCCGATTGAGGCCGTCCTCATGTGTGCGGAACTTGGATATCAGTCTCTGTTCAGCACTGATAGCCAAGTTCCGCACACATGAGGACGGCCTCAATCGGGATCTTGGGTTCATGTCACATTATCTCTAACCCCCACGACTTACCTGGGCTTGCAAAATCTCACTAACTGTCCTGTCTGGAGATAATACACATCTCTTTAACCTGTGCTTAACGCTCTCTCCACTCTCATTGTCTGTACCTTTAAGACTTGATTAACTATAAAGATTCGCATTCCAACCATTATTTTGTAAATTGAGTTTGTGTCTTTATATGCCCTGTTTGTGAACAGAACTTCCACTTACCTGACGAAGGAGCAGCGCTCCGAAAGCCAGTGGATTTTGCTACCAAATAAACCTGTTGGACTTTAACCTGGTGTTGTGAGACTTCATAGAATCATAGAAACCCTACAGTGCAGAAGGAGGCCATTCGGCCCATCGAGTCTGCACCGACCACAATCCCACCCAGGCCCTACCCCTTTTTACTGTGTTTACCCCAGTCCAACGCCAGCATCTCCACACCAGAGAGAAAAGAGCCAACGTTTTGAGTCCAGATGACCCTTCGTTAAATTGTTGTGAGCTGCATTATTTGTTAGAATGAGAGTGACGGAGTGGGATTGATCCACAGCCAGTGTCACCAGTTTGAGGACAGGAGGGGAGAGAATCTGGAGAGAAGAAAAGAATCAGGAGAAGACTAGAAACTCAATCTGGAGCAATGAGCAGAGAGCGAAAAGCGTGTGTGGGGCACAGAATTGTTAGCTCTGAATTTCTGTCCTGTACTTACACTGATAACTTCTGTAAACTCCTTTTGCAGGGAGTTCGAGGGAGAGAAGTTCCAGATGGGAAAGTCAGAACAAACATCATGTCAAAATCTGACAGTCACTTGATTCATCAGGACCTGAATATCATCGACTTCTGAATGTGGAAGGAGAAATGTTTGTTCTATCTGTGGGGAAAGATTTTAAACGTCAGTGTGACTGAAAAAGCACTGAGACACACACTCACCTGAGTGAGAGTGTTCCAGTGAACTGACTGTGGAAAGAGCTTTAACCAGTTACACAGCCTGAAAAAACATCATACCATTCACAGTGCGGAGAAATGTACAGGTGTTCTGTGTGAGGCTCCAACTGATCATCCAACCTGGAGAGACAAATTAATAATTGAATCACGGAGAAAGCGTGGACATATGGTGATTGTGGGATGGGATTAATTTTCCCTTTTAAACTGGGACATGATCAATGCAGTCACACTGGGGAGGGACCTTTCACCTTCTCCATGTGTGGAGATGGATTTACTCAGTTATCCAGTCTGTTGACACGCCAGCCAGTTCATACCCAGGAGAGGCCGTTCAGATGTTCCACATGTGGGAAGGACTCATATGACCTCCTGGCTCATGAGCAAGTTCACACTGAGGAGAGCGCATTCACCAGGCCTGTGTGTGGCAACGGATTCACTCAGTCATGCCAGCTCACTGAACATCAACATGTACACAGTGATCAGAGACTTTTTAAATGTTCTGACTGCGAGAAGAGCTTGAAAAGCAAGAAGTATCTGCAAATACACCAGCGACTTCACACTGGGAAAGAGACTGTTCATCTGCTCTGAGTGTGGGAAGAGATTTGTTCAGTCATTTGACTTGCTAATGCACCAGTGACGTCACACTGGGGTGAGGCCATTCACTTGCTGTGTGTGTGAAAAGGGATTCACTCAACCCCACCAGCGAGTTCACACTGAGGAGAGGCCATTTATTTGCTGTGTGTGTGGGAAGGGATTCACTCAGACATCCCACCTTGTGACACACCAGCAGGTTCACACTGGGAACAGACCATTCATCTGCTCTGAGTGTGGGAAGGGATTCACTCAGTCATACCAGCTTCTGTTGCACCAGCGAGTTCACATTGGAGAGAGGCCATTCACCTGCTCCACGTGTGCTAATGAATTCATTCAGTCATCAGACAGTCTGGTGCACCAACAAGTTCATACTAAGGGGAGGCCATTCACCTGCTCCGTATGTGGGAAGGGATTCACTCAGTCATCCCATCTGCTGAGGCACCAGTGAGTTCACACTGGGGAGAGGCCGTTCACCTGCTCAATGTGTGGGAAGGGATTCAATCAGTCATCACACCCTGTGACACACCAGCAAGTTCACAAATGACTGCAAGAATTAGATTCTGCTTTTAATCATATTGAAGACTAAATGTGTGGGTTAATCTTGATGTGTGTAAGAAAGCCACTCTCTTCCATGGTTTAGAGCTCCTAGATATGGAACAGAAGCTCCTTTACAACTATGTTTAGAGTCAGGAAGATTGCTGGAAACATGATGTCAAATCAGAGATTGGTGTAAAACTGGGATCTGTTCCTGACTGAAAGTAAAATGGTAAGAAGTCTCACAACACCAGGTTAAAGACCAAATAAACCTGTTGGACTTTAACCTGGTGTTGTGAGACTTCTTACCATGTTCACCCCAGTCCAACGCCGGCATCTCCACATCAAAAGTAAAACGGCAGGTTTAACTTTACAGTCTGAAAATAGTGATAGAAACTGACTGTTGAAATCTGTCAACATTAGAAAACTATTTATAAATAATTTGAGGGTTCTTTACAGTTGGGATCTTTCTCTGTTCTGTCCACTCAGGGTATTAGATAACAGACTTTCTCCTTGAATATCCAGCTGGAGTATTTGGCCCTGATGTGTTTCTTTGTTCATCTTATTGACTCTAAATATTGAGCCTTGTGGTTTCAGACACCAGGTAATCAAATTCCCAACAACAGATTGTCTTTTATTGACTTTATTAACAGCACTGCAATAATACAGACAGAGTAATTCCTCACATGGTTCCAGTACTCAGTGAAGTACTTTTTAAAAATTCATTCATGGGATGTGGATGTCATTGGCTTGGCCAGCATTTAGTACCCACCCTAATTACCCTTGACCTGAGCGGATTGCTAGGCCATTGCAGAGGGCATTTAAGAGTCAACCACGTTGCTGTGGATCTGGAGTCAAAGATGTGCCAGACCAGGTAAGGACGGCAGATTTCCTTCCCTAAACACATTAGTGAACCAGATGGGTTTTTTTTACAACAATCGACAACAGTTTCCTGGTCATGAGACTTTTAACTCCAGATTTTTATTGAATTCAGATTTCACCACCTGCCGTGGTGGGATTCGAACCCTGGTCCCCAAAGTATTACCTGGGACTCTTGATTACTAGTCCAGCGACAATATCACTCTGCCACTGCCTGCCTTTTATATGAAATTTATCTGCATCTCCGAGCCTGTAATGGTGTATTGGTCTGTAATTTTAACAATCTAATTCAATATTCCTTCTGTAATATCCTGTCTACCACTTTCCTGTTACCTGATGAATTTGTTAATTGTTATTATCACTGGATTGTCACAGTTTCCATGTGTTTAACATGATTAGTTAGTCTGTACCTGAATTTTATGATTTTTTAATGCAAGTTACACAGCAATTCAGCCTATTGGCTGTGAGCCTGTTCCTTGAATGAAATATCATTTGACTTAAAATTTACCCAGTCTGGAGAACAGAGATAATACAGTGGATTCAGAACTCTCTCCTCCCCAGCTCTGATCGAACAAGCTGCAGTTACACTGGAGATATTTATGTTTAAATTGTTCACTACAGTTGTGATCTGACCCTGTTCAAACTGTAACCAGAATGATATCTGTGCATTGTTCTGAGTGTGAGCACAAGAACGTGTCACTGTCACAAACAGATACCATTTCCTTCATTCACACCTCCACACAAATACCAGCCCTTTACACACTCCTTTTCTACACAACCACAGCAACATGAGCAAGGATGTGAGGCTCATTACTATTCATCCACATTTCATAACAGCAAAGGCTCCACAGTACAGGAGCACACTGACCGTATAAGAGCCTCATCAGCCTGCAGGCTCCTGTTAAATACAGAGCAGTACAGGAACACACTGACAGTGTAACACAGCCTCATAAGCCTGCAGGCTCCTGTTAAATACAGAGCAGTACAGGAACACACTGACAGTGTAACACAGCCTCATAAGCCTACAGGCTCCTGTTAAATACAGAGCAGTACAGCAGTACATCAGTGACAAAAACGGTTGATGAAGGAAGGGCCGTGGATGTTGTCTATATGGATTTCAGTAAGGCATTTGACAAAGTCCCACATGGCAGGTTGGTTAAGAAGGTTAAGGCTCATGGGATACAAGGAGAAGTGGCAAGATGGGTGGAGAACTGGCTTGGCCATAGGAGACAGAGGGTAGTGGTCGAAGGGTCTTTTTCCGGCTGGAGGTTTGTGACCAGTGGTGTTCCGCAGGGCTCTGTACTGGGACCTCTGCTATTTGTGATATATATAAATGATTTGGAAGAAGGTGTAACTGGTGTAATCAGCAAGTTTGCGGATGACACGAAGATGACTGGAATTGCGGATAGCGAAGAGCATTGTCGGGCAATACAGCAGGATATAGATAGGCTGGAAAATTGGGCGGAGAGGTGGCAGATGGAGTTTAATCCGGATAAATGCGAAGTGATGCATTTTGGAAGAAATAATGTAGGGAGGAGTTATACAATAAATGGCAGAGTCATCAGGAGTATAGAAACACAGAGGGACCTAGGTGTGCAAGTCCACAAATCCTTGAAGGTGGCAACACAGGTGGAGAAGGTGGTGAAGAAGGCATATGGTATGCTTGCCTTTATAGGATGGGGTATAGAGTATAAAAGCTGGAGTCTGATGATGCAGCTGTATAGAACGCTGGTTAGGCCACATTTGGAGTACTGCGTCCAGTTCTGGTCGCCGCACTACCAGAAGGACGTGGAGGCATTGGAGAGAGTGCAGAGAAAGTTTACCAGGATGTTGCCTGGTATGGAGGGTCTTAGCTATGAGGAGAGATTGGGTAGACTGGGGTTGTTCTCCTTGGAAAGACGGAGAATGAGGGGAGATCTAATAGAGGTATACAAGATTATGAAGGGTATAGATAGGGTGAACAGTGGGAAGCTTTTTCCCAGGTCGGAGGTGACGATCACGAGGGGTCATGGGCTCAAGGTGAGAGGGGCGAAGTATAACTCAGATATCAGAGGGACATTTTTTACACAGAGGGTGGTGGGGGCCTGGAATGCGCTGCCAAGTAGGGTGGTGGAGGCAAGCACGCTGACATCGTTTAAGACTTACCTGGATAGTCACATGAGCAGCCTGGGAATGGAGGGATACAAACGATTGGTCTAGTTGGACCAAGGAGCGGCACAGGCTTGGAGGGCCGAAGGGCCTGTTTCCTGTGCTGAACTGTTCTTTGTTGTTCTAGCAGCACACTGACAGTGTAAGAGTCTCATTAGTCTGCAGGCTACTGTTGAGTACAGAGCAGTACATCAGCACACTGACAGTTAACACTGTTTCAGAGGCCTGCAGGCTCTTGTTAAAAACAGAGAAGTGCAGGAACACACTGACAGTGTAACACAGTCTCATCAGCCTGCAGGTTCCTGTTAAATTTGCTGAGACGATTTCAATTTAAACCAGGTTTGCAGGCATCATGTTCCATTCACATGTCAAAGAAGAGAGAGATGTTTTGGGACAGGGGTGAAGTCCAAGCAGACTTGTTTTTGGCTTTTTTGATCACAGGACTGTGACCGATAACTTCCCTGGATCCCAGCGCCAGGAAAGACACTCTGGAAAATATGGGAGCTGAGAATTGTCCATGAGAATAACCAAAGGCGTGAGAACTGAAATAATCTCGAGTTCGAAATGAGAAAATGAAGCTGGTAGCAGGACATCAAGTCTCCTCTTCCATTGGAGAAATATTAACACAGCACTGCGCATTTCCATAAAAACTGACTTAGTGACATTTATCTAGAATATCAATAACTCCTAGAACAGGGTTGGAGTTTAACATGAGCAGAAACACACAATGGAAGTGATTGACAGAATCCCACCCTTGCACAGAAACTTACTGATGTCTCAATAGCTGTGGTGACTGAATAAGTCCCTTCCCACAGACAGAGCAGGTGAGCATCCACTCTTCAACACGAATGCATTGGTGTGTCTGCAACTCACTCTTCTCTCATTCGTAATGTTTAAAAAGAAATTTTTCAGTGTGAACATGTTGATGCAAACTGAGAGTGTCTCACCGAGTGAATTCCTTCCCACACTTGGAGCAAGGGAACGGCCTCTCCCCAGTGTGAACTCGCTGATGCCTCAGCAGAGTGGATGACTGAATGAATCCTTTCCCACACACTGAGCAGGTGAACGGCCTTTTTCCTGTGTGAGTCTGCTGATGTCTCATCAGGGTGGCTGACTGAGTGAATCCCTTCCCACACACAGAGCAGATGAATGGCCTCTCTCCAGTGTGTGTGTGTTGGTGTTGTTTCAAGTGCTTTTTGCTCTTAAAGCTCTTCTCACAGTTGGAACATTTTAAATGTCTCTTATTGGAATGAGAGCGTTGGTGTGACTGCAGGTGTTGTGACTGAACAAAACCTTTTCCACACACACAGCAGATGAACGGTCTCTCTCCTGTGTGACTGCGACGATGAGTTTCGAGATGGGAAGGATAATTGAATCCCTTCCCACAGTCCTCACATTTCCAAGGTTTCTCCATAGTGCCAGTGTCCTTGTGTCTCTCCAGGTTGGATGATCAGTTGAAGTCTTGTCCACACACAGAACATATGTACAGTTTCTCCCAGCTGTGAATGGTGTGATGTTTTTTCAGGCTGTGTAACTGGTTTAAGCTTTTTCCACAGTCAGTTCACTGGAACACTCTCACTCGGGTGTGTGTGTGTCTCAGTGCTTTTCCAGTCACACTGATGTTTGAAATTTTCTCCTCCAGGCAGAACAGACAAACATTTCTCCTTCCACATTCAAAGTCTCAGGATATTCAGGTCCTAATAAATCGATACTCAGTCTGATTTTTATGTGATGTTTCCTCACCTCACCTGTAAAAGGAGTTAACAAAAATCGTCACAGTCAATCGAGATAGAAATTCAGTCCAAAGATGTGCGGGTTAGGTTGATTGGCCATGCAAAAAAAAAAATTGCCCTTCGTGTCCTGAGATGTGTAGTTTAGAGGGATTAGTGGGTAAATATGTAGGGATTTGGGGGTAGGGCCTGGGTGGGATTGTGGTCGGTGCAGACTCAATGGGCCGAATGGCCTCTTTCTGTACTGTAGGGTTTCTATGATTTCTATGAAATTCTGAACAGACAATTCTAGTTTCTCTGGAACTTTTTTTCCTCTCTCATTCCCCCAAATCTGTAAATCCCCGTCCCACACATTCTCCCTCCTCCCTGGGCTGAAATCCAAACCATTTCTTTCCTCCACTCCCAGTTTTCTCCCTCCCTCTCCTCTGTCTGGGTTCAGTTCTCCAGCTCCTGTCTGCAGACTGACAATAAAACCAATGGGTCTTATTGGGGGTGTTGGGTCTCCAGCGGGTGTTTGTGAATCCTCCCCGCCCACCTCCCAGGGTTTCCTTCCTTCCCAGAGATCAGAGTCCTCATTGATTTGAGGCCAAAGTGTAACCTCTTATTTATTGTCCCCCTCCCCCATCCTCTGGTGTGAACCATCCTCCAGTGGCTGAGCCAGGATGGGGCCGTTAACCTGGGCCTGTTCCCGGGAGGGAGGGAGGGAGAAGCCCCGCAGCTGCAAACCAGGGAGCTGACAATGATTCTGAAGGGTTTGCGGATCCACAAAGTGTTTCCAAATCCTCCCAGCCACCGCCTAACGCTGACTCCGCTTCTCCGGGACAAACAAGCGCCAAGGACAGCAATGACACTGCGCATGCTCCACATCACAATGCCCGGGGACTGATTGTCGGCAGCTCCGAACCAATGGGAAGAGGGGGCGGGGCTGGAGGACCGAGCGGGAGTGGCTGGTCCTCCAACCAATCGGAGTGAATGAGGGGCGGGGCTGGAGGACCAACGCTCAGATAAAACCTGGTGGGGGCGGAGTCAACATCGCAGCAGCGGAGCCGGCGGTTGGAGATTGGGGAGGATCCGCAAACCCTTCAGAATCATTGTCAGCTCCCTGGTTTGCAGCTGCGGGGCTTCTCCCTCCCTCCCGGGAACAGGCCCAGGTTAACGGCCCCATCCTGGTTTGGGAGCTGGAGCATGCGCAGTGCCTGCGGCAGGCGGTAAGGAGCTCGAGCGAGCGGGTTTTAAATGGAGATTTTTATAGAGTCAGAGGTTTACAGCCTGGAAACAGGCCCTTCGGCCCAACTTGTTCATGCTGCACTTTTTAAAACCCCTAAGCTGATCCCAATTGCCCGCATTTGGCCCATATCCCTCTGTACCCATCTTACCCATGTAACTGTCTCAATGCTTTTTAAAAGATAAAATTGTACCCACCTCTACTACTGCCTCTGGCAGCTTGTTCCAGACACTCACCACCCTCTGTGTGAACAAACTGCCCCTCTGGACACTTTTGTTTCTCTCCCCTCTCACCTTAAACCTATGCCCTCTAGTTTTAGACTCTCCTACCTTTGGGAAAATATATTGACTATCTCGCTGATCTGTGCCCCTCATTATTTTATAGACCTCTATAAGGTCACCCCTCAGCCTCCTACGCTCCAGAAAAACAAGTCCCAGCCTCTCCTTATAACTCAAACCATCAAGTCCGGTAGCACCCCAGTCAATCTCTTCTGCACTCTCTCTAGTTTAATAATACCCTTTCTATAATAGGGTGACCAAAACTGCACACAGTATTCCAAGTGTGGCCTTATTGTTCTGACTTTTCCAACAGGGCTATTGAATTTATTGGATAGATCTTCCAGGCATACTGAGCTGAATGGTTTCCATCTGTGCTGTATCATTCTGTAAAACAATGAATATTCAGAATCAGGAAGGGACAGAACGAGAGGAATCAGTGACTGTGATTGAATCCAGCCAGAGTCAAGGGGAGAGAGAGGAGATAAAGTAAAAGTTTCTAAATCTCTGTAGTCCCACAGGAGAATTTAACATAGCAGATCATCAATTTGCAATTTGTGTTTATTTTTTAAAATTAATTTATCTCAATAGCTAACAATGTTATTTTATATTCATTGAGGTTAAAATAGTGCTGCAGAGAAGGAGGTGCTGGAAGTCTTAAAGTACATCAAGGTAGATAAATCCCCAGGACTTGATGGAGTGGGAGGCTCGGGAGAAAATTGCAGGTCCTCTGGTGCCAGCAGGTTAGGTTGGTGTGGAAGCACTGGTCAGTGCCTTGGGCTGTGGCTCAGAGAGAGCGGGGCCCCCTGCACTGAGATACCCTGCCCTGCACAGCCCTGGGGGAAATGTGTCAGTGCCTCCCAGATAAGGATCCGCTTCACCGCCTCCTGCCCACTTGGGCCTGGAGTTAGTGCTGCCTGTGGGGAGGCAGGTGCAGCTCAGTGCCCTGAGAGTGGGGGAGCTGGGGCCTGCCTTCCCGACCCTCCCCTCCCCTCCCTCTATCCAGCGCCTCCTTGTCATTCACACCAAGTCCTGGTAGCATCCTCGTAAAACTTCTCTGCACACTTTCTAGTTTAATATTATCCTTCCTATAATAGGGTGACCAGAACTGTACACAGTATTCCAAATGTGGTCTTACCAATGTCTTGTACAACTTCAACAAATTGTGCCAACTTCTGCATTCAATGTTCTGACCAATGAAACCAAGCATGCCAAATGCCTTCTTCACCACTCTGTCCATCTGTGACTCCACTTTCAAGGAGCTATGAACCTGTACCCCATGATCTTTGTTCTATAACTCTCCTGAACTGAGTAAGTCCTGCCCTGGTTCGATCTACCAAGATGCATCACCTCGCATTTATCCAAATTAAACTCCATCTGCCATTCGTCAGCCCACTGGTCCAATTGATCAAGATAACTCTTCACTGTCCATTATGCCACTAATCTTAGTGTCATCTGCAAACTTACTAACCACGCTGCCCATATTCTCATCCAAATCATGAATATAAATGACAAATAACAGTGGACCCAGCACTGATCCCTGAGGCACACCGCTGGTCACAGTCCTCCCGTTTGAAAAACAATTCACTACAACCCATCCTCTGGCTTCTGTCAAGAAGTCATGATGTGGAGGTGCCGGCGTTGGACTGGGATGAACACAATAAGAAGTCTCACAACACCAGGTTAAAGTCCAACAGGTTTATTTGGTAGCAAATACCATAAGCTTTCGGAGCACTGCTCCATCTGACGAAGGAGCAGTGCTCCGAAAGCTTGTGGTATTGGCTACCAAATAAACCTGTTGGACTTTAACCTGGTGTTGTGAGACTACTTATTCTGTCAAGAAGCCAATTTTGTATCCAATTAGACACCTCACCCTGGATCCCGTGAGATTTAACCTTGTGTAGCAACCTACCGTGTGGTACCTTGTCAAAGGCCTTGCTTAAAGTCTTTGTCGATAACATCAACTGCACTCCCCTCACCTACCTTCTTGGTTACCCCTTCAAAAAAACTCAGTCAAGTTTGTGAGACATGATTTTCCACTCAAAGCTATGCAGAACTGTCCCTAATCAGTCCTTGCGTCTCTAAATGCCTGTGGATCAAAATACCTTCCAACAATTTACCCACCACAGATGTGAGGCTCACTGGCCTGTAGTTCCCAGGCTTTTCCCTGCAGCCCTTTTTAAACAAAGGCACAACATTTGCCACACTCCAATCTTCAGGCACCTCACCCGTGACTATCGATGATTCAAATATCTCAGCTCGGGGAACTGCAATTTCCTCCCTCGCCTCACACAATGTTCTGGGATACACTTCTTCAGGTCCTGGGGATTTATCCACCTTGATGCACTTTAAGACTTCGAGCACCTCCTTCTCTGTAATATGTACGCTCCTCAAGACATCACTATTTCCCCAAGTTCCATGCTTTTCTCAACAGTAAATACTGATGAGAAATATTCATTATAGGATCTCACCCATCTCTTGTGGATCCTCACATAGGTGACCTTGTTGATCCTTAAGAGGCCCTCCTCTCTCCCTTGTTACTCTTTTGCCCTTTATGTATTTGTAGAAGCTCTTTGGATTCTCCTTTGCCTTATCTGCCAAAACAATCTTCTGTCCCCTTTTTGCCCTCCTGATTTATCGCTTAACTCTACTCCTACATCCCCTATACGCCAAGGGATTCACTTGATCCCAGCTCCCTATGCATGTCATCTGCCTCTTTCTTCTTCTTGACCAGGGCCTCAATATCCCGAGTCATCCAGGGTTCCCGACTTCTGCCAGCCTTGCCCTTCACTCTAAGAGGAACGTGTTTACAAAGACTGAGTGCGGATGCAGAGCCCGAAATAAAACTGGAAACATAAATGGAGTTGGTGGGTGGGTGGTGAGGCTTTATAAACACCCGATGTTGGCCTCAATTAGCAAAGCAAATTCCTTGGGCCTTCCGGAGGCTTCAGGACCGAGTTAATATCCACCATCTTTATAGGGATCCACGTACTGCAAAGTGCCTGCGCATCTGCCATCTTTATTGAGGGTAATTTGGAACAACGCATGCACAGCCACCGTATTTCTTGGGGGTGAAACCAAATGAATAACCCACAGGGGACAAAAAAAATCAGATTGATTTCATAACAAACTGTTGTTGAAAACCGGAATTTAGGGTTACAGCCAACAACAACTTCTATTGATAAAACACCATTAATATCAGGGTGGTTAACACTGCCTCTCAGCTCCAAGGACCCAGGTTCGATTCCAGCCTTGGGTCACTGTCTGGGTGGAGTTTGCACGTTATCCCTGTGATTGTGTGGGTTTCCTCTGGGTGCTCTGGTTTCCTCCCACTGTACAAAGATGTGACGCTCAGAGGGATTGGCCATGCTATATTGCCCCTCCGTGTACAAAGATGTACAGGTAAGGTGGATTAGTGGGGTAAAAACATGGGTTACAGGTATAGATCAGGGGTAAAATATTCAGAGTTGGTGCAGACTTGATGGGCCAAATGCTTTCCTTCTGCACTGTAGGAATTCTTTGAGAAGTCATCCCTGTGCACTGAAGGTCTAGTCACTAATGGTGGAGTGATTAAAATAGGGAATGTGCAGGAAGCCAGAATTGGAGCAATGCTGGAGGTGATTCCAGAGATAGGGAAGAAAAGGCCTTGGAGTGATTTGGAAAAATTAGTTGTGAGGATGAATGAAAAATATGCAACATTTCATTTCGATCTCCTAGAATCCGACAGTGCAGAAGGAGGCCATTCGGCCCATCGAGTCTGCACTGACCACAATCCCGTCCACGCCCTATCCCCATTAGCCAATGCATTTACCTGAGCTAGTCCCCCTGACACTAGGGGTAATTTGGCATAGCCAATTCACCTAACCTGCACCTGTTTGGACTGTGGGAGGAAACCAGAGCACTTGGTGAAAACCCATGCAGACATGGGGAGAATGTGCAAACAGACTGTGACCCAAGCTGGGAATCAAACTTGGGTCCTTGGTGCTGTGAGGCAGCAGTGCTAACCACTGTGCCACCGTGCTGCCCTCAACTCAGGGAGGAGGGAGAGTGTGTGGGACATAGATTTACTGTTTTGGGGAACAAGAACAGAAAAGTTGTTCCCTTTGAAATTAGACTTGTCTGATCAGAATTTCTATCCTGGACTGACAGTAGTTTTGTAAACTCCTTTTGCAGGATATTTGAAGGGGAAGATTTACAGTCAGCAAAATGGAATCAAGTTTCACACCAAGATTTAACAGTTGCTCAATTCACCAGCACCTGAACACCATCAGCCTTTGAATGTGGAGTGTGGGAAAAGATGACTGGACTCAGCGTGACTGGAAAAGCACTGAGAGACACACACACAACCGAATGAGAGTTTTCCAGTGAACAGCCTGTAAAAACATCACACCATTCACAGCAATGTGAATCTGTGCATGTGTTCTGTGTGGACGAGGCTTCAACTTATCACTCAATATGGAGAGACATGATGATACTGACACCAGAGAAAAACCGTGGATATGTGGGGACTGTGGGAAAGCATTCACTTGCCCATCCAAACTGGAAACTCATCGACACACCCACACTGGGGAGAGACCCTTCAACTGCCCCATGTGTTGGAAGGAATTTACTCAATCATCCCGCCTAACATTACACCAGCGAGTTCACACTGAGAGAACGTACACTTGCTGTGTGTGGGAAGGGATTCGTCCAGATGTGTAACCGACAACTACACTGGAGAGTTCATACTGGGGAGAGGCCGTTCACCTGCTCCGTGTGGGAAGCGATTCATTAATTCATCCAACCTTGTGACACCAGAGAGTTCACACTAAGGAGAGGCTGTTCAGCTGCACTGACTGTGGAAAGAGCTTCAGACATTGATCCAGCCTCAAAGCACATCAGCGACTTCACGCTGGGGAGAGACCATTCACCTGCTCAGAGTGTGGGAAGGGATTCACTACCTCCTCCCACCTGGTGACACACCAGCGACTTCACGAGTGAGTGCAGGGAGTGGATTCTGCTGTAGCTGCTGCTGTTAATCACATCCAGGAGTGAGCCACATTCATTCTGACATTTGAGGTTTGTTTCTGCTGATAATAATCCCTGTAACTGGGCTGGAGTTTAATATTCTGGATCTAGAGCTGATTGTGTTTTCAGGATTGCCATTTCCCTTTAAGAACTGCTGTCTGTGATCTTTCCCCATCAGTCAGGAACTCGCATCACTGCTTCTTTACAGTGCAGAAAGAAAATTCACCAGTTCCCTCATTTGCATCAAGCGGGTCAAAGATCCCTAAGATCTTAATGACTGCCCCCAATAAAGATGGCGATGTGTGGATGGGTGATCACCATCTTTGTAAGGGGCAAATTGTCAGTGAATGGGAGGGGCTTGTTCCCCATTGTTCAGAATGGAGACAACTTGTCCATCAAACTGCATCAACACTCTGAGTCCCAATGTCTTATTGAGGCAGTGCGTTGCCACAGAAGGTTAGAACTAAAGAAAAAATCACAAGATCTTTTATTTATATTTTAAGGGCAAGAGGGTAATCGGGAAAAGAGTAGGTTGGTTAGGAACCAATTGCCCATTAGACAACTTTGGTGTGGAGCCGGAAGATGTATTTGAGGTACTAAATGAGTATTTTGCATCTGTGTTCACTGTGTGGAAGGACAATGTAGGTACAGAAAGCAGGGATGGGTGTGTGATAGAATTGAACAAATTGTCATTGGTGGTGTGGTAAATAGCGAGGAGGACAACCTCGGATTACATGGAACACACAGAACATAGTACAGTACAGGCCCTTCGGCCCTTGATGTTGTGCTGAGCTTTGTCCAAAATCAAGCTATCCCACTCTCTATCATCCTGGTGTGCTCCATGAGCCTATCCAATAACCGCTTAAATGTTCCTAAAGTGTCTGACTCCACTATCACAGCAGGTAGTCCATTCCACACCCCAACCACTGAGTAAAGAATCAAACCCCTCCCCATTACCCACACATCAGTCAACCCACTTTCTCTCTCTTCTCCCCCCCCCGTACCCAGACTGATCGTCCTCCTCCTCCTCTTACCCCCCACCCCCCCCCCCCCAAACCAGAGAATGATCTGACCCTCTTCTCCTCCCGCCCCCCCCCCCCCCCCCCCACTGATCTGAGTCAGAGCCGTTGGAAACACTGAACGTGCCCTTCAGAAGCTGGAGAACCCGATTCAGACTTTTATTGAGCAGGTCCATTACGGTGCGGTTCCGGATTGGCAAACGCGGTGGTGAAGGGGGAAAGTTGGGCGGGCAGTTCATTCATTCAATTTAAATCGCCATTGCACCTGTTTTGGGCGCAAAGCGGATCACCGCCATTCCGGGTTTCGGTAAAGTGGCAATCTGCACAGACGCAGGTGCAGATCGTACCCGAGGGAGAGGGCACTGAGGAGGGCTGGTGCCCCAGTCAGGAGGGAGGGAGTGCCGGTGTTGGGGGCAGCAGCAGTGGGGAGGGGGACTTTACTCTTCCAGCTCTCTTGGGCGCAAACTAAGTCCAGGGTGTCTTCCCCCCCCCCCCCCCCCCTCCCCCCCCCGGTGCAGTCTTCCCTCCCGTAGGTGGAAAAAAGTAAAGAAAGAGTGTGTCTCCGTGTCCTCTTTCCCTCTCTCCCTCCAGGGAGAGAGCACCCTCCAGCGGACCGCAGGCAGGCGATAGCTCACCTTCCTCCCCTTCCCTCCTCCCTTCTTCCTTGCAGGAAGCCAACAATTCTGCAGAAACAATAGAAAACGGGCGTCTCCAGCAAGCAAGCTCCAAGAAAGTGTGTTACTCACAGATGTTGCCCTCTTTTAAGGTCAAACCAAATAAACAAACTCAGGTTAAGTCAGGACAAAGTAAACGGGGCAGCTCCCCAAAAGGAGGGGGAACAGCCCGAACAGAAATCAAAGTACAAAGGAAACTTAAAGATCAATTTAAAATGTGATTATTAGGGTCAATAATGCACCCCAACCTCTGCGGTGCTCAACGGGCGCGGAAAGTGTCAACCGCGCCCGTGGACACCGCATGCTCCCTCTCCAGGGACACCTGGCCGTGAACGTAGCTGCGGTAGAGGGACAGACAGTCAGGATGGACGGCCCCCTCGATCGCCCGCTGCCTGGACCGGTAAATGGTGTGTTTCGCCAGGCCCAGGAGCAGGTTCATGAGGAGGTCGCCATCCCGACCCTCTCCTCTCCGCACCGGGTGTCCGTAGATCAGGAGCGTGGGACTGAAGTGCAGACAAAACATCAATAAAAGGTTCTTTAGGAAAACATAAAAGGAGTGCAGCCTAAGACACACAGCATAGACATGGTCCACGGACTCCACAAGGCCACAGAAAGGGCAGTCTTTGGAGCCCGTGAACCAGTGAATCCTACGGTTGTGCGGAACTGCTGCATGCATCACCCTCCACCCCAGGTCCCCGACGTAATTGGGGGAGATCTCTCCGTAGAGGGACCTCCACTGGGGACCTCCGCTGCCCATGGCAACAAGGCCCGCCAAGGTGTATCCGGGCGAGGGTGTGGTACTGGAAGGTGTGCAGCAGCAGCCCGCACAGGAAACGCCTCCGCGCGGTAGAAAAAGGCACGGAGGACATTTCCGCGAGGCGGCTCAGGCTGTGGGGCACCTCACCCAGGGAGGGGGGTTGAGGCTTTGGGCCAATGTGGAATTCCGTCTGAATGGCTATCTAGATAAGTCTTAAACGTTCCCAGTGTGTCCACCTCCACCACCTTGCCTGGCAGCGCATTCCAGGCCCCCACCACCCTCTGTGTAAAATATGTCCTTCTGATATCTGTGTTAAACCTCCTCCCCCCGCCCGCCCCCCCCCCCCCCCTTTCACCTTGAATCTATGACCCCTCGGGGGAAAAAGTTTCCCACCGTTCACCCTATCTATGCCTTTTATACACCTCTATTAAGTCTCCCCACATCCTCCGTCTTTCCAGGGAGAACAACCCCAGTTTATCCAATCTCTCCTCATAACTAAGCCGCTCCATACCAGGCAACATCCTGGTAAACCTCCTCTGGACTCTCTCCAAAGCCTCCACGTCCTTCTGGTAGTGTGGCGACCAGAACTGGACGCAGTATTCCAAATGCGGCCGAACCAATGTTCTATACATCTGCAACATCAGACCCCAACCTTTATACTCTATGCCCTGTCCTATAAAGGCAAGCATGCCGTATGCTGCCTTCACCACCTTCTCCACCTGTGACGTCACCTTCAAGGATCTGTGGCCTTGCACACCCAGGTCCCTCTGCGTATCTACACCCTTTATGGTTCTGCCATTTATCGTATAGCTCCTCCCTACATTATTTCTACCAAAATGCATCACTTCGCATTCATCAGGATTGAACTCCATCTGCCATTTCTTTGCCCAAATTTCCAGCCTATCTATATCCTTCTGTAGCCTCTGACAATGCTCCTCACTATCTGCAAGTCCTGCCAATTTTGTGTCGTCCGCAAACTTACTGATCACCCCAGTTACACCTTCTTCCAGATCGTTTATATAAATCACAAACAGCAGAGGTCCCAATACAGAGCCCTGCGGAACACCACGAGTCACAGGCATCCAGCCGGAAAAAGACCCTTCCACTACCACCCTCTGTCTTCTGTGACCAAGCCAGTTCTCCATCCATCTAGCCACCTCCCCCTTTATCCCATGAGATCCAATCTTTTTCACCAGCCTACCATGAGGGACTTTGTCAAACGCTTTACTGAAGTCCATATAGATGACATCCACGGCCCTTCCCCCGTCAACCATTCCAGTCACTTCTTCAACAACTTCCCCACCACGGATGTCAAGCTCACCGGCCTATAATTACCTGGGTTAAATAACGGGACCACATTAGCTATCCTCTGGGACCTCACCTGTGTCCAGTGACGAGACAAAGATTTGCGTCAGAGGCCCAGCGATTTCATCTCTCGTCTCCCTGAGCAGCCTTGGATAGATTCCATCAGGCCCTGGGGATTTGTCAGTCTTTATATTCTCTAACAAACCTAACACTTCCTCCCTTGTAATGGAGATTTTCTCCAACGGTTCAACACTCCCCTCAGACACTCCCAGTCAACACATCCCTCTCCTTTGTGAATACCGACGCAAAGTATTCATTTCGGATCTCCCCGACTTCTTTGGGCTCCAAGCATAATTCCCCACTTTTGTCCCTGAGAGGTCCAATTTTTTTTTCCCCTGACAACCCTTTTGTTCCTAACGTATGAATAAAATGCCTTGGGATTCTCCTTAATCCTGTCTGCCAAGGACATTTCGTGACCCCTTTTTGCCCTTCTAATTCCCCGTTTGAGTTCTTTCCTACTTTCTTTGTATTCCTCCAGAGCTCCCTCCGTTTTTAGCTGCCTGGACCTAACATACGCCTCTTTTCTTTTTGACCAGTCCCTCAATTTCCCTGGTTATCCACGGTTCTTGAATCCTATCCTTTTTTACGGGCACATGCCTGTCCTGTAGCCCTAACAACTGTTCCTTAAAAGACTCCCACATGCCAGATGTGGATTTACCCTCAAACAGCCTCTCCCAATCAAGAGCTGCCAATTTCTGCCTAATCCCACTAAAGTTAGCCTTCCCCCAATCCAACACCTTACCCTTGGGACACCACTCATCCTTTTCCATCGCTATCCTAAAGCTAACAATTGTGGTCACTATTTGTCACATGTTCCCCTACCGAAACTTTGAAGACCTGACCGGGCTCATTCCCCAGTACTAGGTCCAGTATAGCCCCCTCTCGAGTCGGGCTATCTACATATTGTTCCAAAGAACTCTCCTGTACGCATTTTACAAATTCCTCCCCATTCAGAGTCCCTGCTCTCAGCGATTTCCAGTCTATACCAGGGAAATTGAAGTCTCCCACTACAACAACCCTATTTTTCCTGCACCTATCCAGTATCTCCTGACATATCCGTTCTTCCACTTCCCTTGGGCTGTTGGGGGGCCTGTAGTATACCCCCAACATAGTGACTGCACCCTTCCTGTTTCTAAGCTCCACCCAGAGTGACTTGTTACACAACCCCTCTGAATTGTCCTCCTTCTGCACTGCTGTAATATGCTCTCTAACTAATACTGCTACTCCCCCACCTCTTTTGGCCCCTCCTCTGTCTCACCTAAAACACTTGTACCCCGGAATGTTCAGCTGCCAGTCCTGTCCCTCTTTCAACCAAGTCTCTGTCACTGCAACCACATCCAAATTCCTTGTGAGCATTAAGGCCCTAAGTTTGTCTGTCTTACCTGCTACGCTCCTTGCATTGAAGTATAAGCACTCCAGACCTCCAGGCCCAGTGAGGTCATCCTCCCCCAGAGTGCACTTCTTCTTTGCCAGCCTTGTCCCAGCCCCAAGCTCGTCCCCAGCCTCGACACTTGTAGACCTAATATTTTGATCCCCACCCCCCTGCCATACTAGTTTAAACCCCCCCCCGAACTGCACTAGCAAAACTCCCAGCCAGGATATTCGTGCCCTTCCAACTTAGTTGTGACCCGTCCTCCTTGTACAGGTGCCATCCTCTCCTGAACTTCCCATTGATCTAGGAAAATGAAGCCCTCCCTCCTGGACCAGTCCTTTAGCCAAGCATTCAATTGTACTGACTCCCTATTCTTAGCCTCACTGGCACGAGGCATTGGGAGCAGCCCAGAGATGGCCACCCTGGAGGCCCTACTTTTTAGTCTATTTCCCAACTCCCTGAATTGCTCTCGTAGGATCCCCCTGTGCTTCCTATCTACGTCATTTGCACCAGTGTGTACAATGACATCCGTTTCTTTATCTTCCGCTTTTTAAGATGCCTCCTATCCACTTGGAGACATCCATTACCCCAGCACCAGGTAGGCAGACTACCATCCTGGAGTCCCGTTTGCACCCACAGAATTGCCTGTCCGTGCCTCTAACCGACGCATCCCCCACCACTATTTCTCTCCTAATCCCTCTCTTTCCTTTCTGGGCCACAGAGCCTGACTCTGTGCCAGTGACCTGGTCACTGTGGCTTACCCCTGGAGAGTCATCCTCCTCCACACTATCCAAAACAATATACTTGTTTTGGAGGGGGACAACCACGGGTGACCCCTCCACTAATTGCTCACTCCCCTCCCCTCTCACACCTGTCGCCGAGCCCTTCCTATTATGAGAGACAGCCACTGGAGTACTCTCTGGTACATTACCCTTCTGACCTTTACTCCTCCTAACTGTGACCCACGTGTCTTCCTCCCGATGCCCCGGTGTAACTAGTTCCCTATAACTCGTGTCAATTATTCTCTCATTCTCCCTGACGAGGCCAAGGTCAGCAATCTGCAGCTCCAGTTCCGTGACACGGTCCCTCAGGAGCTGCAGTTCCACGCACCTGGCACAAATGTGGTCCTCCGGGAGGCTCGGTGTTTCCAGGAACTCCCACATCCCACAGCGGAAGCACAGAACTGGCCTATCATTCATAGTTACCCTTTTCCTATATATGTTTGGATAAAAATAACTTGCCCTGCCTCGCCCTTACCGCCTAAGCCCTCTGAGCCAAAGCCCTGCCAGCTCCCACTCTGCTTCACTTGCTCCACTGCCCGCTCGTAAGTGCTGCCTGTCTTTTAAAGCCAGCAACAAACCTCCCCAGGCCTACTTCCGGTTTTGAAAAAAAAACCCTCCGATTTTACGCACAAAATTAACTGAAAAAAAAAATAAATCTCCACTAAAAAACACTCTCGCTTACCCACAGCTCTCTCTGTGGAACAGTGAGGCTGAAACCTCCAAGGCAATCCCTTTTTAAAGCCAGCAACAAACCTCCCCAGACCGAGTAACCTGGGGTACATCCCATCCGGACCCGGCGACTTATCTATCTTGATGCCATTCAAAGATTCCAGCACAACCTCTTAAAGTCCACATACTCAATCTTTTCAGTCCACCACAAGCCCGCAGTACATCCACCCAGGTCCTTCTCCTCTGTGAAAACCGAGGCAAAATACTCATTGAGCACCTCTGCCATTTCTACTGGTTCCGTACAGATTTTCCCACCTTCACCTTTTATAGGCCCTATTCCGTCACGTCTCATCCTTTTACTCTTCACATATTTATAGAACGCCTTAGGGTTCTCCTTAATCCTACCTGCCAGGGCCTTCTCGTGACCCCTTCTGGCTCTCCTAATTTCCTTCTTTAGTCCCTTCCTACAAGTCGTATACTCTTCTAAATCCCTATCTTCGCCAAGCTCTGAGTCTTTTGTACGCTTTCCTTTTCTTCTCGACTAGGTCCCGCACAGCTTTCGTGCACCACAGTTCCTTTAACCGACCAACACCTCCCTGTCTGCTCGGAACGTTGTTCTGTCGAACTCTAGACAGACATTCCTTGAAAAACTGCCACCTCTCTTCAGTACATTTCCCTGAGAATACCTCCTTCCAATTTACTCCTCTAATTTGCTGTCTAATGTCTTCATATTTCCCCTTACTCCATATAAACACTTTCCTAGCTTGCCTGATCCTCTCTTTTTCCAATGCAAGCCTAAAGGAGATAGAGTTATGATCGCTATCCCCAAGATGCTCTCCCACTGAGATCTGACACCTGTCCAGGTTCATTGGTCAGTATCAGATCAAGTACAGCCTCTCCTCTTGTAGGCTTGTCCACATCCTGTGTCAGAAAACCCTCCTGAACACACCTAACGAACTCTTCCCCATCCAATCCCCTTACCCTCGGGATATTCCAATCTATGTTTGGGAAATTAAAGTCTCCCATCACAACAGCTCTGCTATTACTGCATCTCTCCAGGATCTGTTTCCCTATCTGCTCCTCCACCTCCCTGTTACTATTGGGCGGCCTATAGAAAACTCCCAGCAAAGTGACCGGCCCCTTCGCACTCTGAACTTCCACCCACAGAGACTCGGTGGACAATCCCTCCACAGCATACACCTTCTCTACAGCTGTGACACTATCCCTGATCAGCAGTGCCACTCCACCCCCTCTCTTGCCTCCCTCCCTGTCCTACCTGAAACATCTGAATCCCGGCACCTGGAGTATCCAGTCCTGTCCCTGAGACATCCAAGTCTCCGTAATGGCCACCACATCATACTTCCAGGCATCGATCCACGCTCTGAGCTCATCCCCTTTATTCACTATACTCCTGGCATTAAAGTAAACACATCTCAATCCTTTGGTCTGAGCTCTCCCCTTCTCTATCCCCCGTCCATCCTCCCTCTTGCACTGCCTATAACCCTTCTCTGTTTGCGAGCTAACTTCCTCACTCTGATCCCCTCCCCCCAACCTATCGAGTTTAAACTCTCCCCAGTAGCCTTAGCCAACCTTCCTGCCAGGATATTGGTCCCCCTGGGATTCAAGTGCCACCCGTTTTTTGTGTACAGGTCACACCTGCCCCTGAAGAGGTCCCAATGGTCCAGGAACCTGAATCCCTGCCCCCTGCACCAGTCCCTCAGCCACACATTCATCCTCCACCTCACTCCATTCCTGTCCTCGCCTTCCCATGGCACAGGCAGCAATCCTGAGATTGCTACCTTTGCTTTCCTCCTCCTCAGCTGTCTCCCTAATTCCCTATACTCTCTTTTCATGACCCCTTCCCCCTTCCTACCCACATCAGCGGTACCAATATGTACCGCTACCTCCGGCTCCTCTCCCTCCCCCCTCAGGATTTCTGGGACTTGCCCAGCGACATCCTGAATCCCAGCCCCAGGGAGGCAGACCACCATCCGAGACTCCCGCCTGCCTCCCCAAAATCGCCTGTCCGTCCCCCTGACTGCCGAGTCCCCGATTAATACTGCCTTCCCCTCTTTTCTTTAGCCCTCTGAGTTACAGGGCCGGACTCCACTCCGGAGGCCCGGCCAGTGCTGCTTCCCCCAGGTGGGCTGTCCCCCCCCAACAGTACTCAGGCAGGAGTACTTGTTGTGTAGGGGCACATCCACCAGGGTGCTCTCAATCACCCGAGCTTCACCCTTCCTGGCTGTCACCCACTTGGCCTCCTCCCGTGGACCACCTGATGATAGGGACACGAACATTGGGGTGTCGCCCCAGTCCCCCGACATGCTAAAGAAGTCCAGGTTGTAATCGACCGGGTGGAACGGAGCCGCGGGGGCCCCGCTGCCACCCGGTCCCGGGGACTCCTCGACGGGGGACTGAGGCAGCACGCGTTTAGTTTTGTGCTGTGCCTTGCCCCCTTTTTTCTGGGGACAAGGCACAAAGACAGGTGGGGGCACGGCAGGAGATGACTCACAAGGGGGGAGGGGCACGCAGACCTCGAACACCGCGGTGCCCGAGGGGCCCTGTCTCTTTTTGTTAACCTGTCCTCGGGCAGGTGAGGCCCCTCGCCCTCCGCCCCTCTTCACCTTGCCGCACCCCCCCTGTCCCCCGTCATGTCCCCCCGAGGTGGCGGCGTCGCCAGTTTTGCCGGCTCGGGGTCGCCCACCCCCCCCATGCTCGTGCCCATGATCCCAGGCATCCGCGTCGCCGGACCCAGCACTAGGCCCCGGAGAGCCCACGGGCCCGGCAGATGGTGGTGGGGGGGAGGCGCAGGTGGAAACTGAGGTGGTCCCCGAGCTGGCTGCCGGGGTGGTTGGGGTGTCTTTCTTGGGGGCCGGGGTTCCGGTACC
This sequence comes from Mustelus asterias, assembly GCF_964213995.1. Lineage (NCBI taxonomy): Eukaryota > Metazoa > Chordata > Chondrichthyes > Carcharhiniformes > Triakidae > Mustelus > Mustelus asterias. Next base: position 613,709 of record NW_027590190.1, read on the forward strand.
CCCCTTCTTTTTGATTATGCCCTTCTGGGCCTTTTGGCCACGCGGAGGCTCCGCTCTCCCCCCGCCGGCAGCTGAGGTGACAGCTGCTGCCGGCGTGGCCTCCCCTCGCGGGGGGGCAGATGGTACTCGTTTGGGGGGAGAGGGGGCTGCGGTGCCAGCTGCGGCTGCCTTGGGTTGGCGTTCGGCGGCCTTGGAGACGGGGCTGTTTTTCCTCACGTGCCCCGGCTCCTTACAGGCATGGCACCGCACACCGTCCGCGGACCAAAAGACCTGGTAAGTGGTCCCCTCGTGGGGGACATTGAACCCTCCCTCCAGTTCCTCCTCCCGGGCCAGGCGGACAAAAACCTGGCGCCGGAAGGAGTATATGTGGCGGAGGGAGGGGTCCCGAAGGCTGAGCGGGATCGGCTGCACCCCGGACCTGACCTCCCCCAGTAGATGGAGGTGGGGGAGGAGGAGCTCACTCGGTAGGAAGGGCGGGACGTTCGATATTACAATCTTGTGGGCGGTGGCCTCCAAAGGGTCCACCGCCAGGAACGTCCCGCCCACCGTGAGCCCCTTCTCCAGGGCGAGGCGAACCGCCCGCTCGGCCTTCAGGAAAAATACGGCCTGGCCGTACATCTTTGAGGCCGCGACAATGGCTGAGGGGCCGACAACCCCAGCCATTGCCTTAACGCAGGCCTCGATAGACATGTCGGGGTGGGCGTAGCACTTCACCCCGAGCTGCCGCGTGATTAAAGAGAATGGCGGCAGGGGCTCTGGCAGCCGCCACGCCCACATAGGTGGGCCGAGAAGGCCCTGCCACCGGCGACGCTGGCGATGTTGCCATCCTTCCAAGGGAAGTGCTACGCCCACCCCGAGACTGCCCAGATGCACGGCAGGGTGTATGTGGGATGGGGAAGATAAGGCAGGGTGGGGTAGGCGGGGAGGGGTGTAGGTGCTCTCTCCCCGGAGTGAGAGAGGGAGAGAGGAGGTTGGAGGAGCAGGAGGGAGATGAGGCACAAGGCCGGTGCCCCAGTCAGGAGGGAAAAAGGGGAGGGGTGCCGGTCCTGGGGGCAGCAGCAGTGGGTGGGGGACTTCGGTCTTCTGGCCCTGTCGGGCGTACACTGTTCAAAAAGTCCACAGGGTCTTCACCCCCCCCCCCCCCCACTGCAGATGTTAAAGTCCGAGAATGCCTTCGCCCCCCCCCCCCCCCCCCTCCAGTCACTCCTTGTCCTCTCTTCCTCCCTCCCTCCGGGGAGAGTGCACCCTCCACAGGTCAGACGGCGGGTGGGCGGGCCAGACGGCAGACGGGCGGGCTGGCAGGCGGGCAAGCCAGGCAGGGCAGGCCGGGCGGGCAGGCAGGCAGGCGCTCACCTCCCTCCCCGCAGGGAACGAAAAACAAACAAACCAAAACAACACAAAAACCGGGCGTCTCCGTGAGCAAAGACTGCAAAATAAAGTTACTCAAAAAGAAAAGAAAACAAACCCAAAGTTTCCGCCCGGTTCTGACCCGGGGCCTTCCGCTACACGGGCGAACGTGAATCCACTTTACTCCGGAAACAAAGTGTAGGTGTTGTCCTCTTTTTAGGTCAAACCAAACCAAGTAAACAAACTCAGATTAAATCAGGACAAAGTAAAAGGGGCAGCTCCCAAAAAGGAGGGGGAACAGCCCGAACAGAAATCAAAGTACAAAGGAAACTTAAAAACATCAAATTAAAATGTGATTATTAGGGTCAATAATGCACCCCAACCCCTGCGGTGCCCAGCGGGCGCGGAAAGCGTCAACCTCGCCCGTGGACACCGCATGCTCCCTCTTCAGGGACACCTGGCCGCGAACGTAGCCGCAGCAGAGGGGCAGACAGTCAGGATGGACGGCCCCCTCGATCGCCCGCAGCCTGGACCGGTAAATGGCGCGTTTCGCCAGGCCCAGGAGTAGGTTCACGAGGAGGTCGCCATCCCGACCCTCCCCTCTCCGCACTGGGTGTCGGTAGATCAGGAGCGTGGGACTGAAGTGCAGACAAAACATCAACAAAAGGTTCTTCAGGAAAACATAAAGGGAGTTGCAGCCTAAGACACTCAACATAGACATGGTCCACGGACTCCACAAGGCCACAGAAAGGGCAGTCTTCGGAGCCCGTGAACCAGTGAATCCTACGGTTGTGCGGAACTGCTGCATGCATCACCCTCCACCCCAGGTCCCCGACGTAATTGGGGGAGATCCCTCCGTAGAGGGACCTCCAGTGGGGACCTCCGCCGCCCGGCGGCAACAAGGCCCGCCAAGGTGTATCCGGGCGACAGGCGAGGAGGCGGTAGTGGAAGGTGTGCAGCAGCAGCCCGCACAGGAAACGCCTCCGCGCGGTAGAAAAAGGCACGGAGGGCATTTCCGCGAGGCGGCTCAGGCTGTGGGGCACCTCACCCAGGGGGGGGCTGAGGCTTTGGGCCAATGTGGAATTCCGTCCGAACAGGGGAACGCTCGGGCGGGATCCCACCGCACGCCTGCGCCGTCTCCAGTTTGCGTGCAGTTTCGGGGCCGAGCACGACCATCCTATGGCTTTGGTCGCGCGCCGGACGGTCGTCCCCGCGCGCTCAGCCAGCACGCGGGGACTCATCCAGCCCGCTCCTCCGCCATCGAGCACGTCCCCGATTCTGGTCACCCTGGCGTCCACAGCCCTCCTCTCTGCCAGCCACCTGAAGTTATACGGCTGGAGGAGCGGATTCCTGAGCAGCGGCTCTCGCACGAGAGCCGCTACTCCTGACGGGGGAGAGCTGCGTCGCGAGGTGACCTTGTTCCAGACAGTGAGGAGGTCCTGGTAAAAGACGGGCAACTCCTGCAGGGTGGTCGAAGCACGCCCCAGTTCGATATGCAGGAGCTGCACGTCATAATTGAGGCCGTGCCACTGGCGGAAGAAATACGTCGCCATGGCACACCACTGTGGAGGGGGCTCAACGTAAAGGTACCTCTGCAGGGCCTGGAGGCGGAAGGTCGCTATCTGAGTGCGGAGGCACACCAGACCTTGTCCGCCCTCCTCAAGCGGGAGATACAGGACCGCAGCAGGGACCCAGTGCAGTCGATTGCCCCAGAAGAACCGCAGGAGGGTTCTCTGGATATCGGTGACAAAGCCAGGGGGAGGGGTCCGTCAATACAAATTGGCTTCAAAATATCATGGTCATGTTCAACTGCAACAGTTTTCCAGCTGGGAATCCTAAGGAATCCTAAGGAAACCAGGTAAGCAGGAAAATCACAGCCTGGCTGGAGGGGCTGATTGAATAGGGAGGGAAGGGGGCAGGAATGAAGGGTTTGGAACGGACTGTCGAAGATCTTCACAATTCAGGATTTCACTGTAACCGGTGGAGCAGCAATGTTTATGAATTGAAATGTTCACACGAACACTGTCAGTCCCAGTCTGGATCCCTGCAGCGACTTCAGCTCTCTCCATTTGGACTGAACTGATTATTAAACAGCCTGAAACAGATTAAAGATGAAACAGGAAATAAACAAATTGAACAACAAAGTAACAGGAGACTGGAGTTAATAGGACAAATCTTTTGGTCGTTGGATCGCCAGAGACCAGACACACAACTGAAGATGAGCATCAGGAACCTCTGGCTGTCCTGATGCACTGATCCACATAGGAATCGACCCAGAGCTATTAACCTTTATTGGGGAATACCTCCAAAATGTAAAAGCTTATTGCTGTGTATGTAAATGTGCAATGAAGATAAATGTACTGGCGAGAGAGATCTTCAAACTCTTCAATATTTGAAACTGTATGAACAAGGGATTGTATGGAATCAGGTAAAGGGATAGTCTGAAACAATCATGTTGTATTCCTGACTCAGATGAAGAGAAAAGGTGGTGTAAATATTGGGGATTCAATTGAATTAATCTCATCAAATTGACCAATTGGCATGTTAAACAGGCCCAACTCTGATGTAGGGGGATAAAAGTAGAGGTTCCAAAGGTCTTCCCTGCTGGCCAAATACTGAAGAGTCCCGAGGCTGAGTTTCAAGGAAATTCCTGTCAAAGAAGGAGCCAGACTCCCGAGGCTGAATTCCACAAAAAGTCCTGTCAAAGAAGGAGCCAGAGAGGGTTAACCTTCCAGACTGATCACCCACATCAAGTTATAAAAGCCAATGTCTTAAAGTGGTTCAGTGAACCTTTTTCATGAATAAACTTCTTTTTAAATTTACTATCCAGAGAATTCTGCCTTTGTCTTAATTGGTTAAAGTCTTGTTTGAACCAAAGTGAATTTAATAAATGACAAGATGGGGGTGGCTGAAATCAATTCAGTTCCAGATAACAAGATCAGAGAACAGAAATCTTCAATTTATAAACTTACATTTCTACAGAGCCTTTCACAACCACAGGGCATCCCAACATAGCATTGTGTTTAATTCTATCCTGATTGTTATAAAGTTAGTTTCTCTGTGCGGTCTGTTTAATTTATTGTCACATGTATTAGTATACAGCGAAAAATATTGTTTCTTGTGCGCTATACAGACAAAGCATACTGTACATTGGAAAGGAGAGAGTGCAGAATGTCATGATACAGTCATAGCTAGGGTGTAGAGAAAGGTCAACTGAGGTAGGTCTGCAACCAATAGCCTTTTCCAGCTCAAGTGACAATTTCAGGGGAGCAACTTTGATGATGGGAAGGCCAACTACTCTCCTGATCCCATCATACACCGCACAGAGATTTCTGTTGCCACAGACAATTTGTATTTCTTGAAATAGGCTGATCAAATGATTACTTGCACAATCGCTCCCTGTTTTTTACATATTTGTCCTGGCTACATTCAAGTGACACAGTGTTCCAGCTTTTCGGTTGATGTTGTACTTCAGGTAGACTTTGCTTTTCGCTTCAATGACAGATGTCATCTCTGCTGAGTGGGTCTCAAACCATCTTTGCAACTTTTACCAAATGTTGCCACTGCTGTGTCAGAAATGAGAGAACTCAGCGACTTCCAAGTTTCATCAGTATCAGTGTTGATTGATGAAGATTTTACTGATGTGACTGTGAAATATTTTTCTGTTTTGTTCAATGTACCTTGATAATGTAATAGAGTTCCCATTGTAAAGAATATTTAAGTCAGTGAGAATCGTCAGCAAAGATTAATCAGCATTTAATAATTGGAGATGGAACATTTCAACACTGAGTTGTAGATTTTGCATCAACGATCAACATGGAATTCAAGTGGAGGTTGATCATTTTATTGCAAACTCATACCTGTTGAGAGTTCTTGAGTTAGAGAGAAAGATCACAGATGGTGCTTTTAAATAGGGACTCAGCAGCCCCAAAAATCAAGCTCTTTCCACAATATTACAGTTCTGTCTGCGATAGGGCTGTTAACACCAGCAGAAACAAACCAAATAAAAAATAGACTAACAATCCTAGGTGTGCTTAACAGCAAATAACAATATAATCCAACTCCTGCAGTCACTTGTGAACGCTCTGGTGTGTCTGCAGATTGGCTGACCGAGTGAAACCCTTTCCACACACACAGCAGGTAAACGACCTCTCCCCAGTGTGAACTCGCTTTGTACATTCAGATCAGATGAAGATCTGGAACTCTTTTCACAATGAGTTCAGCCGAATGGCTTCTCCCCAGTGCGAACTCGCTGGTGTGACCAAAGCCCAGATGACCGAGTGAAGCCCTTCCCACACAGGGAGCAGTTGAATGATGTTTTTCCTGGTGTGAATTCACTGGTGTGCAGTGAGGTCGGAAGACTGCCTGAATTTATTTCCACAGTGAGTGCAGTTGAACAGCCTCCCCTCAGTGTGAACTTACTGGTGTAACATGAGGCTGGCTGACTGAGTGAATCCCTTCCCCCACACAGTGCAGGTGAATGGCCTCTCCCCAGTGTGAGTGCGTTGCTGTGCAGTGAGTGTGGATAACTGCCCAAAGCTCTTTCCACAGGAGGTGCAGCTAAATGGTTTCTCCTCAGTGTGAATTCTCTTATGTACCACCAGTTTGGCTGACTGAGTGAATTCCATCCCACACTCCGAGCAGGTGAATGATTTCTCCCCAGCGAGAACAGGCTTCTGTGCACTGAGGTTGGATGAAGACCTGAAGCTCTTCCCACAAGAAGTGCAGCTGTATGGCTTCTTCCCAGTGTGATTTCTCTGGTGTGTTAGCAGGGTGAGATAACTGAGTAAATTCCTTCCCACAGACTGAGCAGGGGTATGGCCTCTCCTCAGTGTGAACTCTGTGGTGTGACCAAAGGCCAGATGACTGAGTAAATCCTTTCTCACATATGGAGCAGATGAATTGCTTCTCCCCAGTGCGAGTGTGTTGGTATATTAACAGGATGGAGGACTGGGTGAATCTCTTTCCACGGAGAAGCTGAATGGTCTCATCCCAGTGTGAATTTGCTGATGTGCAGTGAGGGTAGATGACTGTTTAAACCTCCTTTCACAGTATGTGCAGCCATACGGTCTTTCCTCAGTGTGAATTCGCAGGTGTGACACGAGGCTCGCTGCCTTAATAAATCCTTTTCCACACACAAGAGGTGAATAGCTTCTCCCCAGCATGACTGCGTCAATGGACTCCTCCGGAGCCTTCAACATGTCATTGATGAAGACGAACATCTCGCCAAGGCCATCCCCACACCCCCACTTCTTGCCTTCAAACAACCGCACAACCTCAAACAGACCATTGTCCGCAGCAAACTACCCAGCCTTCAGGAGAACAGTGACCAAGACACCACACAACCCTGCCACAGCAACCTCTGCAAGACGTGCCGGATCATCGACACAGATGCCATCGTCTCACGTGAGAACACCATCCACCAGGTACACGGTACATACTCTTGCAACTCGGCCAACGTTGTCCACCTGATACGCTGCAAGAAAGGATGTCCCGAGGCATGGTACATTGGGGAAACTATGCAGACGCTGCGACAACGGATGAATGAACACCGCTCGACAATCACCAGGCAAGACTGTTCTCTTCCTGTTGGGGAGCACTTCAGCGGTCACGGGCATTCGGCCTCTGATATTCGGGTAAGCGTTCTCCAAGGCGGCCTTCGCGACACACGACAGCGCAGAGTCGCTGAGCAGAAACTGATAGCCAAGTTCCGCACACACAAGGACGGCCTCAACCGGGATATTGGGTTTATGTCACACTATTTGTAACTCCCACAGTTGCGTGGACCTGCAGAGTTTCACTGGCTGTCTTGTCTGGAGACAATACACATCTTTTTAGCCTGTCTTGATGCTCTCTCCACTCCCATTGTTTTGTTTCTTAAAGACTGGATTAGTTGTAAGTATTCGCATTCCAACCATTATTCATGTAAATTGAGTCTGTGTCTTTATAAGTTCTGTTTGTGAACAGAATTCCCACTCACCTGAAGAAGGGGCTCAGAGCCTCGAAAGCTTGTGTGGCTTTTGCTACCAAATAAACCTGTTGGACTTTAACCTGGTGTTGTTAAACTTCTTACAATGGACTTCCAGCAGACATGGATAATAGAATCCTTCACCACAATCCTCACATTTCCGCGGTCTCTCTGTGATGCTGTTCCCAGTGTGACTGTGTTGATGGATTTCCAGCCGGGATGGATAATTGAATCCCTTCTCACAGTCCCCACATTTCCACAGTTTCTTCATGGTGCCGGTGCCCTTGTGTCTCTCCAGGTTGGACGACCAGTTGAAGCCTCGTTCACACACACAACACATGTACAGTTTCTCCTCGCTGTGAATGGTGTGATGTTTTTCAGGCTGTGTAACTGGTTGAAGCTCTTTCCATAGTTAGCTCACTCGAACACTCTCACTCATGTGTGTGTCTCGGTGCTTTTCCAGTCACACTGATGTTTGAAATCTTTTCCCACAGACAGAACAGACAAACATTTCTCGTTCCTCATGCAGAGGTCGATGATATTCAGCTCCTAATGAATCTCTGTCAGATTTTGATGTTTATTTTAATTTGTGTAAATCCTCCCCTGGAAAATGGTTTGAAAAGAGTGTTCACAATGAGTACAGGATAGAAATTCAGAGCAGACAATTCTCGTTTCTCTGGAATATTCTCTCCCCCAATTTGTCAATCCCAGTCTCTGTCCCGCTCCAAGATGGCTACAGCCAGTTGCCTGGGTAACCCGCACCTTGCAACGGGGAGAAGCTCCGCCTACTCACTGTACCTTCACCAAGATGGCCACCCTGACAGGACATCTGAACCGGACCCACTTCGTCTCCCATGATGGTTGCCTAGGTAACCCAGGCCCATTACCGAGGAGGAAGCTCCGCCTCTCTGATTCACAATCGTAAGAAGGCAGCGAGCGAGCCCGCCCCCCTTGGTCCTGTCCCCGCGGGAAAGGCGGGGCTCGCGGCCTAGGCCAGAAGTTGATGCTGTTTCCAGTGCAGCCGTGGTTTCCATTCCGACCCTGTGCTCACAATCTCCCCTGCACCATGACTGACACTGAGCATGCTCAGACCGCACGCTGCATTGCCAGGCTCACAACCGCCTTACCATTCCCGCGCATGCTCCACTCCCGACCTGGCCGCCCCACATTCACTCCGATTGGCTGGAGGACCAGCCGCTGCCGCTCGGTCCTCCAGCCCCGCCCCCTCATTCTATTGGCCCGCGCCTGCCGTCAATCAGTCCCCGGGCATTGTGATGTGGAGCATGCGCAGTGTCATTGCTGGCCTTGGCGCTTGTTTGTCCCGGAGAAGCGGAGTTTGTGAACTGTTTCTACAGGAGATCAGAAGAGAAGGATTTGCAGATGTGAAACGTCAGATCAAGCTCTGGTTGAGTAACTCCATTCATCAGGATCTGAATATCATCGGTCTTTGAATGTGGAAGGATAAATGATCAACTGTTCTAAAAGAACACATTTCAAACATCAGTGACTGGAAAAGTACCGAGACACACACACACACACCCGAGTGAGTGTTCCAGTGAACTGACTGTGGAAAGAGCTTTAACCAGTTATTCAGCTTGAGAAAACATTGCAAAATACAAGGTGAGGAAAAACCATACATTTGTTCAATGTTTGGACAAGACTTGAACTGATTGTCCAACCTGGAGAGACACACGGATACCGGTACCATGGAGAAACGGTGGAGATGTGAAGATTGTGGGAAAGGATTCAATTATCCATCCCTGCTGGAAAACCATCAACGCACTCACACTGGGGAGAGGCCATTCACCTGTTCTATATGTGGGAAAGGATTCACTCAGTCATCCAACCTATCATTACACCAGCGAGTTCACACGGGGAAGAGGGCATTCACCTGCTCTGTGTGTGGGAAGGCTTTCACTCAGTTATCTGGCCTTTTGTCACACCAGCGAATTCACACCGAGGAGAAGCCATTCAGCTGCACTCCCTGTGGAAAGAGGTTCAGGCATTCTTCAGCACTCACGGCACACCAACGCACCCACACTGGGGAGGGACTGTTCACCTGCCCTGAGTGTGGAAAGAGATTCACTCAGTCATCCAACTTCACATTACACCAGCGAGTTCACACTGGGGAGAGGCCTTTTACCTGCTCCATGTGTGGGGAGGGATTCACTGGGTCATCCCACCTGCTGTCACACCAGCGGATTCACACTCAAAAGCCATTCAGCTGCACTTCCTGTGGAAAGAGTTTCAGACAGGCAACCTCTCTCGTTGCACACCAACGGATTCACACTGGGGAGAGACCATTTACTTGTTCCATGTGTGGGAAGGGATTCACAGTTTTACCCACCCTGCTGAGACACCAACGAATTCACACTGAGGAGAAGCCATTCAGCTGCACTGACTGTGGAAAGAGTTTCAGACAGGCAACCTCTCTCGTTGCACACCAATGGATTCACACTGGGGAGAGACCATTTACTTGTTCCATGTGTGGGAAGGGATTCACAGTTTTACCCACCCTGCTGAGACACCAACGAATTCACACTGAGGAGAAGCCATTCAGCTGCACTGACTGTGGAAAGAATTTCAGGCAGTAATCCAATCTTGTTTTACACCAGCGAGTTCACACTGGAGAGAGGCCATTCATCTGCTCCGTGTGTGGGAAAGGATTCAATCGGTCATCCAACCTCACTGCTCACCAGCGAGTTCACACTGGGCAGAGGCCGTTCACTTGCTCCGTGTCTGGGGTTCAACCTGCTGGCTCACCAATGCACTCACACTAAGAGACCATTCAACTGCTCTGTGTGTGGGAAGGGATTCACTCAGTCACAATGATTCTTGAGACATCAACAAGTTCATTAGTGACTGCAGGGGTTGGATTCTGCTGTTACTGCTGCTGTTTATCTTGTTTAGTATTGATACGTGGTTTTGTTCCTGCTGATATGACTGGCTGGGGTTTAATATTCTGGCGATGTCACCAATTTTCAGGGCTTCAGGGTCCATTTTTGACAACACCATTTCTTTTAATTCAAGAACTTTCAACAGGAATTCTGTTACAACAAAATTATAAACTTTTACTTTAATCCTAAATTGTTCTTTGGTGGAAAATCTACAATTCTGTGCCTGAAAGGTTCTACTTCGGGCATCAAAATATATATTTTTAAATGACTGGTTTGAGATTTTCTCAAGAGCTACTCTTTGATTTTCAGAGCCTTCTCTTTCACTCTCACTAACTCCTTTATTAGTGATGTATTCACATAGTAATATTACAAAGGGTTGTGTGTTCTGAACGTACCCCAGTCCATCACGCAAACCAGTCTCCCATCCATTGACTCTCTCTACACTTCCCACTGCCTCAGAAAGCAGCCAGCATAATCAAGAACTCCTCACACCCCGGACCTTCTCTCTTCCACCTGCTTCTGTCAAGAAAAAGATACAAAAGTCTGAAAACACCTGCCAACTGACTCAAGAACAACTTCCTTGCTGCATCAGAATTTTGAATGGACCTACCATATATGCTGATCTTTCCATTCACCATATCTGTAACCACAGCACTATATTCTGCACCGTATCCTTTCCTTTTCCCTTCTGTACTCTATGAACAGTATGCTTTGTTTGTCTAGTACATAAGAAACAATACTTTTCACTGTATCCAGTACATGCAACAATAATAAATTAAATCAAATATTGATGATGTATTCTCTCAGTAACAATACCTTTTGTATTTTGTTGAATTTTGTCGTGTTTACTTCATTACATGGATAAGATAGCACAGATGCCACATACAGTGGAGATATTAAATCTTTTAACTTAGAATCTATATATAAAATGTATTGTGTCAATTTATTTTAAATAAATCTCCCTTCCTCCATTTCCAAAATGTAATTTCAAACTATTTGACACATTTGGGATTGAGGCACATTTGTGTAACCCCTGGATGGTGAGTAGGGAGGAGGTGAAAGTGCAGCTGTTACATCTCCTGCACTTGCAGGAGAAGCTGCCTTGGGAAGTTTATAAGTTCTTTATTTCGAAAATAAGCATATTGTAGAAAGGCTCTGACTCGTGTGTGGTCTCAGTGTGTGACTGCCTCACTGACATTCTGTTTTCACTGACTGTCGATAAGTCGAAGCTGCTGCCGACTGTATTCTCTCTTTGAAAAGCTGGATTGAAAATGTAATGTTTGACAGGGTTTATATCAAATCCCCTGATAGTTATATTAGCCCACCATCAAATAAAAACATGTTCTAATATTCTGTGTCAGTGACGTTCTGGATAAAAACAGTCATCAAAGTAGATTAAACACATTCCACTTTGTTAAATGAAGTGAATGAGATGCTGGTGGTCTTTGGTTTCGGGTTTTACTCATTTTATTGGAAACTGCTCATTTCATAAAGCATTTTTATATTTGGTAAATAGGTGCAGACGGTTATTGGTTCAGACGGTGGAGCAGGAAAAAACTCACATGATTCTGATCTTCATTGTGTGTGAATTTACATTCAAAACCCATTGATAACCTCAGTACACAATCAGCTCTGACCAGGGCTTCCATATGTTGTTACTGAGCGTTAAGCAGCAAAAAGAGTGGCACAGCAGTTATGCCACACAGCTCCAGGGACCCGTGTTCAAATCCAGCTTGACTGTCTGTGACTGTCTGTCTGTCACACTCTCCCCGTGTCTGTATGGGTTTCCTTTGGATGCTCTGGTTTCCTCCCACAGTCCAAAGATATATAGGTCAGATGGATTAGCCATGGTCAATATGTGGGGTTGGAGGGATAGAGCAGAGGAGAGGGCCTGGGTGAGATACTCTGTCAGAGAGTCAATGCAGACTCGATAGGCTGAATAGCCTCTTCTGAACAGCAGGGATTCTAAAATTCTATGAACAGTAGTTAAAATTTGAACATGGACAAATGTATCTCAACTTCCAATGTGGCATATGTGATTTGTGAGTGAGTTCACATTACCTGGCTATTAAAATTCCTGAGCTGTGCACTCAGGGTCTTTCTCCACACTGCCTGAAATAGATACAAAAGTGTCGCTCAGCAGAGTGAGGAGATTTTATGTGTCGCCAAGAGCTCCTTATAAGGCTCACATTGCTATGAAATGCTTTAGTTCAGTCCTAGGGAGACAGCTCCTCCAAATATCACCCACCCAGACAGCACATCAACAACCCTCCTTCCTCATAGAGTTTGATAGCGCAGAAAGAGGCCTTTCAGCCAATCGTGTCTGCATTGGTCATCAAACACCATTCCATTCCAATCCCATCACCCAGCACTTCACTTGGTCTGTACCCTTTTATGCTATAGCATTTCAGGTGTTCATCTAAATGCGTCTTAAATGCCTGCTTGCCCCACCCTGAGGTCTAAGAGGACATGAGAGAAGGTGAGAGAAACTAGAGTAAGATGTGAGTTCAGAGCTAAGATAAAGGGGAACATTAAAGGAGATTTTGTCTAGTCAATTAGTTTGCTGCCTCAAAGTGTCAAGGACCCAGGTTCGATTCCCAGCTTGGGTCACTGTCTGTGTGGAGTTTGCATGTTCTCCCCAGGTCTGCATGCGTTTCCTTCGGATGTCCAGTTTCCTCCCACAAGCTAAAGATGTGCAGGTCAGGTGGATTGGCCATGTTCAATTGCCTGTTGTCCCAAGATGTGTAGCTTAGGTGCAGTAGGCATGGAAAGTGCGCCTGGGGTTATTGGGACAGGATGGGGGGGGGGGGGGGGGGCGGTAAAGGGGGCTGGGTAAGATGTTCTTTCAGAGCATTGGTGCAGACTTGCTGGGCTGAATGGCCTCTTTCTGCACCTGAAGGACTATGGAAAGGGAGGGAAGCAGCAGGGGCAGCTGATTGAATTGTCTCAAACTTAGCAACAAAGAAGATCATGAGTTTCTCCTCCATGAGCATTTGTGGGAGGTGAAGATGGAGGAAGAACAAAGGGAGATATTTCAAAAGGAACCAGAGGAGAAATCTCAGCAGGTCTGGCAGCATCTGTAAGTAGAGAAAAGAGCTGATGTTTTGAGTCCAGATGACCCTTTGTCAAAGCTGGTGTTTTGAGCTTTGACAAAAGGGTAATCTGGACTTGAAACATCAGCTCTTTTCTCTCCTTACAGATGCTGCCAGACCTGCTGAGATTTTCCAGCATTTTCTCTTTTGTTTTCAGATTCTAGCATCCGCAGTAATTTGCTTTTATCCATATATTTCAAAAGGAATTCATTTATGTTGATGTTATTGAAAAGATTCAATGCACAGTATTGAACACAAAGCTAATTTATTTGACTTTTATCCAGAATATTAACCCCTATAACTGGGTTGGATTTCATCAACTCCAGCAGAAACAGACCTAATGAACACATTTAAGTCCTGAATGTGATTAACAGCAGAATCCGATCACTATGGTTAATTGTGGATTCGTTGGTGTTTCAGAAGGTTGGATGACTGAGAGAATCCCTGGCCACAATCAGAGCAGGTGAACGGCCTCTCCCCAGTGTGAACTCGCTGATGTACAGTGAGGTTATATGATTGTCTGAACCCAGTCCCACAGTGTCTGCATCTGAATGGCCTCTCGTCAGTGAGAGCACATTGATGGCGCATATCAGTGCACCAGATCTTTTAAAGCACTTCCCACAGTCTGAGCATTTAAAAGGTCTCTCATCAGTGTGAACACGTTGATGTGTCAGCAGGTAAGATGAAGCAGTGAATCCTTTCCCAAGATCACTTTTTTATACTTTAAAAATGTCAAAAGCCCATCTTAGCCAATTCCCATAAATCTTCAATTATAAACTAAAATAGACACGAGTTTTCGTGCGATTTAAAAACAAATGAACTGTCTGCTGAAAGGGTTAACTTTTCTGCAGAACCTAAAGGGGTGGGGAGTGAGCAGAAAAAACTTGACACTTTACACAAGTTTAAAAAACTTCCCTAACAACAAAACAAACTTGATTTTAAACTTCACCCATTAATTTTTTTTGTTATATTCACCAACCTAATTATTTTAATTTGATCAGTTTTTGTTAGGGATGGGTAACTTCTATTCTTGATCAACTGGTTCACTCATTTTGTTAATTCTACTTGGTCTCGGAGAATCAGAACCCAGACTTTATCATCCTTACCCTTTTTCTCCCTTTGCCACCACTCCCTCTGTTTTGCGGGAGGATCGTGGGGATTCCAATCAGACCAAATCATTTTATCATAAAAGTAAAATACTGCGGATGCTGGAATCTGAAACAAAAACAGAAAATGCTGAAAAATCTCAGCAGGTCCGACAGCATCTATGGAGCGAGAATAGAGTCAATGTTTCGAGTCTGGATGACCCTTTATAAGAGTTCTTCTGAAGTGTCATCCAGACTTGAAAGATTGGCTCTATTCTCTAATCATTTTAATCGATAAGTTTCTTGTTCTTAGTTTCCAAATGGCAGGTAAGAGACCTGTCCGATCCCCACTTGAGCTCTGATTTTTCACTGGCCATGCTTGGGTAGGATTATAACCATTAGAATCTACTCTCAGAGGTCTGCTTTTCAGTCCAGTGCTACTTGGAGTATACCGTCACTTCACCGACTATCAGGTCACAAGTCCCTCACAGTTCTTATCACAGATTTATGATAAAATAATTTAAGCATGCCTGAGAACGCTTCTTAACTTCTTAGTCAGCTCCCTACCCCCGTTTGTTGATTAGTCAGAGCCCATTTTTACAGATTCCAGGTTTCTCAGCTGCCGAACACCAGCCGGTCCTGCAATAATCTCATAGAATCTCTACAGTGCAGAAGGAGGCCATTCAGCCCATCAAGTCTGCACCAACCACAATCCCACCGACCCTATCCCCATAACCCCATGCATTTACCCTAGCTAGTCCCCCTGACACTAAGGGGCAATTTAGCACAGCCAATCCACCTAACCCACACATCTTTGGACTGTGGGAGGAAACCAGAGCACCCGGAGGAAACCCACGCAGACACGGGGAGAATGTGCAAACTCCACACAGACAGTGACCCATTGGGAATCAAACCCGGGTCCCTGGCGCTGTGAGGCAGCAGTGCTAATCACTGTGCCACCGTGCCGCCCTAGTTTAATTCTAACTCATTCTGAGTAAATATTCTCACCAAGTCCTGTGTTGGGGCCCTGCTAAGTAGCTTTAATGGTCCGTGATTGTAGAAACTGAGCAGTCACAGGAATGTGGTCAAGATAGTCCAGTCCCATAATGCCTCACATTCAATCTGCTGTCCTTCAATTATAACAGAATATGTGGCTGTATGTAGCTACCTCAGCCAAGGTCAACCCCAACACTGCCTTCCTGAACTGCTACAATGCCTGAGGTGTAAGTACACCCACAGTGCTGTTAGGGAGGGATTTCCAGCTACACATTCCAGACTTTCACTAGACTGTAGGTGGATACCAGATTGATATATTCCATTCAACCACACCCAAGGTGAGTTATTCCAATTCCTTTATTGTCCAGGACAATATATTCACAATATCTTTAAAACAGAAATTCAACAATCCAATTTGATTTCAGGTATTAACATATTCTGTTAGTTTGTTCTTTATTGTCAATGTCAGGCTGGGGTTCCTCTTGGAGAAAAGGAGGTTGAGGGGAGATTTGATCGAGGTGGACAAGATTCTGACAGGTTCAGATAAGGCGGACAAAGAAAAGCTGTTCCCATTAGCTGATGGGACAAGGACGAGGGGGACACAGATTTATGGTTTTGGGTCAGAGATGCAGTGGGGGGAGTGGGGGGTGGGGAGGGGGGGGAGATGTGAGGGAGAATATTCTGATGCAGTGAAAGGTAATGACCTGGAACTCGCTGCCTAAGAGGCTGGAGGAAGTGGAGACAATAAACAATTACAAAGGAAATTGGATGGGCATCTAGGGGAGTTTCAAACAGAAATAGTGACTATTTCTTAACTTCCTAACATCCTGTCACTCTGATCCGTGTGAAATTTGAAACCAGGGATTTGCAACAAGACTCAAAGAGCATCAGCCCACTGGAGACAAAGTCATGACACCGGCCAGTCCAGCAGAAAGAAACCCCCCGACCCTCCCCATTGACCAACTGTGAGAATGAACAAAATGCAGTCCTGGATGTAATTGAGAGCAGAAACAATAACAGCAGAATCCAACCCTGGAATCACTCGTGAACTTGTTGGTGTCTCAACAGGTGGGAGGACTGAGTGAATCCCTTCCCACACTGAGAGCAGATGAAGGGTCTCTCCCCAGTGTGAACTAGGTAGTGTCTCTGCAGGTGGGATGACCGAGTGAATCCCTTCCCACACTGAGAGCAGGTGAATGGCCTCTCCCCAGTGTGAACTCGCTGGTGTCTCCGCAGGCTGGTAGAATCACAGAATCCCTTCCCACACTGTGAGCAGGTGAACGGTTTCTCCCCAGTGTGAACTCGCTGGTGTCTCTGCAGGTGGGATGACTGAGTGAATCCCTTTCCACACTGAGAGCAGGTGAACGGTTTCTCCCCAGTGTGAACTCGCTGGTGTACCCGCAGGTGGGTTGACTGAGTGAATCCCTTCCCACACAGAGGGCAGGTGAATGGCCTCTCCCCAGTATGAATGCGCTCATGTGCCCGCAGATCGGATGACCAAGTGAATCCCTTCCCACACTGAGAGCACGTGAATGGCCTCTCCCCAGTGTGGCTGCGCCAATGAGCTTCCAGCACTGATGGGTATCTGTATCTCTTCCCACAGTCCGCACATTTCCATGGTTTCTCCATGGTGCAGGTGTCCTTGCCGCTGTCTTGGGTGGACAATCAGTTGAAGCCTCGTCCACATACAGAACACGAGTACAGTCTCTCCCTGCTGTGAATGGTGTGATATTTATTCAGGCTGTGTAACTGGTTAAAGCTCTTTAGTCAGTGCACTGGAACACACTCACTCGAGTGTGGCAGTGTGTTGGTGCTTTCCCAGTCACACTGATGTTTGAAATCTTTTCAAATCAACAGACCGGACAAACATTTCTCCTTCTAGATTCAAAGTCCGATGATATTCAGCTCCCATGGAATATGACTCTGTCAGATCTAGACGTGATGTTTGAGATTTCGGCCTGTGATTCCTCTTTCAATATCCTGTAAAACGAGTTTACAAAAGTCATCAGTGTCAGTGCAGGATAGAAATTCAGAACAGACAATTCTAGTTTCTATGGAACATTCTTTCCTCTCCCATTCCTCAAAAGCTGTAAATCTCCATCCCACACACTCTCCCTCCATTCTCACTCTGCTGTATCTAATATTCACCCTCCCAATTCTCCTGAAGGTGCTGATTGAGGCTGATTGACAGATCAATGCTCACTGCTTCCTGTCCTGGCCACAGAGACCATAACAAATAGGAGCTGCAGTCGGCCATTTGGCCCATCGAGCCTTTTAAACTATTCAATGAGATAATTTGTTCATCTACCTCAGCATCATTCTCCCCACACTAAACCCATATCCCTTGATATCTTCAATATCTAGAAACCAATCAATCTCTCTCTTGAAAATAGTTGATGACTGAGGTTTCACTGTCCTCAGGGGTTGAGAATTCCAAAGCTTTACCACATTTTTCAGTGAAGAAGTCCCCCCACATCTTAGCTTTTGCTCATCTTCTTGTCTGTTCCCCATAACCCTTGACACCCTTGTCAGTCAAAGATCTGTCTAACTGGAATATATTCAATGATCCTCAGCCTCCACTGGTCCCTGTGGAAGAGAAATCCAAAAGACCAACAACCCTCTGAGGGAAGAGATGTCTGGAAATATATAACGTAGCTACAGTTCCATATTACAAGATATTCAGATCCCAAGGAATATGACTCTTTCTAGATGTGACAGTTGAGATTTTTGCCTGTGATTCCTCGTTCAATATCCTGTGAAATGAGTTTGCAAAAGTCATCACAGTCAGTATAGGATAGAAATTCAGAGCAGACAATTCTAGTTTCGATGGAACATTCTTTCCTATTTCATTCCCAAAAAGTTGTAAATCTCCATCCATATCTATGGATTCTATTTAAAAATGAAAGTGGATGGGCACTTGAAGGAAATAAACTTCCAGGAGAATGGGGATATAGAGTGGGAATGGGACTGGAATGTTATACAGAGAGTCAGCATGGATTCGAGTTACCAAATGGATTCCTTCTGTGCTGTAATGACTTCATGACTGGAAATGTATAACATCGCTGCAGCCTTATATTACAATGCAAGAAATAATAATAAATGTATTTTATTACAGAAACATAAATAATATATCTAATCTGGGTACCATATAATAACACTAGACATATCTCTGTCCTATATTAATTTACTGTCCCCTTAAATGTCAGCCATCTCCTGGGGAAAGCTGCCCTTTGATGTGAACATGAGGAAAGAGACCAACCTTCTGGACAGAAAGAAGATTAACGTTTCAGGGTGGGCAGAATGAATTACAGGGAATAAAAATGTCTCAGATTTTGTTGGTTAATATAAGCTCAGAAGTGGAAGGGAAATGATCTCCAGGGGAAGAGAAACAATTCCTGAACATTGTAAGACTCAGCTGATAAATCAGCAGTGAACAGAGTTGTAAAGTGGTTAAAAACCTCATCAAGACATAGCTTGCGGAAATAATAGTTAAAATACACCCATTATAAGAGGTAGAGGAAGGTAGACAATGGCAGAGAGCTGATCAGGGAGGGCAGAGGTGAAACAGAGAAATGGATGGCCGTTTAAAAATTAATAAAAAGCATGGTTAGCAAGTTTGCAGACGATACTGAATTCGGAGGTATCGCTGATAGTGGAGAAGGTTATCAAATATTACAAGGGGATCTTGATCAGTTGATCAGTTCGAGAAGTGGGCTGATGATTGGCAAATGGATTTCAGTACAGATAATAGAGTACAGAGGCACAACCTCAGGCTAAAGGGATGATCCTTTAAAACAGAGATAAGGAGGAATTTCTTCAGCCAGAGAGTGGTGAATTTGTGGAACTCTTTGCCGCAGAAGGCTGTGGAGGCCAGGTCATTGACTGTCTTTAAGACAAAGATATATAGGTTCTTGATTAATAAGGGGATCAGGGGTTATAGGAAAAAGGCAGGAGAATGGGGATGAGAAAAATATCAGCCATGATTGAGTGGCGGAGCAGACTCGATGGGCCGAGTGGTCTAATTCTGCTCCTATGTCTTATGGTCTTAAGTGTGAGTGTTGCAGTTTGGAAAGTCAAACCAGGGGAGGACTTATACAGTGAATGGTAAGGCCCTGGGGAGTGTTGAGGAACAGAGGAACCCAGGAGTACAAGTACATAGTTCATTGAAAGTGGCGTCACAGGCAGACAGAATGGTGAAGAAGGCATTTAGCACACTGGCCTTCATCAGTCAGAGCACTGAGCATAGGAGTTGGGACATTATGTTATAGTTGTACGAGTTATTGGTGAGGCTGCACTTGGAGTATTGTGTAAATTTTTTGTAACCTTGTTGTAGGAAAGACATTGATAAACTGTAAAGATTGCAAAGAAGATTTATGAGGATGTTGCCGGGACTAATGGGCCTGAGTTATAGGGAGTGGTTGGCCAGGCTCGGGCTTTATTCCTTGGGACGCAGGAGAATGTGGGGTGACCATATTGAGGTGTATTAAATAATGAGGGGATAGATTGGATGAACCCACATTCTTATTCCCAGGGTAGGGAAATTGAAAACTGGAGGGCATACGTTTAAGGTGAGGGGGAAAGGTTAAAAGGGACCTGAGGGGCAACTTCTTCATGCAGAGGGTGGTGCGTACATGGAATGAGCTGCCAGAGAAAGTGGTTGAGGCAGGTTTAATAGCAACATTTAAAAAGCATTCGGATAAGTACATGGATTGGAAAAGATTAGAGGGATATGGGCCAAACGCCCATATTGGGATATTGGGACTAGCTGGGAGGGCACCATGGTTGGCATGGATCAGTTGGGCCCAAGGGCCTGTTTCCGTGCTGTATTGCTCTATGACTCTATGTGCTGGCTGCATCAGCATCTATTGCCCATAACTCATTGCCCTTGAAGTCTCATTGCTTGCATTGCTGGGGGATGTGGTAATTTCCTTCTTTAAAGGACATTATTAAATCAGATGGATTTTTACAACAATTGTCATCAATGGACTTCTCATTCTAGATTTTTACTGAATTCAAATTTCAACATCTGCCAATGTGAGATTCGAACCCAGGGTTCACAGTGCATTGCCCTGGATCCCTGTATTACTAATCCAATAACACTATCACTGCACCATTGCCTGCCCATCCATGGTAAAGGAGCCACAATAGCCCGAGATCCATGGAATCAGAGCATGCTCTAAATTTAAATTAATGCTCACTAACACTCACCCCTAAACCATTTCACTGTTTTCAACATTTTAAATCTGCTGGAGCCTACGTCTGCAAAGATCTCAGAGAGATTGGTGTCCGGGAAAAATATTGCAATCTTCAAATCTTCTCCCTGTAAATGATGAAAATTATAGGTGTAATTCAAGGTTAGAAATTCAGGACAGACAAACATTTCTTTTGGTCTGAGTTTGCTGTGTGTAAATCTTTCCCTTCTAACCCCCTGTAAAAGGAGTTTCAAGGAGTTGATAGTAAATATTCATCATGGAGTGCGGTTACAAGTGGTGTACCTCAGGGATCTGTTTTGGGGCCACTGCTGTTTGTAATATTTATTAATGATCTGGATGAGGGTATAGTTGGGTGGATTAGCAAATTTGCTGATGACACCAAAGTCGGTGGTGTGGTAGACAGTGAGGAAGGGTGTCGTAGTTTGCAGGAAGACTTAGACAGGTTGCAAAGTTGGGCCGAGAGGTGGCGGATGGAGTTTAATGCGGAGAAGTGTGAGGTAATTCACTTTGGTAGGAATAACAGATGTGTTGAGTATAGGGCTAACGGGAGGACTTTGAATAGTGTGGAGGAGCAGAGGGATCTAGGTGTATGTGTGCATAGATCCCTGAAAGTTGGGAATCAAGTAGATAAGGTTGTTAAGAAGGCATATGGTGTCTTGGCGTTTATTGGTAGGGGGATTGAATTTAGGAGTCGTAGCGTTATGTTGCAACTGTACACAACTCTGGTGCGGCCGCACTTGGAGTACTGTGTGCAGTTCTGGTCCCCACATTACAGGAAGGATGTGGAGGCTCTGGAGAGGGTGCAGAGGAGGTTTACCAGGATGTTGCCTGGTATGGAGGGGAGATCCTATGAGGAGAGGCTGAGGGATTTGGGATTGTTTTCGCTGGAAAGGCGGCGGCTAAGAGGGGATCTTATTGAAACATATAAGATGATTAGAGGTTTAGATAGGGTGGATAGTGATAGCCTTTTTCCTCTGATGGAGAAATCCAGCACGAGGGGGCATGGCTTTAAATTGAGGGGGGGTAGTTATAGAACCGATGTCAGGGGTAGGTTCTTTACCCAGAGGGTGGTGAGGGATTGGAATGCCCTGCCAGCATCAGTAGTAAATGCGCCTAGTTTGGGGGCGTTTAAGAGATCCGTAGATAGGTTCATGGACGAAAAGAAATTGGTTTAGGTTGGAGGGTCACAGTTTGTTTTTTTTAACTGGTCGGTGCAACATCGTGGGCCGAAGGGCCTGTTCTGCGCTGTAGTGTTCTATGTTCTATGTTCTAAAATCCATCAGCGTCTGTACAGGGCAGAAATTCAAAACATTCTCTCCTGTTATCTGCACAGAATTACTTTAGTGGGACAAAATTGCAGTGGAGGCAGTTCAGAGAAGATCCAGTTGGTTGATTCCTGAAATGAGGAGTTTTATCTTTCAGGTTGAGCAGCTGGAGCCTGTACTCTTTGGAGTTTAGAAGACTGAGAAATAATCTCATTGAAACATCTGGGAATTTAAGGGTGGCACAGGGGTTAGCACTGCTGCCTCACAGCACCAGGGTCCCAGGTTCAATTCCGGCCTTGGGTCACTGTCTTTGTGGAGTTTGCACATTTTTCCCATGTCTGTGTGAGTTTCCTCAGGGTGCTCCGGTTTCGTCCCACAGTCCAAAGATGTACAGGTTAGGTGGATTGGCTATGCTAAATTGACCCTCGTGTCAGGGGGATTAGCAGTGTAAAATCAGGGGGTTGTGGGGATGGGGCCTGGGTGGGATTGTGGTCGATACAGACTTGATGGGCTGAATGGCCTCCTCCTGCACTGTAGGGATTCTATGATTCATATGATATAAGGTGCTTGACAACGTAGATGCTGAGAGGATGCTTCCTTTGGTGTGGGAATCAAGGAAAAATAAAGGATTTAAGGTTAAGATGGAGAGATCTTTTTTCTCAGTGGCCTGTTGATCTTTGGAACTCTGTCTTCACCAGAGAGGATTGGAGGCAGGTCATTGAATATATTCAAAGCTGAGGTTCTGAACCACAAGAAACTCATGGGTATGGATGGGGTGGGGGTAGCAAAGTCATAGAGATTTACAGTATGGAAAACGGCCCTTTGGCCCAACTTGTCCATGCCGCCTTTTTTTAAAACCCCTAAACTGGTCCCAATTGCCCGCATTTGGCCCATATCCCTCTCTACCCATCATACGCATGTAACTATCTAAATGCTTTTTAAAAGACAAAATTGTACCTGCTTCTACTACTACCTCTGGCAGCTTGTTCCAGACACTCACCACGCTATCGAATTACAATGGGATCTTGATCAATTGGACCAGTGGGCTGACGAATGGCAAATGGAGTTTAATTTAGACAAATGCGAGGTGATGCATTTTGGTAGATTGAACCAGGGCAGGACTTACTCAGTTAATGATAGGGAGTTGGGTAGAGTTACAGAACAAAGAGACCTAGGGGTACATGTTCATAGCTCCTTGAAAGTGGAGTCACACGTGGACAGACTGGTGAAGGCGGCATTCAGCATGCTTGGTTTCATCGGTCAGAACATTGAATACAGGTGTTGGGACGTCTTGTTGAAGTTGTACAAGACATTGGTAAGGCCACACTTGGAATACTGTGTGCAATTCTGGTCACCCTATTATAGAAAGGATATTATCAAACTAGAAAGAGTGCAGAAAAAATTTACGAGGATGCTACCGGGACTTGATGGATTGAATTATAAGGAGAGGCTGGATAGACTGGGACTTTTTTCTCTGGAGCGTAGGAGGCTGAGGGGTGACCTTATAGAGGTCTATAAAATAATGAGGGGCATAGATCAGCTGGATAGTCAATATCTTTTCCCAAAGGTAGGGGAGTCTAAAACTAGAGGGCATAGGTTTAAATTGAGAGGGGAGAGATACAAAAGTGTCCAGAGGGACAATTTTTTCACACAGAGGGTGATGAGTGTCTGGAACAAGCTGCCAGAGGTAGTAGTAGAGGTGTGTACAATTTTGTCTTTTAAAAAGCATTTAGACAGTTACTTGGGTACGATGGGTATAGAGGGATATGGGACAAATGCGGGCAATTGGGATTTTAATATAAAGACGGCATGGACAAGGAGGGCCGAAGGGCCTGTTTCCATGCTGTAGACTTCTCTGACTCTATGACTCTCTGTGTGAACAAATTGCTCCTCTGGGCACTTTCGTATCGCTCCCCTCTCACCTTAAACCCTTGCCCTCTAGTTTTAGACTGCCCTACCTTTGGGAAAAGATATTGACCATCTAGCTGATCTGTGCCCCTCAGTATTTTATAGACCTCTATAAGCTCACCCCTCAGCCTCCTATGCTCCAGAGAAAAAAGTCCCAGTCTATCCAGCCCCTCCAAAGTAGACATGATCTTATTGAATGATGCAGCAGGCTCGATGGGCCGAATGACTGGCTCCTGTTCCGAATTCTTATGTTCTTATTCCGATGTTCTTGGATAGCTGCGCATGCGCCCTGCTACCTATTGTCCCTCTGAAGATAGTGGTTCTGAACCGAGACCCCTGAAACCACGCCCATTGTGACCTGCCACCGATGCAGCGCATGCGCTCTCCTTCCCCGCTGAAACAAGATGGCGACCGAAAACCGGGGCCTGTTCCCGGGAAAAAACCCCGGGAGCTGCAAACCCGGAACCGGCATGGTCTTATTCAGGCCTTGGAACCTGGAGCGGGCATTTGTGAAGCCTCCGCTTCCTCCCCACCCCGACTCCATTCCTCCCTCCGCCACACTGACTCTCACCCGCTGGAAAAAGCGTCCCCCGCACTCGCAGGGCTGAGAGCAAAGTGGCACTGCGCACACTCCAGATTCAGCACTGCGCCTGCGCAATAGGCTCCTGTGGAATGAAGAGGACACTTTCCCACCCGCAGGCGTGCTTGGGAATTAACGGCGCCATTGTCAAAGACATAATAGAAAACTATCTGGTGCAATTGAGATGAATTAATTTTTTTAATACATTCCTCTGAATTTGTGATTAATTGGCCTGTGTACTAAGCAGATATTAATGTTCCACTTAAAATTAAAAGAGAAGGTGCAGGAAAAACGCAGCAGGATTGAGAGAGAACCCACAGAGGCAAGTTATGAATAGAGTTCAGACTGAAACAACAATAAAAAAACCCACACGGGGGACCAGGAACTGAGTTCTGCATCCAACAGACAGCCTGATTTATGCCAGCTCCTAACTGTGTTTCTAAACTCGAACCTATAAAACAGTAACACAGAAACAAAACTCTGTAGAGATTGTTTCTGGGACAAAGAAAACAAATACTGGAGATAGTCATCAGGCCAGACAGCCTGTGAGAGTCACAAACAGAATTGAGGGTTCAGGTTGCCGACCTGCCCTCAGTCTGCAATTAAACATTTAGAGTTAGTCACTGACTAATGGCGGTCACAATTCCCACAATGCCCAGCGCCTCAGAAACCCCTCCATTCAAAAGTTGTTCGCCGGAATTCACTAATCATAGAATCCTTACAGTGCAGAAAGAGGCCATTCGATCCATCGAGTCTGTACTGCAACGGCAACAATATATTCTGCACCCTACTCTTTTCCTTTCCCCCTCTGTACTCTATCAATTTACTTTTTTTCTGTATAGCACGCAGGAAATAATACTTTTCACTGTATCCCAGAACATGCGACAATAATAAATCAAATTTGACACTACATATCTTGGACACCAAGGGACAACTTTACCTAACCTGCACATCTTTGGGCTATCAGAGAAAAAACGGAGCACCCAGAGGAAATGCACACAGAGGGAGATTGTGCAAACTCCCACATGAGGTGGAGATGCCAGCGCTGAGCTGGGGTGAGCACAGTAAGAAGCCTCACGACATAAGGTTAAGGACCAACAGGTTTATTTGGAACCACAAGCTTTCAGAGCGCTGATGAAGGAGCAGTGCTCTGAAAGCTCGTGATTCCAAATAAACAAAAGAGAGAATGCTGGAAAATCTCAGCAGGTTTGGCAACATCTGTAAGGACAGAAAAGAGCTGACATTTCGAGTCCAGATGACTCTTTGTCAAAGCTTTGACGAAGGGTCATGTGAATTCGAAGCATCAGCTCTTTTCTCTCCTGACAGATCCGGTCATATCTGCTGAGATTTTCCAGCAATTTCTCTTTTGGTCTCAAATTCCAGCATCCGCAGTAATTTGCTTTGATTCCAAATAAACTTATTGGACTTTAACCTGGTGTTATGAGACTTCTTACTGTGCAAACTCCACAGAGACAGTCACCCACCGCTGGAATCGAACCCAGACTCAGTGAGGCAGCAGTGCTAACCACTGTATCACAGTGAAGGTAGTTTGCCGCAAATTTCGGGTGATAACAATGGGCTGGATGTTGCTCAGAATGTGGAGCACTGCAGCAAAGTACAGAGAGACAGAGCAGCAAACTGGACTGAGAAATGGAGTCTGCAGACTGGAACTGGCAGCATGAGGAGAGGTTATTTAGTCTAACACTCACAGCAATCTACAACCCACCCCCATTACCGAGACAGTGAGACAGAGATTACAAACACTCACCAACACAGCTCCACTGAAACGTCCCAGGAAAAAGGGGGAATCTGTGGCAGTTTCTGTCCTGATATAGCCCCAGGACTGTCACTCAAACCCCCAACCCGGCCCAGTTCACAGCTCAGCCTCTCAGCTTGCAGCTTCCTGCACCTTGAGCCAACCCTGTCCAGGTGTGGGAGGTCTGTGGAACTACAGAGTGGGGGGAGGGGTGACCTCCTGCTGTGCCCCAAATAGTTTCTCCTTCCCCTCCCCCTTGGCGCTCCCAGCTCTCAATGTGGATGTGTTGATGGACATTGCAGAGTCTCACTGAGCTGCGCCTGTCCCTTATCCTGGGTCACCCCCTTCCCCTGGGTTCAGTGTGTTCAGTTCGCTGCTTCTTTCCCTGCTGAACCTTCAGTTAATCAAAAACAGAAAGCGCTGGAAAACCTCACAGCATCTGTGATCATCCAGACTGGAAGCATTAACTCTATTCTCTCCACAGATGCTGAGATTTCCAGCATTTTCTGTTTCTGTTTCAGATTCCAGCACCCGCAGTATTTTGCTTTTATCTTAAACAAGCATTCTTTGATGGCCTTTACCCCCATTGCTCCTTTCCAGAGCTTCCCACCTTCTGCTATTGTCCCTGACTCCCACATTAACCCTGTCATTCCTCCCCTTTACCCCGCTCACCCTGTCTCAAGTCAGGCTCAGAGTTTTCCCGCCATCTCCCCCTCCCCCAGCTCCCACATCCCAACACCCGGAATCTCTAACCCAGCGGTTCCAGTTTGTCTGGTTTGAGTTCAGATTTGCCGCAGCACCGACAGGATTTCACTTCAAACCAGCCGGAACTGACTGCTCACAAATCCCAAAATGTTTCTCCAGCAGCCCGGGCTTGTTAATGTTGTTTAAAGTCAGCGCCCAAATGCAGTTACTCTCCTCAGTTTAAAAAACTTCTCCGGTTAATCTAAGGTATTATTCACACCAGACACAAATATAAAATTGTGACCGTTACCCCCCCCCCCCCCCTCCCCCACCCGGCCACCCAGACCCGAGCTGGGGTGTCCTGAGGAAGAGACATCTGTTCCAGGTGTGACAATTCTTACACATTCTCTGGTTGACATCAAACGGAAAACGCTGGAATTATTCATGAATGAAAGCAAATTGCTGTTTTTGTCAAAGGGGTCACCTGGACTCGAAACCTCAGCTCTTTTTGTCTCCTGCCAGACCTGCTGAGATTTTCCAGCGTTTTCTCTTTCGGCTGGAAATACTCAACAAGTCAGGCAGCCTCTGTGGAGAGAGAAACAGACTGAATGTGACCTGTCATCGGAACTGGGAAATATATTATTATTTCTCGCAACTGAAAGAGACACTTTACCGCCTTCAGAACAAAACTGAGCTCAACAATTTTACACCACAATCTCTGCCCCCATTGTGTTCTGTGTTTCGTTGCTGCTTTTTTCACCTCATTTCCCTCTTGTTTTCTTTACTTTACATTCAGACTATCGCTAACCTGCTATTCACACCTCATCCAGAACATCTTTTGTGTCTTTACTTGTCCCATTACCACTCGTTTTGGTCTTGGGCCGTGAAACATTTTGTCAGTTTGCAAATCTTTCATGTTGTTCTTCTCCACCTCCCTCTCTCAATTCTTCATAGGTCAGGCTTTGACAAAGGGTCATCTGGACTCGAAACGTCAGCACTTTTCTCTCCTGACAGATGCTGCCAGACCTGCTGGGATTTTCCAGCATTTTCTCTTTTGGTTTCAGATTCCATCATTCACAGTAATTTGCTTTTATCCTGATTTTCTCTGTGTGGCTCTGGAGAGCGCTTGAGACGTTAGGGACAGAGAGAACGAGATTTTTCACTCTGAGGGCCTTTGGTCTGTGGAATTCTCTTCCCCAGAGAGCAGTGGAGGCAGAGTCAATGAATATTTTTAAGGCTGAATAAATGGATTGTTGATTGACAAGAGAGTCAGGATTTGGGGGGGTGGGGGGGGGGGGAATTCGGGGGGGGGCGGGGGGGAGAGGGGGGAGACAGAAAAATGGAGTTCTGGCCACAATCAGATCAGTCGGGATCTTGTCAAATGCTGCAGCAGAGGGGCCCAATGGTCCACTGCTGCTCCTCATTCATATGGATGTTCGGCTGTATGTTTCACTCTGTTTCTGCCTTCATAGAAGCTGCTGGGCCTGTTGACTATTTGTGGCATTGACTGTTTTATTTCAGATTTTAAGACTCTGTAATATATCACTGTGTAATCCAACAATTAATCCAGTTCTCCTGGATTTCTGCTCTGTAACATATCACTGTGTAATCCAACAATTAATCCAGTTCTCCTGGATTTCTGCTCTGTAACATATCACTGTGTAATCCAACAATTAATCCCATTCCCCTGGATTACTGCATTGTGGCATAGTGGTTAGCACCGCTGCCTCACAGCACCAGGGACCCGGGTTTGATTCAAGTTTTGGGTCACTGTTGAGTTTATTTGTTGAGTTTGCACATTCTCCCCATGTCTGCGTGGGTTCCCTCTGGATGCTCCAGTTTCCTCCCACAGTCCAAAGATTGGGTGGATTATGTGGATTGGCTATGCTAAATTGCCCCTTAGTGTCAGGGGGAACTAGCTAGGGTAGATGCATGGCGTTAAGGGGATAGGGCCTGGATAGGATTGTGGTCGGTGCAAACTCAATGGGCCGAATGGCCTCCTTCTGCACTGTTGGATTCTATGATTCTAGTTAGAAGTCTCACAACACCAGGTTAAAATCCAACAGGTTTATTTGGTATCACGAGCTTTCATCGGGTGAGTCAATCGTCCATGATTCTAGATACAGACAAACTCACAGATGCACAAATACATTCACAGACACGCATATATGATTTCAAGAAGTAATTAGATATCGCTCATGGGGCTAAAGGGACCAAGGGATATGGGAGGAAGCGGCGATCAGAATAATTAATTCGATGATCAGCCATGATCAAAATGAATGGTGGAGCAGGCTCGAAGAGTCGAATGGCCTACACCTGCTTCTAGTTTCTATCCTTCTATGGACACACACACACGCACGCACACGCATGCACGGACGCACGCACACACACACACGCACACACACACACTCAATCTCAGACACTCTCACAAACACAGAGACAGACTGAGACCATGAAGGGTTGATGTCAGTCTCACTCTAATCCACCTGCTGGGCACCAAAATAATAACAGAAGCAAATCTGAAACTCAGTGTGTGGATTTTATTGTGAAATGAGATAATTTATAAATATATCCCCATAGCTCCGGGTGGGAGTGGAATTGATGATTTCTTGACTGTCTGTCTGCACTGCTGCCTCACAGCGCTAGGGACCCGGGTTCAATTCCCGGCTTGGGTCACTGTCTGTGTGGAGTCTGTACGTTCTCCCCGTGTCAGCATGGGTTCCCTCCAGGTGCTCCGGTTTCCTCCCACAGTCTGAAAGACGCGCTATTTAAGTGCATTGACCCAAACAGGTGCCGGACTGTGGCGACTAGGGGAATTTCACAGTAGAACATAGAACAGTACAGCACAGAACAGGCCCTTCGGCCCACGATGTTGTGCCGAGCTTAGAAGGGCTAAAAGGGGACATGAGAAGACTTTGGCGGATAGGGTTAAAGAGAATCCTAAGGCGTTCTATAGGTATGTCAAGAACAGAAGGTTGGTTAGGGCAAGTTTAGGGCCAGTTATAGATGGCAGAGGGAAGTTATGTGTGGAACCGGAGGAGATTGGTGAAGCATTGAACCAATATTTCTCTTCGGTGTTCACGCAAGGGGACATGAATATAGCTGAGGAGGACACTGGGTTGCAAGGGAGTAGAATAGACAGTATTACAGTTGATAAGGAGGATGTGCAGGATATTCTGGAGGGTCTGAAAATAGATAAATCCCCTGGTCCGGATGGGATTTATCCAAGGATTCTCTGGGAGGCAAGAGAAGTGATTGCAGAGCCTCTGGCTCTGATCTTCAGGTCGTCGTTGGCCTCTGGTATAGTACCAGAAGATTGGAGGTTAGCGAATGTTGTCCCATTGTTTAAGAAGGGGAACAGAGACTTCCCCGGGAATTATAGACCGGTGAGTCTCACTTCTGTTGTCGGCAAGATGTTGGAAAAAATTATAAGGGATAGGATTTATAGTTATTTGGAGAGTAATGAATTGATAGGTGATAGTCAGCATGGTTTTGTGGCAGGTAGGTCGTGCCTTACTAACCTTATTGAGTTTTTTGAGAAAGTGACCAAGGAGGTGGATGGGGGCAAGGCAGTGGACGTGGTATATATGGATTTTAGTAAGGCGTTTGATAAGGTTCACCATGGTAGGCTTCTGCAGAAAATGCAGATGTATGGGATTGGGGGTGATCTAGGAAATTGGATCAGGAATTGGCTAGCGGATAGGAAACAGAGGGTGGTGGTTGATAGTAAATATTCATCATGGAGTGCGGTTACAAGTGGTGTACCTCAGGGATCTGTTTTGGGGCCACTGCTGTTTGTAATATTTATTAATGATCTGGATGAGGGTATAGTTGGGTGGATTAGCAAATTTGCTGATGACACCAAAGTCGGTGGTGTGGTAGACAGTGAGGAAGGGTGTCGTAGTTTGCAGGAAGACTTAGACAGGTTGCAAAGTTGGGCCGAGAGGTGGCGGATGGAGTTTAATGCGGAGAAGTGTGAGGTAATTCACTTTGGTAGGAATAACAGATGTGTTGAGTATAGGGCTAACGGGAGGACTTTGAATAGTGTGGAGGAGCAGAGGGATCTAGGTGTATGTGTGCATAGATCCCTGAAAGTTGGGAATCAAGTAGATAAGGTTGTTAAGAAGGCATATGGTGTCTTGGCGTTTATTGGTAGGGGGATTGAATTTAGGAGTCGTAGCGTTATGTTGCAACTGTACACAACTCTGGTGCGGCCGCACTTGGAGTACTGTGTGCAGTTCTGGTCCCCACATTACAGGAAGGATGTGGAGGCTTTGGAGAGGGTGCAGAGGAGGTTTACCAGGATGTTGCCTGGTATGGAGGGGAGATCCTATGAGGAGAGGCTGAGGGATTTGGGATTGTTTTCGCTGGAAAGGCGGCGGCTAAGAGGGGATCTTATTGAAACATATAAGATGATTAGAGGTTTAGATAGGGTGGATAGTGATAGCCTTTTTCCTCTGATGGAGAAATCCAGCACGAGGGGGCATGGCTTTAAATTGAGGGGGGGTAGTTATAGAACCGATGTCAGGGGTAGGTTCTTTACCCAGAGGGTGGTGAGGGATTGGAATGCCCTGCCAGCATCAGTAGTAAATGCGCCTAGTTTGGGGGCGTTTAAGAGATCCGTAGATAGGTTCATGGACGAAAAGAAATTGGTTTAGGTTGGAGGGTCACAGTTTTTTTTTAACTGGTCGGTGCAACATCGTGGGCCGAAGGGCCTGTTCTGCGCTGTAATGTTCTATGTTCTATGTTCTATGAACTTTATCTGAAACCAAGATCAAGCTATCCCACTCCCTATCATCCTGGTGTGCTCCATGTGCCTATCCAATAACTGCTTAAATGTTCCTAAAGTGTCTGACTCCACTATCACTGCAGGCAGTCCATTCCACACCCCAACCACTCTCTGCGTAAAGAACCTACCTCTGATATCCTTCCTATATCTCCCACCACGAACCCTATAGTTATGCCCCCTTGTAATAGCTCCATCCAGTAACTTCATTGCAGTGTTAATGTTAGTCTTACTTGTAACTAATAAATAAATTTAACTTTTAACTTTAATTTTGTGAACTCATAGAATCGTAGAATCCTACAGTGCAGAAGAATGCCATTCAGCCCATTGAGTCTGCACCAATCACAATCCCACCCAGGCCCTACCCCGGTAACTCCACATATTTAACCTGCTAATCCTGCTGACACGAGGGTCAATTTTGCATGGCCAGTCAACCTAAGCAGCACATCTTTGGACTGTGGGAGGAAACCAGAGCACCCGGAGGAAACCCACGCAGACACGGCGAGAATGTGCAGACTCCACACAGACAGTGACCCAAGCCAGGAATTGAACTCAGGTCCGTGGCGCTGTGAGGCAGTAGTGCTAACCACTGTGCCACCATGCCGCCCTCTTCTCCTTGAACAAATAGTAAATTGTAGAGATTATAAAGTTTGAATTGTAATATCTAATGGTGTAAAGTATCTGGGAGCAGAGTGGATGTGACAAAGGCTGGAATACAGACTGTGGGAATGAGGCTGAAACTGGTTCTTATTGTAGGGAGGGATGGGAGGAGGGAGACAGGGATGGATGGTGAGAGGGAGGGATGGAGAAGGGAGGGAGAGTGAGGTGGATGGAGGGAGAGAGGGATGAATGGGGGTGAATGTGAGAAGCTGAAGAGGTTCCCAGTCTCTCTGATCAGCTGAACTGGGGAAGCTTTTGCGCAGACTGCGCTGCTGCTGTCGCCCCTCCTGTCCACCAGAGGTCGCTGTAGGCCTCCCAGCTGCTGCTCCTCCCAGTGTCACCTCTTGCCCACTCCAGCCCCTCCAGTCCACCTCACTGGAGCCCCAGGCCATTATTGCCACCCTGCCAGGTCTCGGGTACTGAGGCCAATAGTAAAGTTTATTTATGAGTCACAAGAAGGTTTACATTCACACTGCAATGAAGTTACTGTGAAAATCCCCCAGTCGCCACACTCTGCTTTTAAAGCTCTTCTCACAGTCAGAACATCTGAACGGTCTCTCATTTGTGTGAACAAGTTGGTGTGAAGTGAGAGAGGATAAACAAGTGAATCTCTTCCCACACACAGGGCAGGTGAACGGCCTCTCCCCAGTGTGAATTCGCTGGTGTACAGTGAGGTCGCCTGATCGCCTGAAGCCAGTCCTGCAGTGAGAACACGTGAATGGTCTCTCATCAGAGTGAACACATTGATGGTGACGCAGTTCCTCAGAACTTTTATAGCCCTTCCCGCAGTCTGGACATTTAAACGGTCTCTCTTCACTGTGAACTCGTTGGTGTTTCTGCAGATTGGATGATCGGTTAAATCCCTTCCCACATTCAGAGCAGGTGAATGGCCTCTCTCCAGCGGGAATGCGTTCATGTGCCACAAGGTGGAATGATGTCCTGAACCCCTTCTGGCAGTGGGAGCAGCTGAACGGTGTGGAATCGTTGTGAATGTACTGGTGCTCCCGCAGTATGCGTGGAGTTTTAAAACTCGTTCCACACTCAGTGCATTAAAACTCTCTCCTGACGGTGTGAACTCGCTGGTGTCTCTGCAGGGCAGAGAAATCTGTGAATCCCTTCCCACACACAGGGCAGGTGAATGGCCTCTCCCCTGTGTGAGTGTGCCAATGCATCAGCAGGGCCGATGACTGAGTAAATCCTTTTCCACATTCGGAGCAGGTGAACTGCCTCTCCCTGCTGTGAATGTGCTGGTGAATCAACAGGCCAGCCGTCTGAGTGAATCCCTTCCCACACACAGGGCAGCTAAAAGGTCTCTCTCCAGTGTGAGTGCGTCGGTGATTTTCCAGGTCAACTGGGTAATTGAATCCTTTCCCACAGTCTCCACATTTACACGGTCTCTCCCTGATGTGACTGCGCTTGTGTCTTGACAGGCCAGATGATCGTTTGAAGCCTTGTCCACACACAGAACATGTGTATGGTTTCTCGCCACTGTGAATGGTGCTTTTTTCTTCCATGTTTAATGGCCTATGATATTTAGATCCTGATGAATCGAGGCACTCTGTCAGATCTTGATGTGATCCTTGATTTACAATTGTCTGTAATTCCTCACCTTCTAATCCCCTGAAAAATGAATTGAAAACAGAAAGAGGGAAACATAAGAGACAAGCCATTATAACACAAAGGCAAGATGTGAAATTGAGCTGAATGAATTTGGTAAATTGTGAGATTGGGAATAGGAAAAAGGATATGAAAGCTGCTGGATTGTCATAAAGCCTCAAACTGTTTACCAGTGCACTGAGGGAAAGGAACACTTCACCCTTCAGAGCCCACAACAAAAATCCAGCCTTTATGCGTGAAGAGGGAGAGGTCAGGGAGGAGGGTGATGGAAAGAGATTTTATACATCAGCAACTCAACCAGGATTTTGGCAGAATCTCCCAAACCCACAATCTTTCCCACCTGGAAGTACCAGAGCAGCTGGGACATGGGAAAACTACACAACTCCCTGACTTGGACAAATATCACTATCCCTTCAATGTGACTGGGTTAAAATCCTAATACTGTTGCATTGTGGGAGCACCTTTACTATATGGACTGCAGAGGTTTAAGAAAAAGGCCAACTATCACCATCACAAAGGATAACGGGTGATTGGTAACATATCACTGTCAGTGCAGGATAGTAATTCAGGACAGATACCTGAGCCTTGTCAGTAATGTCCACATCCTAAGAAGTTTTATTTTTTTGCAAATCTATATGAAACTTGCAATGAAACAAAACCCACGACCACTACAATCTACAAGGACAAGGGCAGTGGACAGATGGGAAACCACCATTTGGAATTCCCCCTCCAAGCCACTCACCATCCTGATTTGGAAATATGTCGCTTTCCTTCACTGTCATTGGATCAAAATCTTGGAATTCCCTCCCTAACAGCACTGAGGGTGTACCTACCACATGGATTGCAGCGATTCAAGAAGGCAGCTTACCAACAACTTTTCAAGGGCAATTAGGGATGGGAAATAAGTGCTGGTCTAATCAATGACACCCACCTCCATTGAATGATTTTGAGAAGTGACCTGGAATATCCATGAGAATACAATCCTGACAATTACTCAGTGAAATACTTCACTCAGTCACACCATTTTCTGAGTTTACATTTGACTGGAGCTCTTGGATTCCGCTGTAATTGCTGCTGCTTGTGGAAGACTTTGGGACATTTACAATTCTCCACCTATTACCACTCCCTTTCTTTCTGATGGATAATGAAAGATCTATGCATAGATTTCAGTATAACTTGGTTCCTCTTTTAATTAATTTATCGAACCCGCCCCCGTCCCCCAATCTACACACAATAGTAAAAACATCACGAGCTCCTAATAATGACTTTCAATGGCAGAGTCCTGACCCAGCATTCCCCGCGGTGCTGAATGTCCCCTATTCACACCAGAGGCAGGCACCGCACAGGCGCATTAACCCCTCATATTGGAGCGTGCGCACTGTCAGTAATGGCGATGGGGTTGGGCTGTTTTTGCCTCTTTGCAGCGGGGAAGAAAGAGAAAACTCTGATGGAGCGGGCTCTGGATCGGGAGAGTTTCTAAACAATTGGTGAGTGCCTCAAACCGCGATTGAGACTCTGCCGCTCCCGTGTTTGCAGCTCTGGGTCTTTTCCCCTCCGAGGCCCAAGTCCAGGCTGACGGCCACCATCTTGGTTCAACGAGGAGCGCATGCGGCTGGTTATTCTTGACGCAACAGTATGGGGGCGGGGCTAAGGTTATTCTCTTCACACCGGGTCCTAGTGTCCGATACAGCCACAAGAAACTAAGATTTTTCAACATTTTCACCCAGTCTCAACCTGCAGCTGATGTTTTGCAGCCGCGAGGAGTCCATGAGCCATGTTTATTTTCAGTGTGAGAGGTTGCAGACCTTGAAGGAGCTGCTTCTCCACTTTTAATTACACTTCTGGTTTGCCCCACACTCCAATTCTTTGGCTGCCCAGTGTGGAGGAGGCTGGGGAGGTCAGAGGATCTTTTCCTGGACCTGCTCTTGGGGCTGGTTAAAACAGTAATTTGTAGATCGGCAGGAGGTAACTTGGCTGTCGGACAAGGTCTTCCGTGGTCTTGTCCATGCTCGAATGGTCCTGGAGAGGGAGTGTGCGGTGTCGACTGGAACACTCGGTACCTTCCACAACTCAGGGTACAGAGTGTCTCATAGACACTGGAAACAAAGTTCTGGTTCAGTTGAAATGGAAGTTTGATTGGACCACAAGATTGGAGAAACAAGAGAGAAAAGAATGTTCTGTGGAAACTAGAAATGCTTATTCTGAATTTTTATCCTGTACTGACAGTGATACTGACTCTGCCAATGTCTTTTACAAGGTACACAGACGGGAAACTGAAACCAAACATCACATCAAAATCTGAAAATGTCACTCCATTCATCACAACATGAATATCATCGACCTTTAAATGTGAAAGATTTCAAACATCAGTGTGACTGGAAAAGCACCGAACAAACATACACCCATGTTCCAGTGAACTGACTGTGGAAACAGCTTTAACCAGTTACACAGCCTGAAAAAAACATCACACTATTCACAGCAGCGAGCCAAAGGATGGGAAGACCTCGGATCAGAGTTAGGCCATTGGGCCCATCGAGTCTGCTCCACCATTCAATGAGATCATGGTTGATCTGATATAATCCTCAACCCCACTTTCCTGCCTTATCCCCATGACCCTTGATTCCCTTACTGAGAAAGAATACACAAGTTCTTTGTGTGGGCAAGGCTTGAACAGATCATTTAACCAAGAGAGACACAAGGATACTGGCACCATGGAGAAACCATGGAACAAAGAACAAAGAAAACTACAGCACAGGAACAGGCCCTTCGGCCCTCCAAGCCTGCACCGACCATGCTGCCCAACTAAACTAAAATCCCCGACCCTTCCGGGGACCATATCCCTCTATTCCCATCCTATTCATGTATTTGTCCAGACGCCCCTTAAAACTCACTATCATATCTGCTTCCACTACCTCCCCCGGCATCGAGTTCCAGGCACCCACCACCCTGTGTGTAAAAAAACTTGAAAATGTGGTGACTGTGGGAAGGGATTCAATTATCCATCTCTGCTGGAAATGCATCGCCGCAGTCACATTGGGGAGAGACCATTCACCTGCTCTGTGTGCAGGAAGGGATTCATTCAATCATCCCATCTGCTGACCCACCAGCAAGTTCACATTGAAGAGAGGCTTTGACAGTGATAACAATTCTAAAAGCTCTGAGGACCTGTGAAGCACCAGATCATTCACATTGTGAGACAGTTCAGTTGCTCGCATTGTGGGAAGCTATTTAAACAATCACAGAACCTCACTGAACACGAACACACTCACACTGGGGAGAGGCCATTCACCTGCTCTGTGTGAGGGAACGGATTCACATGATCATCCCACCTCACTACACACCGACTGGTTCACATTGATAACAGACCTTTCAAATGTACGGAATTTGAGAAGCGTTATAAAACCACAAGTGATCTGCTGATACACCAGCGAGTTCACAATGAGGAGAGGCCATTCAGATGTACAGTGTGGAATTCACTCTGTTATCCAGCCTCCAGAAACACCGCGAGTTCACATTGGGGAGAGGTCATTCACCAATTCCTTGTGTGGAAAAGGATTCATTTATTTAACCAGCCTCAGATCACACCAACTCGTTCACTTGGATAAGAAACCTTTCAAATGTTCTGAATGTGGGAAGAGCTTTAAGACCTCCAGTATTCTGCTGAGACACTAGCAAGTTCGCAGGGAGAGACTGTTCACCTGCTCCGACTGTGGAAAAGGATTCACTCGCTCATCCAACCTGCGAACACACCAGCACATTCACACCAGGGAGAAACCGTTCACTTGCTCTGAGTGCGGGAAGGGATTTTCTCACTCATCCCACCTGCTGAGACACCAACACACTCACAATGTAGAGAGACCGTTCACCTTCTCTGAGTGTGAGATGGGATTCACTCAGTCAACCCACCATCTTACCCACCAGAAAGTTGACAAGTGTCTGCAGGGGTGGATTCTGCTGTTATTGCTGCTGGTGATGACATCCAGGACTGAACCATGTTCATTCATCGCTATAACTGGGCTGGAGATTAATATTCTGGATAAATGTCAGATTAACTAATATTGTTTCAGACACAATGCGGGGACCTTCATTTGTTCAGGATAAGAACAGATTAATCAATGTCTTGTTACCAATTGCTGCTTTTTTGTGGCCTTTGTCTTTTCTAACTCTCAATTATATCAGTTCTCATACCTTCAGTTACTCTCATGGACAAGTTCCAGCTCCCATCCCTTCCAGAGTGTCTTTCCTGGTCTCGGAATCCAAGGAACATATCAATAACATATCTGTGATCACTAAAGACAAAACAGTTAAATGCACTGATCCGCTTCTTTCCCCAGTCACTGAGGATGGGGATATCTGTGGAGCTTTCTCTCTCTGTGATTTGTTTAATTGTCCCCCACCATTCACGGGTAGATGTGGGGGGACTGCAGCTCTGATCTGATCCGTTGTTTGTGGATTGTTTGGTCCTGCCTAGAACATGCTGCTTCTGTTGTTTAGTGTGCTTATAGTAAAGTGTTACCAGTCACCAGATTGGAATCTCAGCTTTAGGGTGCCTGGTGCTGCTCCTGACATGTCCTTCTACACTCCATGTTGAACCAGAATGGCTTGACGGTGATGGTAGAGTGAGGGATGTGCCGGGCCATGAGTTTACAAATAGTGGTTGAATATTGTGATGCTGATGACCCACAGCACCTCATGGATGTGCAGTTTTGATCTATGTCTATTCTGAATCTATCCCGTGCCACACGAGATGATGGAGGGTATCAGATCACAAGGATTAGGAGCAGGTGTCGGCCATTTGGCCCCTCAAACTTTCTCCACAATTCAATAAGAATCATGGCTGATCTGACTGTGGCCTTCACTCCACTTTCCTGCTGCTCCATAATCC
This sequence comes from Mustelus asterias, assembly GCF_964213995.1. Classification (NCBI taxonomy): domain Eukaryota; kingdom Metazoa; phylum Chordata; class Chondrichthyes; order Carcharhiniformes; family Triakidae; genus Mustelus; species Mustelus asterias. The sequence goes on from NW_027590190.1 coordinate 652,448, forward strand.
TTGACTCCTTGTTGATTAATACTCTGTCTAACTCAGCCTTGAATATGTTCAATGACCCACAGCCTCCATTGCTCTCTGGGGACGAAAATTCCACAGCCTAATGACCCTCAGAGAAGAAATTTCCCCTGATATCTGCCTGAAATGGGAGAGCCTTATCTTTAAAGTGTGACTCCTGCTTCTAGATTCCTCACAAAAACAAAACATTCTCTCAGCATCCACCCTGACAAGATCCCTCAGAATCTCATGTTTCAGTAAGATCACCTCTCATTCTTCTAAATTCCATTGAGTACAGACCCAACTTGCTCAACTTTCCCCAGAAGACAAACTCCTTCATCCAAGCAATCAGTCTAGTGAATCTCCCTTGAACTGTCTCCAATGCACCCGTATCACTGTTCAAGCAAGGAGACCAAATCTGTACACAGTACTCTTGGTGCAGTTTCACCAATTCTTTGTATAATTGTAGCAAGACTTTATTACTTTTATATTCCATCTCCCTTACAGAAAACCTTCCTAACGACTTGCTGTTCCTGCTTGTTACTTTTGTGATTCTTTTAGAAGTTCACCCAGATCCCTCAGTCCTGCAGCATTCTACACTCTCTTTAGATTATATTGTTTTTTCCTATTCTTCCTGCTAAAGTCAATATCCTTATATTTTCCCATATCATACTCCGTCTGCTAAGACTTTTCCTACTCACTTACCTATTTATATACCTTTGCAGATTCTTTGTATCCTCCTCACAACATGCTTTCCTATCTATCTCCGTGTCAACCTGTTGCTTGATTGGACTGTGAGACTGTAGGAAAGGTCAGTTTGTAGTTTAGTTCTGTGTAATGATCAAATAATTGAATTATATTAATCATTTAACCTGATGTGATATTCTGCTTAATTGTAGTCAGTGTAAGATTTGAGAATCTTGTGACTGGCTCTTTGTCTGTAGCTGCATGCTTATTTGACAAGTGAAATACATCACATACCCTTGGATAGTGTAGAGTTACACTTTTTATTGTTAAATTACAGAGCAAGTGCTGTGAAACCCATCAAATCTTGGTGAGTTAAGACCTGGAGCCATTAGCTTCCCAGCCATTGACAACAAACAGTTATATTTGAGTTAGAGGCCTTGTTACATTGAAACATACATAGAAACTAGAAGCAGGAGTAGACCATTCAGCCCTTTGAGCCTGCTCCGCCATTTATTATGATCATGGCTGATCATCAAATTCAATATCCCGGTTCCCCCCTCCCCCACCCCCCCCCCCCCCCCCCTCCCCCGCCCCCCAAATATTCCTTTAGGCCCAAGAGCTATATCTAATTCCTTCTTCAAATCACAAAACATTTTAGCCTCAATTATTTTCTGTGGTAGTGAATTCTACAGATTTACCACCCTCTGGGTGAAGAAATTTCTCAACTCAGTCCTAAAAGGTTTACCCATTATCCTCAAACTATGACCCCTAATTCTGGACTCCCCCCACCATTGGGAACATTCTTTCTGAATCTACCCTGTTTAACCCTGTTAGATTTTTATAAGTTTCTATGAGATCCCCTGTCAATAAACCATCACACCTGCAATACTTTGTTTTAAATTTATATCATTTAGAAACTCTGCTGAAATAAAGATGAACAATAAACAGATCACAGTGCATTCCTGCAGCTCTACATTGACAGGAGAAAGTCTGTTCTGTAACTCCAGGATGAGGCAGTGTAAGCTCTGAATGTTGGTAATCACAGGCAGGCTTGAGCTGTTTGATAGATGAGTTGTTCATAGCTGTTAACTTGCAGATATTGAAGGAATTACTCTGAAAGTAAACTCGATAATTTATAAGCTCAGACTCTGCTCCTTGCTGTAATGAATACTCAGCATCCATTAGTGCTAATTTACAGTGACTCACTGAGTATCCTGGGATCTTTGTTACTTGTTTTGTGAAATATCTCTCCCCATTAGTGTTGAACTGCTGGATAACTCTGATTGCATTTAGACATGTCTAGAAAGGGTCTGTGTGCCCAGATTTAACTGCAATTTGTAAGCAATAAACAATCTGACTTGCAGATTGGTGTCTTGGTGATTTGTGAAGAAAGATTTAATTCACTCACTCAGCAGTTTGAGGGGAACCAGACTGAGGTTTAATGTAATAAGAAATAGGAGCAGGAAGAGGCCATTCAGCCCTTTGAGTTTGTTCAGCTATTCACTGAGATCAAGGTTGATAATCTACCTCAACCCCACCTCCCCGCACTGTCCCCATATCGCTTAACTTCTCTTTGTATCCAAATAGTTATCAATCTTTGTCTTAATTACACCCAATGCCGAGCATCCACTGCTCCCTGGGGTAGAGAATTCCAGGAATTCACAACTGAGTGAAGAATTTTCTCCTCAATTCAATCTAAATGATTGACCCCTTATTCTGAGCCTGTGACCCAGTGTTCCAGGTTCCGCAGTCAGGGGAAACATTTTCACACCATCGAACCTCTCAGGCCCATGAAGAATCATATACTCTGATCAGATCACCTCTCATTTTTCTCACCACCATTAATTTGATCCTAGTCTGATTTTATCGGTAAAAGCAAAATACTGTGGATGCTGGAATCTGAAACAAAAATAGAAAATGCTGGAAAATCTCAGATCTGACAGCGTCTGTGGGGAGAGAATAGAGCAACATGTCGAGTCTGGATGACTGTCTGTCAGAGCTGACGAAGGGTCATCCAGACTTGAAACATTGGCTCTATTCTCTCTCCACAGATGCTATCAGACCTGCTGAGATTTTCCAGCATTTTCTGTTTTTGATTTTATAAGTACCCTGTTACCAAGTCCCTAACAATAAGATTTCTAATATTTCACCTACAACCGATGTTAACTGGTCTATATTCCCCATTTTCTCTCCTACTTTCTGGACTAGTTAATGTTTGCTGACTTCCGATCCTTGGGAACCTGTTCGAGGGTTTAAGGAATTCTGGAAGATCAAACTAATGCATCCACTATTTCTGCAGCTCCCTCTTTTAAATCCCCAAGATGCAGGTTGTCTGGTCCAAGGAATTTGTCACCATTTAGTCCCATTAATTTCTCCAGTCTCTATAAGACCCTCATTCTTATTGGACAAGGGACTGTGTAACCTGTGTCTCCAAAGCCACCACAGCTTTGGACTTGGGCACCTCCCAATCTTGATCAATCAAACCCATTTTAATGGGAATTAAATGGCTAGTTTCATTTTTAAAAACTTTTATTCACATTTCACTTGTCAGAAAGGATCATTTAATTAACAACACGACACAAAGATAAGTGGAAAAGTGAATTGTGTGGAGGGCGTAGAAGGTCTGCAGAGAGATTTGGACAGGCTGAGTGAGTGGGCGAGGATCTGGCAGATGGAGTATAACGTTAACAAATGCGAGGTTATTCACTTTGGAAGAAATAATAGCAAATTGGATTATCTAAATGGAAAGAAATTACAACATGCTGCTGTGCAGAGGGACCTGGGGGTCCTTGTGCATGAGACGCAAAAACCCAGTCTGCAGGTGCAACAGGTGATCAAGAAGGCAAATGGGATGTTGGCCTATATCGCAAGGGGGATAGAATATAAAAGCAGAGATGTCTTGCTGCATCTGTATAGGGCATTGGTGAGGCCGCAGCTGGAATACTGTGTGCAGTATTGGTCCCCTTATTTGCGGAAGGATATATTGGCCTTGGAGGGAGTGCAGAGAAGGTTCACTAGGTTGATACCAGAGATGAGGGGTGTTGATTATGAGGAGAGACTGAGCAGATTGGGTTTGTATTCGTTGGAATTTAGAAGGCTGAGGGGGGATCTTATAGAGACCTATAAGATAATGAAGGGGCTTGATAGGGTAGAGATGGAGAGATTCTTTCCACTTAGAAAGGAAACTAGAACTAGAGGGCACAGCCTCAAAATAAAGGGGGGTCGGTTTAGGACAGAGTTGAGGAGGAACTTCTTCTCTCAGAGGGTGGTGAATCTCTGGAATTCTCTGCCCACTGAAGTGGTGGAGGCTACCTCGTTGAATATGTTTAAATCACGGATAGATGGATTCCTGATCGCTAAGGGAATTAGGGGTTATAGGGATCAGGCGGGTAAGTGGAACTAATCCACTTCAGATCAGCCATGATCTTATTGAATGGCGGGGCAGGCTCGAGGGACTCGATGGCCTACTCCTGCTCCTATTTCTTATGTTCTTATGTTCTTAACTTTTCTGTAAAGTTCCATAAAATGATGTCAGAACATGTCTGTCTGGTTTTTCATTATTATTGACATTTGATGAACAGTATTACAACTCGAACGATATTGTATTGGAGACTAATGTTTAAAAATGGCTCTTCCTTGTATTAAAGTTCCCGCCCCCTTGCACTAACCCCATGGTTCCCCATTATTAGAATTTTTCTTTTGTCTTCTACCATGAAGACAGATAGATACAAAGTATTTGTTGCATTTCTCTGCCATTTCCTTGTTCCCCATTATATTTTGCCTTTTATCTGCCTCTCATAGAGAATGTTTACTTTCACTCGCTTCTTCCTATCCACATACCTACAGAAACATTTAAAAATATACTTTCTAAACTCTTACTGGTCTGCACCCAAAAAGGGAATTGAGCTCAGAAGCGATTTTAAAACAGTTTATTGAGAAGCAACAGTTAAAACAAGATGTGTGAGTTAAATAGATAGGAAAAGCACCTGACCTGTGACAGGTGAGAGACATTTACAGATCCCAGAGGACAAGCAGACGGATGAAGCCAAGTGAATGCTGATGTCCATAACTGGTGCCTATGGAAGGTTCACTTCAATGAGCCTGATTGTGGGTGTTGGGGAGAAGCCAGTCAATTTGAAATCTCCTTGCTCTTGAGGGCCTGTTTTAACCTTTACATGGAGTTAGTTACTATAAGAGCCAATGGTATGAAGGTTAAAAATGTCTTGCCTCAAGGCCTGTGCGAGAGACAGGTCCTTGGCAGGGAGAAAGGCTTGTCCTGTGTTTGTCAGCCAGCAAGCTTTCTTCCGAAGACAGAGGTAAAGCTCTTTCTATAATATTCCATCAGTATCCAAAGATTTTATAAGGCTATTAGATGGTGATTTCTCACAATCTGTTACTTGGATTTGACTTTTCTCCATTCCTGTGCTGAGGGGATTTCTGTATCAGACGGGATGGGTGACATTTGGGAACTCTCGATTCTCCACCAATTCCCAAACCCCTTCTTTCTGGGGGATAATGGAGGTGTCACTGTGTGTAGGTCAGTAAGAATTCTCAGCAAGGATTAATCAGCACTTTCTAATTGGAGATGTCCATCAGTGGAACCTCTCAGACACTGAATTGTAGAATTCGGGCCAAAGATCAATAGGACGGCAGAGTGGTTCGCACTGCTGCCTCACAGCGCCAGGACCCGGGTTCGATTCCTGATTTAGGTCACTATCTGTGCGGACTCTGCACGTTCTCCCCATGTCCGTGTGGGTTTCCTCCAGATGCTCTGGTTTCCTCACAAGTCCGAAAGATGTGCTGGTTAGGTGCATTGGCCATGCTGAATTCTCCCTCAGTGTACCCAAACAGGCGACTAGGGAATTTTCACAGTAACTTCATTGCAGTGTTAATGTAAGCCTACTTGTGACACTAATAAATAAACTTAACTTAAACAATTTAAGATTGAAGTAAAAGTTCTGAATCTTGTTGTAAACTAATTTCAGATGGACAGCGGTAACTGCAGCCCCAGGAGCACAATCACCTCTTGATCCAGAATATTAAATTCCAGCCCAGTTACCGGATGTATTAACATCAGCAGAAACAAACTCCAGCTATCAGAATGAAAGGGCCTGGTTGTCATTAACAGCAGCAATAACAGCAGAATCCAATCCCTGCCCTCACTTGTGAACTCGCTGGTGTTTCAGCAGCTGAGATGAATCAATGAATCCCTTCCCACACTCGGAGCAGGTGAAAGGCCTCTCCCCGGTGTGAACTCGTTCATGTCTCAGCAGTTGGCATGAATCAGTGAATCCCTTCCCACACATGGAGCAGGTGAATGGCCTCTCCCCAGTGTGAGCTCGCTGGTGTACAGTGAGACTGCCTGAGTGTCTGAAGCTCTTTCCACAGTCAGTGCAGCTGAATGGCCTCTCCCCAGTGTGAACTCGCTGGTGTTTCAGCAGGTGGATGAAAGCCTAAAGCTCATTCCACAGTCAGTGCAGCTGAATGGTTTCTCCCCGGAGTGAACTCGCTGGTGTGCCACTAGGTTAGAGGAATTAATGAATCCCTTCCCACACACGGAGCAGGTGAACGGCCTCTCCGCAGTGTGAACCCGCCGGTGTAACGCTAGATTGTATGACTGAATGAACCTTTTACCACACACAGAGCAGCTGAACGGCCCCTCCAGTGTGAACACGCTGATGTAATGCTAGGTTGGATGACTGAGTGAAATCCTTCCCACATGTGGAGCAGGTGAAGGGTCTCTCCCCAGTGTGGGTGCGTCGATGTGTTTCCAGTTTGGATGGGCAAGTGAATGCTTTCCCACAGTCTCCACATATCCACGGTTTCTCTGTAGTGTCAGTGTCATCATGTCTCTCCATGTTGATGATCAGTTGAAGCCTCGTCCACACACACAACACGTGTACAGTTTCTCCTCACTGAATGGTGATGTTTTTTCAGGCTGTGTAACTGGTTAAAGCTCTTTTCACAGTCAGTTCACTGGAACACTCTCACTCGGGTGTGCGTGTGTCTCGGTGCTTTTCCAGTCACACTGATGTTTGAAATCTTTTCCCGTAGACAAAACAAACACACATTTCTCCTTCCACTTTCCAAGTACGATGATATCCAGGTCCTAATGAATCAAGTGATTCTGTCAGATCTTGATGTGATGTCTGGTTTGAGATTCCCGACTGCAATCCTCAACTTCTAACAGCTGTAAAAACCGTCAATAAAAGTCATCACTAACAGTCCAGGATAGAAATTCTCAACAGACAATTCTAGTTTCTCTGGAATTTTTTCCTCTCGAACCCCCAAAGTTGCAGATCCCCATCCCACACACTCTCCCTCCTCCCTGAACTGAAATCCAAATAAATTAACAGATAATCATTTCAGTATCCCCTTAAAAAATGTGTACAACTAGAGATAGTATTTTTGATGATTCACTTCATTCATAACACATGAGAAAACATTAATCTGAATCACCCTGACCCGATCAGTCAGAATAGCAGATGTTAACTTTGTGTCCAGAACTGACTGTTTCGAGATTTGATGAGAAATTGTGAAGGGGGTTTCTCTAAACCTCCCTCTCTAACTAAGTTAAACCTGGTTTCAGTGTCAGGGCCCATTCTGTTTTCTGGTTCTCTTCCTGCTGACTATTAACCTCAATAAAATATCAAGAATACTGAAGCCACTGTTTTTGGTCCCCCTTCCAAGTCTTGTTCCTTTGCAATCCACTCAATCCCTCTTCCTGGCAAATGTCTGAAATTAAGCCAGTTTGTTCATAACCTCGGTGTCCCATTTGATCCCAAGTTTCTGGGACTGCCTATTTCCACCTCGGGAACATCACATGACATCAACGCTACCTCAGTGCATCTGGTGCTCAAAACCCTCATTCAGGCCATTGTTACCTCCAAACTCAACTGTTCCATTGCACTCTTGCAGGTCTCGCACATTTTACCCATGGGAACGTGAAGTCATCCAAAAGTCCGCTACCCGTTTCCTAATTAACAGCAAGTCCTGTTCCCTGATCACCCCTGTCCTCCCTGACTTGCCTTGACTCCCAGTCATGCAACACCTTGATTGTAAAATTCGCATCCTTGTTTTCAAATCCTTCCATGGCTTCAGCCCTCCCAATCTCTGTAATCTTCCCACAAACATCCGAGATATCAGTGCTGCTCTTGTACATTCCCTACCATAATTGCTCCACCACTGGTGGTTGTGTTTCAGTTCTTCAGCCCCAGGATCTGAATTCCCTCCCGACACCTCTCTGTCTCTCCCTCACTTTCCTCCTTTAAGCCTCTCTTTAAAACTCACTTCTTTGTCAAGTTTTTGGTCATTTGTCCTAATATCTCCTGATGTATCTGGGAATCTCACTTTGTTTTATAATGTTCCTCAAAGTTTATTTATCAGTCACAAGACTTACATTAACACTGCAATGAAGTTACTGTGAAATTCCCCTAGTCGTCACACTCCAGCACCTGTTTGGGTCAATGCACCTAACCAGCACATCTTTCCAACTGTGGGAGGAAACCATAGTACCCGAAGGAAACCCACGCACACACGGGGCAGAATGTACAAACTCCACACAGTGACCCAAGCCGGGAATCGAATCCTGGCGCTGTGAGGCAGCAGTGCTAACCACTGTGCCACTTGTGTGAAGTGCACTGGAATGATTTATGACGTTATAAATAGAAGTTGTTGTTGGCTATAATTCTGACCTCCTGTTTTACAACAACCCACTGATTTTACAACAAACTCTATCTCTGATGTTTTGTTTGCTGAGGATTATCCATTTGGTTTTGCCCTTAATAAAGATGGCCGATGTTAACATCTGAGGATTTTGCCTCACAAATTGAGGAATGAAAATTTAATTATTAGTGTCACAAGTAGGTTTACATTAACACTGCAATGAAGTTACTGTGAAATTCCCCCAGTCACCACACTCCGGCACCTGTTCGGGTTACACTGAGGGAGAATTTAGCATGGCCCAATGCACCCTAACCAGCACGTCTTTCAGACTGTGGGAGGAAACCGGACCACCCGGAGGAAACCCGCGCAGACACGGGGAAAATGTGCAGACTCCACACAGGGACCCAGGCTGGGAATTGAACCCGGGTCCCTGGCGCTGTGAGGCAGCAGTGTTAACCACTGTGTCACCCTGGCCCGAGATCCGGCATCTGGCCGACACCGGGTGTTTATGAAGCCTCACCGCCCGGATCCATTTATGTTTCCGGTTTTCTATCGGGCTCTGGATCCGCGCCATTTAAAATTCCCATTGAAAACCCGCCGGCTCGAGCTCCTTCCCGCCTGCGGATCCACAAAGTGTTTCCAAATCCTCCCAGCCACCGCCTAACGCTGACTCCGCTTCTCCGGGACAAACAAGCGCCAAGGACAGCAATGACACTGCGCATGCTCCACATCACAATGACGGCAGCTCCGGACCAATAGGAAGAGGGGGCGGCGCTGGAGGACCGAGCCGAGCGGCTGGTCCTCCAACCAATTGGAGTGAATGAGGGGCGGGATTGGAGGACCGAGCGTGAGCGGCTCGTCCTCCAACCAATCAGAATAAATGAGGGGCGGAGCTGGAGGACTGAGCCGGAGCGGCTGATCCTCCAACCAATCGGAGTGAATGAGAGGCGGGTCCAGGCTGGGAGTGGAGCATGCGCAAAGATGATCAGGCGTTGGGGAGCCTGGGAACGGACTGCGCAGGTGTGGTGTGCACAGGAAGAAGTCACAACACCAGGTGAAAGTCCAACATGTTTATTTGGAATCACGAGCTTTCGGAGCGCCGCCCCTTCATCAGGTGACTCACCCAGTCCAACACCGGCACCTCCACATCAGGTGGTGTGGGTGTGCGCTCTGAGCATGCTCAGTGTCAGTCATGGTGTTGGGGAGGAGATTGTGAGCACAGGGTGGGAATGGAAACCACGGCTGCACTGGAAACAGCACCAACTTCTGGCCTAGGCCGCAGGCCCCGGCTTTACCACAGGGACAGCGCTGAAACCGGTGGCTGGACATTGGGGAGGATTTGGAAACACTTTGTGGATCCACAAACCCTTCAGAATCATTGTCAGCTCCCTGGTTTGCAGCTGCGGGGCTTCTCCCTCCCTCCCTCCCGGGAACAGGCCCAGGTTAACGGCCCCATCCTGGCTCAGCCACTGGAGGATGGTTCACATCAGAGGATGGGGGAGGGGGACAATAAATAAGAGGTTACACTTTGGCCTCAAATCAATGAGGACTCTGATCTCTGGGAAGGAAGGAAACCCTGGGAGGTGGGCGGGGAAGATTCACAAACACCCGCTGGAGGCCCCAACACCCCCAATAAGACCCATTGGTTTTATTGTCAGTCTGCAGACAGGAGCTGGAGAACTGAACCCAGACAGAGGAGAGGGAGGGAGAAAACTGGGAGTGGAGGAAAGAAAATTGTCTGTTCAGCGTTTCTATTGTGGATTGACAGCTGCTTTATAGATGCAAGATGGGGCAGCACGGTGGCACAGTGATTAACACTGCTGCCTTACAGCGCCAGGGACCTGGGTTCAATTCTGCCCTTGGGTGACTGCCTGTGTGGAGTTTGCACATTCTCCCCGTGCCTGCGTGGGTTTCCTCTGGGTGCTCCGGTTTCCTCCCACAGTCCAAAGATGTGCAGGTTAGGTGGATTGGCCATGCTCAATTGCCCCTTCGTGTCAGAGAGATTAACAAGGTAAATATTACGGGAATGGGTGGGATAGTTGTCGGTGCAGACTCGATGGGTTGAATGGCCTCCTCCTGTACCTTGAGGATTCTCCGATTCTATGATGGATGTTTGAAAACTGCTTTTACACACGGTTACATGTTGACGATTTACACACAGAAAACTCAACCCCAAGAGAAATGTTTGTCTCTCTGTGATTTCTATTCTGCATTGACTGTGATGATTTTTGTAAACAGAGATTACAACTTTCAGGAAAGGTTAAATGGACTGAAGTTTTTTCCTATCGAGCAGTGACCTGATAAAAGTCTTTCAAATTATTAGTGGCTTGGACAGGGGAAATGTGGAGAGAATGTTCCACTTGTGACAGAGTCTAAAAGAAGGAATGATCAATAAACGAAGAGTCATAAATACAAGATAGTTACCAATAAATCCAAGAAGCAATAAGGACAAATTTCTTCACTCACAGGTTTAGAATGACCATAGAAATGAGTTGAGGAAAGTGCTGAGATTGTTTCAAAAGGAAATGGGAGAAACACACAAGAGAAAAAGAAATGGAAAAATCAACTGAAAGGCTGAGATGAGGTCTGTGGGACAGGAGAAGATGTGTCAAGTATAAAGAATTAAACTGAATGGCTTGTTTGTGTCTTGTGTATTCAAAGTAATTCAATGTAAACTCCTTTTCCAGAATATCTGCAGATGGGCGATTCAAACCAAAGGTCTCGGGATCTGACAGTGTCACATGATTCTTCAGGATCTGAATATCAAAGGCCTATGAATGTGGAATTATTCAACATCAGTGTGACTGGAAAAGCCCCGAGACACAGACATCTCAGTTATTTTTCCACAGTCAGCTGGAACAGAGCTTTAACCAGTCACACAGCGTGAAAAGAAATAGCACATTTACATCAGGTAGACACCGTACTCGTGTTTTGTGTGGACCTGATTTCAACTGATTATATAACCTGGAGAGACAGGAGGACACCTGCACCATGTGAACAAGGAGCAGCAATACGCCATTCGGCCCCACGGGCCAGTTCCGCCATTTAATAACATCATGGCTGATCTGATAGTGAGCTCAAATCTGCATCCCGCCTACACCCGATAGCCTGTCAATAATCATGGAGAAACCGTGGAAATGTGCGGACTGTGGGACGGGATTCAATTACCCATCTGAATTGGAAACCCATCGACGTATTCACACTGGGGAGAGACCATTCACCTGCTCTGTGTGTGGGAAGGGATTCACTCAGTCATCCAGCCTGTACACACACCAGCATGTCCATACTGGTGAGAGGCCATTCACCTGTCTTCAATGTGGAAAGGGATTTAATGCTTTATCAAACCTCCGGACTCACCACCAGGTTCACTCTGATCAGAGACCGTTTAAATGTTGTGAGTGTGGGAAGAGCTTTAAAAGCGGAAAGGATTTGTTGATTCACCAACGCACTCACACTGGGGAGAGGCCTTTCATCTGCTCCGTGTGTGGGAATGGATTCACTCAGTCATCCCACCTCCTGACACACCAAAGTGTTCACACTGATCAGAGACCATTTCAATGTTCTGACTGTGAGAAGAACTTTAAAAGTAAAAAGGATTTATTGATTCATCAGCGCACTCACACTGGGGAGAGGCCATTCATCTGCTCCGTGTGTGGGAAGGGATTCACTTGTTCATCCCAGCTCCTGAAACATCGATTTGTTCACACTGATCAGAGACCTTTCAATTGTTCTGAATGTGATAAAACATTTAAAAGCAAAAAGAATCTTCTGAAACACCAGCACACTCACACTGGGGAGAGACCATTCATCTGCTCTCTCTGTGGGAAGGGATTCACTCGATTAGCTCACCTTCTGAGACACCATCGAGTTCACACTGGGGAGAGGCCGTTCACCTGCCCTGTGTGTTGTCAGGAATTCATTGATGCATCTGACCTTCTGATACACCGGCGAGTTCACACTGGAGAGAGACCTTACACTTGCCCCCTGTGCGGCAAGAGATTCACTCAGTCATCCCACCTGACTACACACCAACTTGTTCACACTGATCAGAGACCTTTTGAATGTTCTGATTGTGAGAAGAGATTTAAAAGTAAACAGAATCTGCTGAAACACCAGCGAGTTCACACTGGGGAAAGGCCGTTCAACTGCTCCATGTGTGGGAAGGGATTCGCTCAGTCAAACAACCTGCTGAAACACCAGCAAGTTCACAGGCAACAGCAGGGGTTGGATTCTGCTGTTATTGCTGCTGTTAATCACATCCAGGACTGAATGATGCCAAGATGCCTGTTTCCAGTGGTGGTCCACAGTTTTCTGGTATGTGTCAATAATTTTGGCTCAACTGTGTGGAAAATGATTGCTAAGTTTGCATCTGATACAAAAGTAGCTCCCATGGTTGACAATGAGGAATAAAGCTGTGGACGGCAGGAAGATATTAATGGACTGGGGGGTGAGTCAACACAAAAATAGCAAATAGAATTCAATCTGGATGAATGAGAGATTGAATTTGGGAGAGTAAACAAGACAAGGGAATGAACAATACATGGGATGATGTTGAGAATTATAGAGGAACAGAGGGACTTTGGAGTGCATATCCACTGATCCCTGAAGATGGCTGCACATGAAGATCAGATAGTCAAGAAGGCATTTGGGACACTTTCCTGTCTGAGGCCTGGAATATAAGAGCAGGGAGATTACGTTAGAACTGATAAAAGACGAGTTAGAACACAGCTAGAATACTGAGCACAGTTCTGGTCACTGCATCATCCAACTATAAAGTAAGACATGATTCATTAATTTGTATAAAACTGATCATTTATCATATAATTGCAGATCATGTTTAATTCATCAAATTTAGGAGATAAATAATTATAAGGTGACTTCAGGAAAATGGAAAAGGCTGATTAGTGACTAGCTGGAGAATCTTTATTTATTTTAATCTTGACTTTACTTTTCATAGAATCCCTACAGTGCAGAAGGAGGCCATTCAGCCCATCGAGTCTGCACTGACTCTCAGACAGTGTCTCGAGAGGAGTTGGATTCTGCTTTTGTTGCTGCTGTTGATCATATTTAGGATTGAATCACATTAATTCTGGCTTTTATTTTGCTGATGTTAATTCCTGTAATGTGGCTGGAGTTTAATATTTTAATACATCAAATAAATCAGCTTTGTTTCAAACAGACAGCGTTTTGTGTGGTTCATCTCTGAGATGTCATGAACATTTTCCCTTAAATCTGCTCTGGAAATGTATTTAACAGAAGATCAACAATTAAATACGTTGCATCAAATAATTGGGAAAAATCCACTGGGGGCATTCATTTCTCAATTAATTCTGTTCTGGAACGTTCTGCCTGAAAGGGGATGGAAGCAGATTCAGATACATCTTTCCGAAGTGAATTGGATCTCCAGTTGAAGGTAAAGTTAGCAGGGCTCTGGGGAAAGGGGAGGGGAGTGGGGCGGATGGGCAGCTCTTTCAAATGTGACCACAACCCCATAAGGCAGCTGTATATTGACAGGAGAAAGGCTGATGTCCAAATACCCGAGAATAATAAGGAAGTTGTGATGAACCAAAATAAAGCATTGGTTCAGCCTCAACTGGAGCATTGTGGCCAACTCCGGATAGATCGCTATAGGAAGGAGGTGAAGACATTGTAGAGGATGCAGAAAAAATTCATGAGACTGATTCCAGGGATGAGAAACTTCAGTTATGAGGGTAGATCGGCAAAGCTGGAGCTGATCTCTATAGAGAAGAGGCGATTCGATAGAAATATTCAAAATCAAGAGGGATTTGGACAGAGAAGATCGGAAGAAACTATTCTGATTGGCAAAAAGGTCAAGAAGCAGAGGACACAGATTAAAGGTGATCTGTGAAATAAGCAATGGTGATTTGAGGAAATCCCGTTTCCAGAGTGAGTGGTTAGAATCTGGCGTGCACTGACCCAGTGTGGGGAGGAGGAAGGTTCAAACAAGATTTCAAAACACAACTCGATAACTATCTGAAGAGAAAAAAAATGTTCAGGATTACGAGAGAAAGACTGTGCACTGGCCGAGGGAGAGGCCAGGGAGGGACCGAGGGAGAGGCCGGGGAGTGACCGAGGGAGAGGCCAGGGAGGGACCGAGGGAGAGGCCAGGGAGGGATGGAGGGAGAGGCCAGGGAGGGATGGAGGGAGAGGCCAGGGAGGGATCGAGGGAGAGGCCAGGGAGGGATCGAGGGAGAGGCCGGGGAGGGAGCGAGGGAAAGGATGGGAGTGACCGAGGGTGAGGCCGGGGAGTGACCGAGGGAGAGGCCGGGGAGTGACCGAAGGAGAGGCCGGGGAGTGACCGAGGGAGAGGCCAGGGAGGGATGGAGGGAGAGGCCAGGGAGGGATGGAGGGAGAGGCCAGGGAGGGAGCGAGGGAAAGGACGGGAGTGACCGAGGGTGAGGCCGGGAGTGACCGAGGGAGAGGCCGGGCAGTGACCGAGGGAGAGGCCGGGCAGTGACCGAGGGAGAGGCCGGGAAGTGACCGAGGGAGAGGCCGGGGAGTGACCGAGGGAGAGGCCGGGGAGTAACGAGGGAGAGGCCGGGGAGTAACGAGGGAGAGGTTGGGGAGTGGGACTGGCTGTGTCACTCTCTCAGAAAGCTGGTGTGGGTGTGAACACGATGGGCTGAATGACCTCTTTATTTGCTGTCATCGTTCTCTAATTGTAGTGAAGGCTCTGAGGAAAAGGGACTAACCGGCAGCTCCTTCAGAGATGATCCTGACCCTGCAATGCAGCTGTACATTGACAGGACACAGTCACAGTGGTCATGCTGAGTATATCCCTCATCAAGGAGACCACTATGGAATTCTGCAGCCTATTTAAATAAAATGCTGATTTTCTATTCTTCCCAACAATGCGGATAACCTTTTTCCACAAATTATACTTTATCATTCCCACGTTCCCATTTACTTACCCTATAGTGTGATGTATTTTCAGGCTGTGTAACTGGTTAAAGCGCTTTCCACACTGGAACACTCTCACTCGGGTGTGTGTGTATCTTGGTGCTTTTCCAGTCACAATTATATCTGAAATCTTTCCCCATGGACAGAATAGACGTAACATTGCTCCTTCCACATTCAAAGGCCAGTGATGTTCAGGGCTGTTACGGGGTTTCTTTCAGAGACAAAGTATTGCCAAATCTTTAGCTAATACAAAGACTTGTGACACAGCATCCCAGTGAAAGGCATTTTTATTGACCAATGTGAGATAAAACACCTGGAAAATGTGTACAAGGAAGGCCCGAGATAGTATCAGAATGTGGACTGGCCTCTCGATGGGACAGGCAGTGAGAGCAGCTGAGAAATCAGTGGAGAAAGATTGTTCAGAGTACAGCTAACCTCAGAACAAGGACGGATAAAAGACAAGACACCTGTAGTGGTAGGAAAAAGACTATTTATTTCCAGGATAAAGTTAATGTACTCGATAGAAACTAGGAGCAGGCCATTCGAGTCTGCTCCACCATTCAATATGATCATGGCTGATCCTCAATCTCAATGCCATATTCTCCCCATACCACCTGAAGCCATTAAAATCTTTTAAAAAATCTATCTCTTCCTTGAACATATTCAATGACTTGGATTCCACAGCCTTCTGTGGTGGAGAATTCCACAAGTTCACTACCCTTTGAGTTCAGATTTTTTTCCTCATCTCAGTCTCATCTGACATCTGCTTTTGTGGATCATTTCAGTGGAAATGTGCCCTCGCTCAAAGAGAATCAGCCACTGGAATGAAAACTGAGACCGGCCAGTCCAGCAGCAAGAAACCCTCCGACCCTCCCACTTCACCAACTGTCAGAATGAACATGGTTCAGTCCCGGATGTGATTAACAGCAGCAATAACAGCAGAATACAACCACTGTAATCACTTGTGAACTCGCTGGTGTCTCAGCAGGTGGGATGACTGAGTGAATCCCTTCCCACAGTCAGAGCAGGTAAATGGTCTCTCCCCAGTGTGAACTCTCTGGTGTGTCAGCAGGTTGGATGACCGATTGAATCTCTTCCCACACACGGAGCAGGTAAATGGCTTCTCCCCGGTGTGAACCCGCTGGTGTGTCAGCAGGGTAGGTAAATCACTGAATCGCTTCTCACACTCTGAGCAGGTGAAAGGCCTCTCCCTGTCCCCGCTGTGAATTTGCTGGTGTCTTAGCAGATTGGCTAACTGACTGAATTCTCTCCCACAATTGGAGCAGGTGAATGGCCTCTCCCCAGTGTGAACTCGTTGGTGTGTCAGCAGGGTGGAGGAATCTCCAAATCCTTTCCCACACACGGAGCAGATGAACGGCCTCTCCCCAGTGTGAACTCGCTGATGTGCCAGCAGGTCAGATGAATCTCTGAATCCTTTCCCACACTCTGAGCAGGTGAATGGTCTCTCCCCAGTGTGAACGCGATGGTGTCTCTGCAGACTGGATAACCGAGTGAATCCCTTCCCACACTCAGAACAAGTGAACAGCCTCTCCTTGGTGTGAACTTGCTGGTGTACCAGCAGGGTGGATGAATCTCTGCATCTTTTTCCACACACTGAGCAGGTGAATGGTCTCTCCCCAGAGTGAACTCGACGGTGTCTCACTAGATTGGATGAAATACTAAATTTCTTCCCACAATCAGAGCAGGTGAATGGCCTCTCCCCAGTGTGAACTCGCTGGTGTGTGAGCAGGTCGGATGAATTAGTAAATCTCTTTCCACACTGATAGCAGGTGAATGGCCTCTCCCCAGTGTGACTGCGTCGATGTGTTTCCAGCTCAGATGGGGATCTGAATCCCTTTCCACAATCCCCACATTTCCATGGTTTTCCCATGGTGTGGGTGACTGCGTCTTGGTGCTTTTCCTGTCACTCTGATGGTAAAATGGGCGATGATTTTCCCCGTCCTAACGAGTGATTCCATTAGAGCTTGACGTGAAGTTTCGTTTGAGATTTCTTCTGGCAAATCCTCCCCTTTTAATATCCTGTAAAAGGAGTTTACAAATGTCATCACAGTCAGTACAGCTCAGAAACTGAGAACAGACAATTCTAGTTGCTGTGGAACACTCTTTCCTCACTGGCTTAGAGTGAATAATGAATTTAAAACATCATTGCGAGCCATCAAATCAATCAAAATGCTCACAAAGGAGTGGAATTTATCTCCAGATGTGCGGAAATCAGAAATAGTGAAATTATCTTCAATTCGGACAGAATTTTAAGAATCCGTGGAACCCCTACAGTGCAGAAAGAGACTATTCAGCCCATCAAATCTGCATCGATGATTCAGATTAATGAACATGGTTCAGTCCTGAATGTGATTTAACAGCAGCAAAACAGCAAAATCCAACCCCTGCAATCACTTGTGAACTCGCTGGTGTCTCAGCAGGTGGATGACTGACTGAATCCCTTCCCACACACAATGCAGGTGAACAGCCTCTCCCCAGTGTGAACTCGCTGGTGAATCACACCAGCCCCAGAGCCATGAAACCTCTCACAGACAACAGAGCAAAGCACTAAAAACTCTAAACTGTAGATGAATGCGCAATAATACTCACCTCCGGAACAATTTCACTGTTTTCAAATTTAAAACCTCCTGCTGGAGCCTGCAGCTGGAAAGATGCCAGAAGCACTGGAGTCGGACAACAATTGCAGTCTTCAAATCTTCTAATTCCCTGTGAAAGGAGATTACAAGAGTCATGTGTCAACAGTGGTTAGAGATTAAGAGATAAACATTTTTCTTGGTTTGAGATTGCTGTGTATAAATCCTCCCCTTCTAACTGTAAAAGGAGTTTCCAAAATCCATTAGTTAGTCCAGAATATAAATTCATAACACCTCTCCTTCTGTTTCCTAGCATAGGATTATTTAAGATTGAAATGGTGACATAGGTTGCAGTTCAGACAAGGTCCACTACGATAATTCCTGGCATAAAGAAGTTTGTTTATTAAGGAAAGGTTAACAGGGTGCGTCGATACTCATTGGATTTTAGATAAATGAGAGGAGATCTAACTGAAGCACATATGATTCTGAGGGTACTTGACAGGGTAAGTGCTGTTTCCCCATATCAGGGAATCAAAAATTGCAGGGACAGTTTAAAAAAAGGGACAGAGATGAGGAGCAATTGCATCTCTCAGAGGGCCAGTAGCCCGTGGAGTTCTCTCCCCCAGTGGGCAGTGGAGATTGGTCATTGGGTATATTCAAGGCTGTGTTCGCACCGGGAGTTTCACCTCCAAGGGAGTTAAGGGTGAGAGAGGCTGGAGGAAAACTGAGTTATGACAATGAACAGATGGGCTCTGACGAAGGGTCATCCAGATTTGAAACTTCAGCTCTATTCTCTCTCCACAGATGCTGTCACACCTGAGATTTTCCAGCATTTTCTTGATCAGATGAGCCATGAGTTTATTGAATCGCAGAGCAACCTTGATGGGTCGAATGGCCTCCTCATGCTCCTAATTCTGATTATATTTTCTTCTGTTATTCGGATGGCCGCACATTCGCCCTGCAGCACCTTCCCTCTCTAAAGAGAGCGCCAATTAACCCGCCCTGTCAGTCAATGAGTCAAACCTTTCCTCTCCTGGTCACCGGGACCCTGCAGCACCGCCGACTGGCCGCGCATGCGCTCTGCTCCCCGCTGAACAAAGATGGCGGCCGCTGCCCTGGGCCTGATGCCGGATAAAATCCCCGCAGCTGCAAACCCGGGACCCGCAGGCTCTGATTCGGGCCTTGCGGCCTACAGCGGGTGTTTGTGAAGCCTCCGCTCCCTCCCCACCCTGACTCCTGGCTCCATTCCTCCCTCCCCACCCTGACTCCCAGCTCCATTCCTCCCTCCGCTCCACACACTCACCCGTTGAAAAAAGCAACCCCCGCACTCGCAGGGCTCCGAGCAAAGTGACATTGCGCATGCTCCACATACAACACCGCGCATGCGCTGTGGGCTCCTGTGGAGTGAATAGGGTACTTTCACATCCGCAAGGAATGGTGGTTAACAGCAGCGCCATTGTAACCTCAAACAGTGAATATAAAATAACATTGTTAGGTATTGAGATAAATTAATTTTAAAAAAACGCAAATTATTGCGAATTGATGATCTGCTATGTTAAATT
Source organism: Mustelus asterias (assembly GCF_964213995.1). Taxonomy (NCBI): domain Eukaryota; kingdom Metazoa; phylum Chordata; class Chondrichthyes; order Carcharhiniformes; family Triakidae; genus Mustelus; species Mustelus asterias. The sequence continues at coordinate 671,871 of NW_027590190.1, forward strand.
ACTCAAATTCTCCTGTGGGAAGCTTTTACACTGTCTCTTTCCCTTTCCCTGATGGTGCTGACTCTGTCTGGATTCAATCGCAGTAAGAAGTCTCACAACACCAGGTTAAAGTCCAACAGGTTTATTTGGTAGCAAATTGCTACCAAATAAACCTGTTGGACTTTAACCTGGTGTTGTGAGACTTCTTACTGTGCTTACCCCAGTCCAACGCCGGCATCTCCACATCATGGATTCAGTCGCACAGTCACTGGTTCCTCTCGTTCTGTCTCATCCTGATTCTGAATATTCATTGTTTTACAGAATGATACAGATGGATGGAAACCATTCAGCTCAGTATGCCTGTGCTGGCCTTTGGAAGATCTATCCAATAAATTCCACAGCCCTGTTGGCAAAGTCAGAACAATAAGACCCCGTTTGGAATACTGTGTGCAATTCTGGTCACCCTATTATAGAAAGGATATGATTAAACTAGAAAGATTGCAGAAAAGATTTACTCGGATGCTACCGGGACTTGATGGATTGAGTTATAAGGAGAGGCTGGATAGATGGGACTTTTTTCTCTGGAGCATAGGAGGCCGAGGGGTGATCTTATCGAGGTCTATAAAATAATGAGGGACACAGATCAGCTAGATAGTCAATATCTTTTCCCAAAAGTAGGGGAGTCTAAAACTAGAGGGCATAGGTTTAAGGTGAGAGGGGAGAGATACAAAAGTGTCCAGAGGGGCAATCTTTTCACACAGAGGGTGGTGAGTGTCTGGAACAATCTGTCAGAGGTAGTCATAGAGGCGGGTACAATTTTGTCTTTAAAAAGCTTAGAGAAGTTACATGGGTACGATGGGTGTAGAGGGATATGGGCCAAATGCGGGCAATTGGGATTAGCTTAGGGGTTTTTAAAAAAAGGGCAAGTTGGGCCGAACCTGCTGTAAACCTCTATGACTAATATATATATGCTCTCGTGAACTGAGAGCTTAATGGACAAGGTATTCCAGGTTGATGCATCTCAGACACATTCACCTGTGTGCAAAGATTGATTGTCCCGTTTATTAAGCATATATTAAATGCTCACTTGAGTGAAACGCACAGAGTACCTGTTAGACTTTAATTGGATGATTCTACAGATTGGATAAGCCCTGGTAACATTGTGAATAAAGGGAGTGCTCCTGGTGTTAAAGAGTAGACGAATTGTGAGATTACAAAGTAAAGACATTAATATCCTGAAACTTCACAATTATCACAAGGCTGGGATATTGTAGCATGAAAGAATTCCACATACCTAACAGAAGAAAGAGACAAAGTCCAATCCTGTTAAAGCCATATCCCTGTTTGACTGTATTAGAGTTCGTAGATTGATCTGGGTTTTATGAATCAGGTCCATATCAGTCTGGCGCTGTGTCTTTGATTTCCAGTGACAGTATGTGGCATCCTTATTAAATTGGCACCACAATATTTAGCCCAGAAATCTGAGGACATCATCAATACAGCCCATTACTGATAGAATCACCAACTATTCTGAAAGTTTCATTAGTTGTACCTCCTTCACTGGAAACAGCTTCTCTGGCAAAAAAAAAATCGCCCACCATTTCAAACTCTGAATGATTGGGGATGTTGCTGGTAAGTGTCCGGGACAAATTGCTATTTGTAAGGTGAAGGTAGATCAGCAGCAGGAGTTAGTGAAGAGGGTGATGGTAAGAACCAGGCAGACTGACTCACCAAGAAAGCTGCTTTAGAGGAGATTCCATGGGCTTCACCCAAAACATAATCATTGGCACTGGTATGACAGACTCCAGTTAAACCTGATTTTAAAACTCGTCACGATCCTGACTCTGACATGACTGTGGTCAGATAGGCCGTACACCATAGGAACAACTTTCTCTTATGGCTCACAGCGAGTAAGGACTGGACAATCCAACAAGGTGGATTGAATTTAACTTGCTGCATTGTGATGTCTTACAAAACAACTAGTTTAGGGATTAAATTAGGAAGTGTTTCTCTTTTGATTCATCCTTATGTTCATAATTACTACCGGTGGCTGAGGAAACAGGAGGATGTTCCTTACCACTTGAATCTGTGTCCAAATTAATCTGGCTCTGTGAAATAAAATGTCCAAATGGACACATCCCATCTGAATGATATTCCCTGGGAAACTTTGCAGGTTGATTATACAGGCCCATTATCCACAGTAAAGACCATAAGACCATAAGACATAGGAGCGGAAGTAAGGCCATTCGGCCCATCGAGTCCACTCCACCATTCAATCATGGTTGATTTCAACTCCATTTACCCGCTCTCTCCCCATAGCCCTTAATTCCTCGAGAAATCAAGAATTTATCAATTTCTGTCTTGAAGACGCTCAACGTCTCGGCCTCCACAGCCCTCTGTGGCAATGAATTTGGAGGGAGCGGGTATATCCTAGTAGGTTGCTTGGTGGATTGAAGCTTTTGCAGTCTGAAAAAAAAGAGACCCAGCTTGTCAATCCTTTCCTAGTATCTAGTACCTACACATTTCTGATATAATTATTGTAAATTTTCTCTTCCCTTTCTAATGCCTCAACTTTTTTTTAATATGGCAACTAGAAGTGCACGCAGTGTTTGGTAAGACGTGATCCAGGGGAATCTGATTACCCAAAAGAGGGACTTGAGCTCATGTGTGAGTTTTAGATTGGTTTATTATGAAACAACAGTTAATAATAATGCATAATGGAACGAAAACAAAATTGATCTATGACAGTGAGAGCGGTTTCCCAGTTCCCGAGGACAAACCAATGACACAGATTAAATGTTGGTCTCCATTGCTAATAGCTTCAGTCTCCTCTGAACTGGTCACTGGTGTGAACCAGAGAATGGATGTTGGGCTGAAGCCAGTGTGGATCACTTTGAAATCTGTTCCTTGTCCAAAGTGATGGTTATTTTCCTTGAGAGCCTGTTTTAACCTTAACACAAATCGGTTAACAAAGAACAATACAGCACAGGAACAGGCCCTTCGGCCCTCCAAGCCCGTGCTGCTCCCTGGTCCAAACTAGACCATTCTTTTGTATCCCTCCATTCCCACTCCGTTCATGTGGCTATCTAGATCAGTCTTAAATGTTCCCAGTGTGTCCGCTCCACCACCTTGCCTGGCAGCGCATTCCAGGCCCCCACCACCCTCTGTGTAAAATACGTCCTTCTGATATCCGTGTTAAACTTCCCCCCCCTCAACTTGAACCTATGACCCCTCGTGAATGTCACCATGGACCTGGGAAAAAGCTTCCCACCGTTCACCCTATCTATGCCTTTCATAATTTTATACACCTCTATTAGGTCACCCCTCATCCTCCATCTTTCCGGTGAGAACAACCCCAGTTTACCCAATCTCTCCTCATAACTAAGCCCTTCCATACCAGGCAACATCCTGGTAAACCTCCTCTGCACTCTCTTTACTTGTAGAAACAGAGAAAATAGGAGCAGGAGGAGGCTATTTGGCCCTACAAGCCTGCTCCACCATTCATTAGGATCATGCCTGGCCATCCAAGTCATGAGATCAAATCGTATCAGAGTTAGAAATATCTTGTTTCATTGTCTGTGAGGGAGACATATCGTGGACAGTGATAACAGGCCTGTCCTGTGTTTGTCACCCAGCAACTGCTATGGAAGTGAGAGGGGGAATGAACCATTCCGGTAATATTTAAGAAATGCCTTCATATTTTATCAGTTGTCAATCTCCCACCTTGAGAAGGGAAAATTCTTATTGATTCTCACAAACTGATTTCTGATTAATGCAGCTATTCCGAAGCTACAATTGTTTTTCCCTAATTTCTTGATTACTTAATATTGATGACATATTAAAGCAACGAGAATGATCAGAATCAGCAACATAAACACATTTTCACTAAAATGTGATACCGGTTGACGTTGATTTATCCGGAACTGTAGATCATCACTTGCAAATCTATATTACTGATTTGTGGTAAGTACCTCTGGTTGAAACAAAAGTTCAACTTTAAAGATTCTCAACTCCCTTTTCACCCAAATCCATCTTGTGGATATTTTCTATATGCCTCTTCAGTTTAATTTTACTCTTCTGATCGATTTCAGTGTCTTTAATTCTGTCCTGTTTATTTTAACGTCAGTTTGTCTGTGGAGTCTGTGTCAATACCTTGATGATTTAAAATGTTGTCCCATTCTACTGACCACATTAATCAGTCAATGTTGTTCTGTTAGATGAGCTGAGCATATCAGGGACCCGTTCTTCAATGCAGCTTCACCAGGCATTTCCACAGGTTAATTAAACCACATATAACATATCACATCTACACACTAACACTGCTATCCCAGTATAATGTCCCATGTGCCACCTGATAAAAGCCAGCTTCTGGGGTTTCAGGAAATCTTACCAACAGATCATGAAGTGCGTGTGTGTGCGGGTGCATGTGTGTGTTTGGGGGTGGGGGGGTGGTGTCTCTGTCTGAAGATCTTATCATCCCTGCGTGGTTCCAATACTTCAGGCAGTGGCCAGATTTTCAAATTCAGTTTTTTTGTTCAGAGGTATCTAATCCACGCATCCCAGGACACTAAGGGGCAATTTTAGCATGGCCAATCAACCTAACCCGCACATCTTTGGACTGTGGGAGAAAACTGGAGCACCCGGAGGAAACCCATGCAGACATGAGGAAAATGTGCAAACTCCACACAGATAGTGACCCGAGCCGGGAATCGAACCCAGGTCCCTGGAGCTGTGAAGCAGCAGTGCTAACCACTGTGCTACTGTGTCGTTAGAGGGAGAGGAGTTCCAGATGGGAAAGTCAGAACAAACGTCATGTCAAAATCTGACAGAATCACTCGATTCATCAGGGACTGAATATCATCGACCTCTGAATGTGGAAGGAGAAATGTTAGTTCTGTCTGCGGGAAAAGATTTCAAACATCAGTGTGACTGGAAAAGCATCAAGACACACACACTCACCTGAGTGAGTGTTCCAGTGACCTGACTGTGGAAAGACCAGTTACACAGCCTGAAAAAACATCATACCTTTCACAATGCGGAGAAATGTACAGGTATTCTGTGTGAGGCTCCAACTGAACATCCAACCTGGAGAGACAAATGAATAACTGAATTATGGAGAAAGCATGGACATATGGTGATTGTGGGATGGGATTAATGTTCCCATTTGAACTGGGAAATGATCAATACAGTCACACTGCGGAGGGACCGTTCACCTTCTCCATGTGTGGAGATGGATTTACTCAGTTATCCAGTCTGTCGACACACCAGCCAGTTCATTCTGGGGAGAGGCCGTTCAGATGCTCCATGTGTGGGAAGGAATTTGCTGACTCGTGACCTGCTGGCGCATGAGCAAGTTCACACTGAGGAGACCGCATTCATCAGGCCTGTGTGTGGCAACGAATTCACTCAGTCATGCCAGCTCACTGAACATCAACATGTACACAGTGATCAGAGACTTTTTTAATGTTCTGACTGCGATAAGAGCTTTAAGAGCAAAAGGTATCTGCAAATACACGAACGACTTCACACTGGGGAGAGACTGTTCATCTGCTCTGAGTGTGGGAAGAGATTTGTTCAGTCATCTGACTTGCTCACACACCAGCGAAGTCACACTGGGGCGAGGCCATTCATCTGCTCTGTGTGTGGAAAGTGATTCACTCAACCACACCACCTTCGGACACACCAGCAGGTTCACACTGGGGAGAGGCCATTCATCTGCTCTGAGTGTGGGAAGGGATTCACTCAGTCATACCAGCTTCTGTTGCACCAGCGAGTTCACACTGGGGAGAGACCATTCACCTGCTCCGTTTGTGGGAAAAGATTCTCTCAGTCATCCCAACTCCTCAAACACCAGCGAGTTTACACTGGGGAGGGGCCATTCACCTGCTCCGTATGTGGGAAAAGATTCTCTCAGTCATCCCAACTCCTGAAACACCAGAAAGTTCACACTGGAGAGAGGCCGTTCACCTGCTCTGACTGTGGGAAGGGATTCACTCAGTCATCCCATCTGCTGAGACACCAGCGAGTTCACACTGGGGAGAGGCCGTTCACCTGCTCAATGTGTGGGAAGGGAATGGAGGGATACAAACGATTGGTCTAGTTGGACCAAGGAGCGGCACAGGCTTGGAGGGTCGAAGGGCCTGTTTCCTGTGCTGTACTGTTCTTTGTTCTTTGATTCACTCTGTCATCACAGCTTGTGACACACCAGCGAGTTCACAAATGACTGCAAGAATTAGATTCTGCTTTTAATCATATTGAAGACTGAATGTGTGGGTTAATCCTGATGTGTGTAAGAAAGCCACTCTCTTCCATGGTTTAGAGCTCTTAGATATGGAACAGAAGCTCCTTTACAACTATATTTAGAGTCAGAAAGAATGCTGGAAACATGATGTCAAATCAGAGATTGGTGTAAAACTGGGATCTGTTCCTGACAAAGTAAAACGGCAGGTTTAACTTTACAGTCTGAAAATAGTACGAAGATTGAAAATGTTTGTGTGAAAATCCTGAATCTACCAATGTAAGGTAATGATAACATCAAGTTACATTTCTATCTGGAACCTTTGGCCATCTCTCACCTGCCATTGACTTCAGTGATAGAAACTGACTTGAAATCTGTCAACATTAGAAAACTATTTATAAATAATTTGAGGGTTTTTTACAGTTGGGATCTTTCTCTGTTCTCTCCACTCAAGGTTTTAGATAACAGACTTTCTCCTGTGAGTATCCAGCTGGAGTATTGGGCCCTGATGTGTTTCTTTGTTCATCTTATTGACTCTAAATATTGAACCTTGTGGTTTCAGCCGCTGATAATCAAGCTCCCAACAACAGATTGTCTTTTACTGACTTTATTAACAGCACTGCAATAATACAGACAGAGTAATTCCTCACATGGTTCCAGTACTCAGTGAAGTACTTTTTAAAAATTCATTCATGGGATGTGGATGTCACTGGCTTGGCCAGCATTTAGTACCCACCCTAATTACCCTTGAACTGAGTGGATTGCTAGGCCATTGCAGAGGGCATTTAAGAGTCAACCACATTGCTGTGGATCTGGAGTCAAAGATGTGCCAGACCAGGTAAGGACGGCAGATTTCCTTCCCTAAACACATTCGTGAACCAGATGGGGTTTTTTTACAACAATCAACAACAGTTTCCTGGTCATGAGACTTTTAACTCCAGATTTTTATTGAATTCAGATTTCACCACCTGCCGTGATGGGATTCGAACCCTGGTCCCTGAAGTATTACCTGGGACTCTTGATTACTAGTTCAGCGACAATATCACTACGCCACTGCCTGCCTTTTATATGAAATTTATATGCATCTCCGAGCCTGTAATGGTGTATTGGTCTGTAATTTTAACATAATCTAATTCAATATTCCTTCTTTAATATCCTGTTTACCACTTTCCTATTACCTGATGAATTTGTTAATTGTTATTATTACTGGATTGTCACAGTTTCCATGTGTTTAACATGATTATTTAGTCTGTACCTGAATTTTATGATTTTTTGATACAAGTTACAAAGCAATTCAGCCTTTTGGCTGTGATCCTGTTTCTTGAATGAAATATCATTCGATTTAAAAAGTTACCCAGTCTGGAGAACAGAGATAATACAGTGGATTCAGAACTCTCTCCTCCCCAGCTCTGATCTAACAAGCTGCAGCTACACGAGAGATATTCATGTTTAAATTGTTCACTACAGTTGTGATCTGACCCTGTTCAAACTGTAACCAGAATGATATCTGTGCATTGTTCTGAGTGTGAGCACAGGTTGTGTCACTGTCACAAACACATACCATTTCCTTGGTTCATATCTCCACACAAAGACCAGCTCTTTACACATCCCCTTTCTGCACAATCACAGCAACATGAGCAAGGATATGATGCTCATTACTTTTCACCCACATTTCATAACAGCAAAGGCTCCACTGTACAGGAGCACACTGACCGGAGAAGAGTCTAATCAGCCTGCAGGCTCCTGTTAAATACAGAGCAGTACAGGAACACACTGACAGTGTAACACTGTCTCATCAGCTTGCAGGCTCCTGTTAAATACAGAGCAGCAGAGGAACATGCTGACAGTGTAACACTGTCTCATCAGCTTGCAGGCTCCTGTTAAATACAGAGCAGTACAGGAACACACTGACAGTGTAACACTGTCTCATCAGCCTGCAGGCTCCTGTTAAATACAGAGCAGCAGAGGAACACACTGACAGTGTAACACTGTCTCATCAGCCTGCAGGTTCCTGTTAAATACAGAGCAGCAGAGGAACACACCGACAGTGTAACACAATCTCATCAGCCTGCAGGCTCCTGTTAAATACAGAGCAGTACAGGAACACACTGACAGTGTAACACAGTCTCATCAGCCTGCAGGCTCCTGTTAAATACAGAGCAGTACAGGAACACACTGACAGTGTAACACTGTCTCATCAGCCTGCAGGCTCCTGTTAAATACAGAGCAGCAGAGGAACACACCGACAGTGTAACACAATCTCGTTAGCCTGCAGGTTCCTGTTAAATACAGAGCAGCAGAGGAACACACTGACAGTGTAACACAATCTCGTCAGCCTGCAGGCTCCTGTTAAATTTGCTGAGACGATTTCAATTTAAACCAGGGTTGCAGGCATCATGTTCCATTCACATATCAAAGAAGAGAGAGATGTTTTGGGACAGGGGTGAAGTCCAAGAGTCAAAAACAACAAGCAGACTTGGTTTTAGCTTTATTGATCACAGGACTGTGACCGATAACTTCCCTGGATCCCAGCACCAGGAGAGACACTCTGGAAAATATGGGGAGCTGAGAATTGTCCACGAGAATAACCGAAGGCGTGAGAACTGAAATAATCTAGAGTTCGAAATGAGCAAAGGCCCCAAATGAAGCTGGTAGCAGGACATCAATTAGTCTCCTCTTCCATTGGAGAAATATTAACACAGCACTGCGCATTTCCATAAAAACTGACTTAGTGACATTTATCTAGAATATCAATAACTCCTATAACAGGGTTGGAGTTTAACATGAGCAGAAACACACAATGGAAGTGATTGACAGAATCCCACCCTTGCACAAAAACTTACTGATGTCTCAATAGGTGTTGTGACTGAATGAGTCCCTTCCCACAGACAGAGCAGGTGAGCATCCACTCTTCAACACAAATGCATTGGTGTGTCTGCAACTCACTCTTCTCTCATTCGTAATGTTTAAAAAGTAATTTTTCAGTGTGAACATGTTGATGCAAACTGAGAGTGTCTAACCGAGTGAATTCCTTCCCACACTTGGAGCAAGGGAACGGCCTCTCCCCAGTGTGAACTCGCTGATGCCTCAGCAGGGTGGATGACTGAATGAATCCTTTCCCACACACTGAGCAGGTGAACGGCCTTTTTCCCGTGTGAGTCTGCTGGTGTCTCATCAGTGTGGCTGACTGAGTGAATCCCTTCCCACACACAGAGCAGATGAATGGCCTCTCTCCAGTGTGTGTGTGTTGGTGCTGTTTCAAGTGCTTTTTGCTCTTAAAGCTCTTCTCACAGTTGGAACATTTTAAATGTCTCTTATTGGAATGAGAGCGTTGGTGTGACTGCAGGTGTTGTGACTGAACAAAACCTTTTCCACACACACAGCAGATGAACGGTCTCTCTCCTGTGTGACTGCGACGATGAGTTTCGAGATGGGAAGGATAATTGAATCCCTTCCCACAGTCCTCACATTTCCACGGTTTCTCCATAGTGCCAGTGTCCTTGTGTCTCTCCAGGTTGGATGATCAGTTGAAGTCTTGTCCACACACACAACATATGTACAGTTTCTCCCAGCTGTGAATGGTGTGATGTTTTTTCAGGCTGTGTAACTGGTTTAAGCTTTTTCCAGTCAGTTCACTGGAACACTCTCACTTGGGTGTGTGTGTGTGTGTGTCTCAGTGCTTTTCCAGTCACACTGATGTTTGAAATCTCCTCCTCCAGGCAGAACAGACAAACATTTCTCCTTCCACGTTCAAAGTCTCAGGATATTCAGGTCCAAATAAGTCGATACTCAATCTGATTTTTATGTGATGTTTCCTCACCTCACCTGTAAAAGGAGTTAACAAAAATTGTCACGGTCAATCGAGATAGAAATTCAGTCCAAAGATGTGCGGGTTAGGTTGATTGGCCATGCTAAAAAGAAAATTGCCTCTCTTGTTCCCCCAAATCAGTAAATCCCTGTACCACACACTCTCCCTCCTCCCTGGGCTGAAATCCAAACCCATCTCACCATTTCTTTCCTCCACTCCCAGTTTTCTCCCTCCCTCTCCTCTGTCTGGGTTCAGTTCTCCAGCTCCTGTCTGCAGACTGACAATAAAACCAATGGGTCTTATTGGGGGTGTTGGGGCCTCCAGCGGGTGTTTGTGAATCCTCCCCGCCCACCTCCCAGGGTGTCCTTCCTTCCCAGAGATCAGAGTCCTCATTGATTTGAGGCCAAAGTGTAACCTCTTATTTATTGTCCCCCTCCCCCATCCTCTGATGTGAACCATCCTCCAGTGGCTGAGCCAGGATGGGGCCGTTAACCTGGGCCTGTTCCCGGGAGGGAGGGAGAAGCCCCGCAGCTGCAAACCAGGGAGCTGACAATGATTCTGAAGGGTTTGCGGATCCACAAAGTGTTTCCAAATCCTCCCAGCCACCGCCTAACGCTGACTCCGCTTCTCCGGGACAAACAAGCGCCAAGGACAGCAATGACACTGCGCATGCTCCACATCACAATGCCCGGGCACTGATTGACGGCCGCTCCGGACCAATAGGAATAGGGGGCGGGCTGGAGGACCGAGCGGGAGCGGCTGGTCCTCCATCCAATCGGACTGAATGAGGGGCGGGGCTGAGGTGTCCCCATAGAACGCACGGGAAGGGGTTCGCATGCGCAGTAATGTTACAGTCTGGAGCATGCGCAGTAAGCAACGGCGTTTGCAGCACGCAGTGTGGGTGATCGCAATCGGAGAGAAGTTCCTCTGTCTCATCAGCAGCCGGTAAGGATGCGGAAACGTAGAGGGAGCAATGGAACCGGCGGATGGACGTCGAGGGTTTCTAAATACCTGGTCAAAGCCTCAAATCTCGAAAATGAGCCCGTCGGTCTGTGTTTGCAGCTTCCGGTCTTTTTCCCGAGACGAGACTCAGGTTAACGGCCGCCATCTTGATTCAGCAGGGAGGAGAGCGCATGTTCTCGGTGACGCAACATCGAGTGGGCGGGGCTTCATGTTTCTGCTTCCCCTCCAGGTCCTAGCTCCCGGTCCTATAGCACAATGAGCAATAGGTTTCTAAACAGCTTCACCCACCCAGGCTGCAGCTGCTGTTTGCAGCCTCGATGAGTCCATGGGCCATGTACATATTCAGTCTGAGAGGTTGCAAACTCTGTATAGACTCGATGGGCCGAATGGCCTCCTTCTGCACTGTAGGGTTTCTATGATTTCTATGATTCTATGAAATGGGTGAGGTATTAAATGAGTACTTTAAAGGGGCGGCACGGTAGCACAGTGGTTAGCACTGCTGCTTCACAGCTCCAGGGTCCCGGGTTCAATTCCCAGCTCGGGTCACTGTCTGTGTGGAGTTTGCACATTCTCCTCGTGTCTGCGTGGGTTTCCTCCGGGTGCTCCGGTTTCCTCCCACAGTCCAAAGATGTGCGGGTTAGGTTGATTGGCCAGGTTAAAAATTGCCCCTTAGAGTCCTGAGATGTGTAGGTTAGAGGGATTAGCGGGTAAATATGTGGGGATAGGGCCTGGGTGGGATTGTGGTCGGTGCAGACTCGATGGGCCGAATGGCCTCCTTCTGCACTGTAGGGTTTCTATGATATAGTTACCTAAAGCGGTTACACAGCTTTTGGTTACACTTCAGCCCCAGGCTCCTCATGTTTACATAGAAACATACATAGAAAATAGAAGCTGGGAGTCGGCCGTTCGGCCCTTCGAGCGTGCGCCGCCATTCATTATTGTCATGGCTGATTATCAAATTCAATACCCTGATCCCTGTCGCCCCAAGAGATTTATCTAATTGAAATCAGACTCTACTTCCACTTTTGAAGAACGTGAATCCAAAGATTCATGACCCTCTGAGAGAAAAACATCTCATCTCTGTTTTCAATGGGCAATGCTGTTTTTTAAAACAGCGACTCCCTAGATTCTCCCCTGAGAGTAAACATCCTCTCCAGATCCAAAACAGAAAATGCTGGAAAGTCTCAGCAGGTCAGGCAGCACCTTTTCTCCCCCTTTGCTTCGCCTTTCCCCCTTTTTCTCAATTTTTCCTCCCTCCAATCCACCCCCCCCCAACATCTTCATCCATCACAACTTCTTCAGCTTCTCTGCTGTTTGGCCATTCACACTTCTATACTCTCTATGGACTGCCATTAGCATCCTTTCCCCTGGTTCCTGTGGCTTGGACCCATCTTTCATTCCCTCACAGTGTAAATATCTCCCACTTTCTATGCCTTTTTTATGCTTTGACAAAAGGTCACCTGGACTCGAAGCTTCAGCTCTTTTCTCTCCTCACAGATGCTGCCAGACCTCCTGAGATTTTCCAGCATTTTCTCTTTTGGTTTCAGATTCCAGCATCCGCAGTAATTTGCTTTAACCTTTCTCTCCATATTCACCCTGTCAAGAGTTTTCAGAATCTTGAAGGTTTAAATTAAGTTGCCTCTTACTCTTTTGAAGTCGAGCAGAAGCTAAACTCGAGCAGAGACTGTCTCACTGCTCCTCATCGGACAATCCACCCATTTCCAGGTATTAATCTACTAAACCTACTATGAACTGCTTCTCATAAAGCAGTTAAAGAATAATATGCACTCATATTTTTCCTTAAATAAGGAAACCGATAATGTACACACTGCTCCAGATATGTCTAACCAATGCCCTGTGCAACTGAAACATAACTTCCCTGCTTTTACTCAATTCCCCTCACAATAAATAATAGTTTTCTGAATTACTTGTACCTGAGACAATATTGCGATTTTCTATCGTGATGGATTTTGGACACTTTTTCTTAAACAGGGGGTTAGAAGGGGAGGATTTACACACAACAAGCTCAAACCAAGAGAAAAATGTTGTCTCTTCTGATATGGGCTTTCTGAATGGGATAAGTCGGAGGATGTGAATGGAATGTTTCCACTTGTTGGTGTTTCCAATACTGGGAACCATGAACAGACAACAGAGACGAATAAATCAAACAGGAGGAGATATTTATTTCTTCGGACAGTTGTTAGAATATGGAACTCACTGCGACTGGAAGTGGTTGAGACAAATACTTTAGATGCTTTAAAAAGGAAACCAGATGAGAACATGAGAGAAAAAGGATTAAAAAGTTGAGCTGAAAAGCTGAGTTAAGGTGAGCAGAATGAGAGGAGATTTGTGTGGATTAGAAATTCCAGTACAGATCAGGGCAGGGGTGGGGTGGCGGCGGAGGCAGTGGCACAGTGGAACTATCACTGGACTAGCAACCCAGAGACCCAGGATAATGTTCTGGGGACCTAGGTTCGAATCCCACCACAGCAGATGGTGAAATTTAAATTCAATTAAAAGTCTGATGATGACCATGAAACCATTGTTGATTGTCGTAAAAACCCATCTGGTTCACTGATGTCCTTTAAGGATGGAAATCTGCTGGCCTTAACTGGTCTGGCCTACATGTAACCACAGCAATGTGGTTGACTCTCAAATGCCCTGTGAAATGGAGGGCAGTTGGGGATGGGCAATAAATGCTGTCCCAGTCGGTGACGCCCACACCCCGTTAAAAATGAATTTAAAAAATAGACTGGCCTGTTTGTGTATTGTGTATCTCATGTATTCATAGAATCCCTACAGTGCAGAAGGAGGCCTTTCAGACCACCCCACCCAGGCTATTCCCGTAACCCCACATATTTACTCCGCTAATCTCCCGAACCTATACATCTTGGGACAGAAAGGGGCAACCACCTAACCTGAACATCTTTGGAGAGTGGGAGGGAACTGGAGCACCCGGAGGAAACCCACACAGACACAAGGAGAATGCGCAAACTCCATACAGACAGGTAACCAAGGCTACAATCGAACCCATGTCCCTGGTGCTGAGAGGCAGGAGTACTAACCACTGTGCCATCCATGTAATTCTTTGTAAACTTATTTTACAGGAAATTGAAGAGAAGGATCTGCAGTCTGGATGATCGAATCTCACGTCAGACAGAGTCAATCGGTTCATCGGAATCTGAAAATTTGTGCATCTGAAGGGATTTAATTGACCATCTCAGTTGGAAACTGGTGAGAATCTGTTTCCTTGCCCCTCCTGTGGGAAGGGATTGATACAGCTGGAAAACATGCTGACACGACAGCGAGCTCGCAATAGTGAGAGTTCATTCACCTGCTCCGTGTGTGGGAAGAAATTCATGTGTTCGTCCAACCTGCTGGCTCACCAACTCGATCACATTATTCAGAAGCCTCTTCAAAGCTCTGACTCTGGGGAAAGCATTGAAACCTCTGAGGAACAGGCCCAACACCAGCTCCTTCACACTGACGAGAGACCGTTCAGCTGCTCCCACTGCGGGAAGAGGTTCAGCCAGTCCTCCCGCCTTGCAGAGCACCAGCTCCTTCACACACACGAGAGACCGTTCAGCTGCTCCCACTGCGGGGAGTCGTTCAGCAACTCAGTGCATCTCACTGAGCATCAACCAGTTCATACCAAGGACAGGCCATTCAGCTGCTCCCAGTGTGGGAAGAGATTCACTCAGTCCTCCCACTGCACCGTTCACCAACTGGTTCATTCTCAGAAGAGACATTTTAAATGCTTTAAATGTGAGAAGACCTTCAAAAGAAGGATTAGTCTGCTGAGACACCAGGACACTCACACCGGGGAGAGGCCGTACCCCTGTTCTGTTTGTGGGAAGAGATTCGCTCATTCATCTCATCTTCTGACACACAAGCGAGTTCACACTGGGGAGAGGCCTTTCCTCTGCTCCCTGTGTGGGAAGAGATTCACTCGATTTTCACACCTTTTGACACACAAGAGTATTCACACTGGAGGGAAACCATTCACCTCCTCAATGTGTAGAAAGGAAGAAGTTCAATCAACTGACCAGCTGACACACCAGCGAGTTCACACTGGGGAGAAGCTGTTCACCTGCTCGGTGTGTGGGAAGGAATTCACTCGGTCTTACTATCTTCTGAGGCACCGGCGAGTTCACACTGGGGAGAGGCCATTCCTCTGCTCCGTGTGTGGGAAGAGGTTTCCTCATTCATCCCAGCTTGTGATACACGAGCGTGTTCACACAGGGGAGAGGCCTTACGTTTGCCCTGTGTGCGGGAAAGCATTTGCTTCTTTACAACACCTGCTGAAACATCGGCCTGTTCACACCGGGGAGAAGCCATTCTCTTGCTCCATTTGTGGCAAGAGATTCACTCAGTCATCTGACCTGCTGAGACACCAATACATTCACACAGGGGACAGGCCGTTCACCTGCTCTGTGTGTGGGAAGGGATTCATTGGTTCATCCAGCCTGCAGACACACCAGCGAGTTCACACCGGGGAGAAGCCGTTCACCTGCTCTGTGTGTGGGAAGGGATACACTCAGGTATCCAGCCTGCAGAGACACCAGCGAGTTCACACTGCGACAGAACCGTTCACCTGCTCTCAGTGTGGGAAGGGATTCACTGATCCATCCCACCTGCAGAGACACCAGCGAGTTCACACCGGGGAGAAGCCGTTCACCTGCTCTGTGTGTGGGAAGGGATACACTCAGGTATCCAACCTGCAGAGACACCAGCGTGTTCACACCGGGGAGAGGCCGTTCCTGTGCTCTGTGTGTGGAAAGGGATTCACTCAGTCATCTGGCCTGCTGAAACACCAACGCATTCACACCGGGGAGAAGCCGTTCACCTGCTCTGTGTGTGGGAAGGGATTCACTGATTCATCCTATATGCTGAAACACCAGCGAGCTCACACTGCGACAGAACCGTTCACCTGCTCCCTGTGTGGGAAGGGATTCACTGATCCATCCCGCCTGCAGAGACACCAGCGAGTTCACACTGGGGCAAAACCTTTCAACTGCTCCATGTGTGGGAAGGGATTTAATCAGTATTACAGCCTGCTGAAACATAGACGACTTCATGTGTGACCGGCAAAGTTGGATTCTGTTGTTTCTGCGCCCTGAGATAAACAATAACAATTGGATGAATAGGGGAGGCAGCGGCACAGTGGAATTATCACTGGACTCAGGGTAAGGCTCTGGGGACCCAGGTTCGAATCCCACCACAGGCAATGGTGAAATTTGAATTCAATTAAAATCTCGAATTAAAAGTCTAATGACAAACCTTAACCATTGTTGATCGTCGTCAAAACCACTCTGGTTCAGTCATGTCCTTTCGGGAAGGAAACCTGCTGTCCTTACCTGGTCTGGCCTACATGTGACTCCAGACCCACAGCAATGTGGTTGACTCTCAAATGCCTTCTGAAATGGAGGGCAGTTAGAGATGGGCAAGAAATGCTGGCCCAGCAAGTGACGCCTACATCCAGTAAAAATTAATTTAAAAAAGTTCCTCAGTATCTCAGTAACCTCCTCCAGTCCCACAACACTCTGTGTAAATACAAGTTGTTGCTGATTATGCCCTGAGATAGAGAATGTGAACCCGATTCCCCTCGTCCACCAACACAGCAACTTCTTCACAAAAATTGAAGCACATGGGATTGGGGCGATTGTATTGAGATTGAAAACTTGTTGGCAGACAGGAAATAGAGTAAGATTAAACAGGTCTTTTTCCAACTGGCAGGCAGTGATTATTGGGGTAATGCAGGATCAGTGCTGAGACCCCAGCGAGTCACCTGCCATGGGTCTTCTGTTTTTTTCCCCCCGTTTACAATGCATCATTTTTAAATTGTTGCTTCTTAATATTCTGATTTAAAACCATGGATAAGCTCAAACCACTTTTGGATAACCTGTGACTCCCTGATCAAGAATCTTACCGACCACTGCATGCCATTCTGGTCACCGTATTATAAAAAAGATATCTCGGCACTGGAGAAAGGTACAGAGATGATTTTTAATGATGATATCAGAAACGTAGAAAGCAGCTCACCACCACCTTCTCAAGGTCAATCTGAGGTTAGCAATAAATGCTGGCCAAGCTCGCGATGTCCACATCCCATAAATGATTTTGAAACTGTGTGTTTGGTTATCTATCAGGAAAGGATTGATACGCTCACGCTTTCTTGAAAAATTAAGGCTGAGGGGGAACCTAATAGAGGGCTTCAAAATTATAAAAGGTTTTGAAATAATGTTTCCTCTTGTGCAGAAGAGCAAAACTGGAGACCATCAATACAAGACAGTCGCCAAGAAACCCAATCGGAAATCCAAGATAAATTTCTCCA
This sequence comes from Mustelus asterias, assembly GCF_964213995.1. Taxonomy (NCBI): domain Eukaryota; kingdom Metazoa; phylum Chordata; class Chondrichthyes; order Carcharhiniformes; family Triakidae; genus Mustelus; species Mustelus asterias. The sequence continues at coordinate 689,193 of NW_027590190.1, forward strand.
CCCAAAGAGTGGTGAGAATATGGAAATCATGACCACAGGGAGTGAAATGAACAGTATCGATGTCTTTCAGGGGAAGCTCAACAAGTATTTATGTAACTCATTCAGGATTTATTTCAAAAAAACTAAGAACAATAAGGTGACAGGAGATATTTTGAGGCATCTGAGAGTCTGTGTGTGTGTGTGAGGGTGTCTGTGAGTGTGTGTGTGAGGGTGTCTGTGAGTGTGTGTGTGAGGGTGTCTGTGAGTGTGTGTGTGAGGGTGTCTGTGAGTGTGTGTGAGGGTGTCTGTGAGTGTGTGTGTGAGGGTGTCTGTGAGTGTCTGTGTTACTTCTCATTGGTTTCACACCAACCTTCCTCTTTCTGAGCAGACATTCTGGCCCCTGATAAACCCATTGAGTGATTTGAATGGTACAATTCAGAGATTCTTCATCCAGGGTGAAACCACAGGCTGACTGTGTACTGTGTAAAACCAGACATCTACACAACCTAATCCCACCTCTCCTGGAACAACGTGAAGTGACTACAATTTTCCAGATTGATTTCTTTGCTCTCAATATTCTTTCAGATAGTTCATAAATTCCATGAGTACGTTATCCTTTAACACCCCTATGGTGTCCAGTTTAAATACTTTCCTCAGTCTGACCAACATATAGCAATGGGATTGCTGCTATTACAGGGATCCATTCTGTAAATCTGATTCCTGGCTCTCTGGAGTAATGCATTGATCCAGACCTTCCCACTCAACACCAATCCATATCCCCATCTGAGTTCCAGATTTTAATATGATTTCTCAAAACACAGGCAGCAAAGTGGCACAGTGATCAGCAGTGCCAGGGACCCGAGTTCAATTCTGGCCTCAGGTGTTACAAGGAAGCTTACATTAACACTGCAATGAAGTTACTGTGAAAATCCCCTAGTCGTCACGCTTGGCGCCTGTTCAGGTGCACTGAAGGAGAATTTAGCACGGCCAATGCAGCTAAGCAGCATGTCTTTCAGACTGTGGGAGGAAACCTGAGCACCCAGAGGAAACCCATGCAGCTACAGAGAGAACGTGCAAACTCCACACAGTCACCCAAGACTGGAATTGAACCGGATCCCTGGCACTCTGAGGTAGCAGTGCTAACCACTGTGCCACAGCTCTCTGTGTGGAGTTTGCACGTTCTCCCTGTGTCTGCATGAGGTTGCTCAGAGTGCTCCAATTTCATCCCACACTCCCAAGATGTGCAGGTTAGGTGGATTGGCCATGGCAAATTGCCTCTTAGTGTATGGGTTGGGGGAATTAATGGGGTAAATACATGTCACACAAAATCCTTCTTCATCTCAAACTATAAATCTCTGTCCCCACAGACTTCCTCCTTCCTAAAGTAAAGTTTATTTATAAGTCACAAGTAAGGCTTACATTAACACTGCAATGAAGTTACTGTGAAATTCCCCTAATTGCCACCATCCGGCGCCTGTTCGGGTCAATGCACCTAATCAGCATGTCTTTCAGACTGTGGGAGGAAACTGGAGCACCTGGAGGAAACTCATGCAGGCCTATTGATACGATTCTCTGCCCACTGAGGTGGTGGAGGCTACCTCGCTGAATATGTTTAAAGCGCGGATGGATGGATTCCTGATCGGTAAGGGAATTAAGGGTTATGGGGATCAGGCGGGTAAGTGGTACTGATCCACGTCAGATCAGCCATGACCTTATTGAATGGCGGGGCAGGCTCGAGGGGCTAGATGGCCTACTCCTGCTCCTATTTCTTATGTTCTTATGTTCTTATGATTGATTGTAACACTATCCTCCACCTTCTTTTTCCCCAGTTCTCCTCCCCTGAAGGTGCTGACTCTCGGGATCAGTTTCACACTCACCTGCTGCCTTCCCCAATATCACCCAAGTGTCTAAATCTTTCCACCTGAAGTTAACAAACTGTTTTGTAAAGGGGACATCCCAATCCAATCCAGTGACTCCCCACATGTACTTTGTGTCAGGGTGGGGTCACTGCGCCCCCCACTCCCACTTTCCATCACAGTCCCAGGAGTTTAGAGACTGGGCTCCGGATGAGCAATGGCGGCCGCAGCTCCCATAATCGCCCACGATGGAGAAACCACTCTATCCACCACGCGGGCGGGCCACATTGGACTGCGCATGTCCAGAGGAGAGGGGAAGCTGCGCATGTGCAAAGAGAGCTCACCTCCTGACCTTCATGCTGAAGTGTTGACCAATGGAAAGAGTTGGAGGACCGGAAGGACTCTGGTCCTCCAGTCAATCAGAGCGCGGGCGTTTTGTGAATGAACATGGAGATGCAGTCAGACAAAATCTTCCTGCTGTCTCTAATATCTGTGAGTAAAACACTTTATTTTCTCCCCCTTTCAATTTATTTTCTCCCCCTTTCAATTTATTTTCTCATTCTGGGGAACATTGGGGACTTGCAGTAACTGAAGGGAAAGGAAGTGAATTCAGTCTGTACATTCCACACATTTTTACTCCAGTAATGTAGACATTTATCTGTCTGGCAGCCAGCATGGAGATTTTCAGCTCTCTGTGGCCGGGACAGGAAGCAGTGAGCATGGATCTGTCAATCAGCCTCAATCAGCACCTTCAGGAGAATTGGGAGGGTGAATATTAGATACAACAAGAGTGAGAATGGAGGGAGAGTGTGTGGAGATTCACAGCTTTTGGGAAATGAGGGAGGAAAGAATGTTCCACAGAAAGTAGAATTGTCTGTTCTGAATTTCTATCTTGTATTGACAGTGATGACTTTAATAAATTCCTTTTACAGAATATCAGAAGGTGAGGATTTACAGACAGTAATCTCAAAGCAAATGTCACATCAATATCTGACAGAGTCATTCAATTCATCATGTCCTGAACATCATCAGCCTTTGTACCTAGAAGGAGAAATATTTCTCTGTTCTTTTTGCTTCTGGAGATTTTAAACATCAGCGTGACTGGGAATTTACCAAGTCTCACGCACACACCTGAGTGAGAGTGTTCCAGTGCACTGACTGTGGAAAGAGCTTTAACCAGTGACACAGTCTGAAAAAAACATTGCGGCATTCACAGTGGGGAGAGACTGTACCCGTGTTCTGTGTGAGATTTAACTGATTGTTTAACCTGGAGAGTCACAAGGACACCCGAACCATAGAGAAACCGTGGAAATGTGGGGACTGTGGGAAGGGATTCAGGTTCCCATCTGAGCTGGAAATTCATCGACGCAGTCACACTGGGGAGAGACCGTTCACCTGCTGTGTGTGTGGGAAGGGATTCTATGATTCATCCAACCTGCAAACACACCAACGAATTCACACAGGGAAGAGACCATTCACCTGTTCTGATTGTGGCACCGGATTTACTCAGTTATGTCATCTGCAGACACACCAGCAAATTCACACTGCGGAGAGACCATTTACCTGTCCTGTGTGTGGGAAGGGATTCACTGACTTATCCAGCCTGCGGATACACCAGCGAGTACATTCCGGGGAGAGGCCGTTCAATTGTCCTGTGTGTGGGGAAGGATTCACTTGGTTATCCAGCATGCGCAGACACAGGGTCACTCACAGCAATGAGAGACCCTATAAATGCTCTGAATGTGGGAGCGACTTCAAAAGCTCTCAGGTTCTGATGTCCCACCAGCGCATTCACACTGAGGAGAGACCGTTCAGTTGCTCTCACTGCTCAAAGAGATTTAGAATGTCATCCTATCTGCGGGTACACCAGCGAGTTCACACTGGGGAGAAACAATTCACTTGCTCTGCCTGTGGAAAGGGATTCACTCAGTTACCCAATCTGCAGAGACACCAGCGAGTTCATACCGGGGAGAGGCCATTCACCTGCACCGTATGTGGGAACGGGTTCACTCAGTCATCCCACCTGCAGACACACCAACGAGTTCACAAGTGATCACAGGGGTTGAATTCTGCTGTTATTGCTGCTGTTAATCACATCCGGGACTGGGCTCATTGGCAGGCTCTTTAACAGAAAGTGAGTTCCTCTAAGGTAATTGGCAAAAGAGCCAGAGGGGGAGATGAGACTTTATTTTTGACACAGCGATGTTAGAAAATGGGGTTCAGGGAGTCAATTAGCCCTTTCTCCCCTTTTCCCAAACTGTGAAATGATTGCCAGTGATAACCCTTATTGGTGACAGTGGTTAGATTTTATTCAGTATCAATAAGAGCTGACACAGTCTAATGTCTGAGCAGTCGTATCAAAGTGCAGCAGCATTACCATTACACTCTGGGTAGAAGCAGCATCTCCACGGAAATGCTCCCTGCTCTGCCCCAGATGCCATGGCACCAGTCAATGCAATATGTAAAACCTCGACTAATCTCTGTGCTCGGGGAGTCCCTTCTTATACTTTTTTACATCACAAAGTCTATGGAGACTGATTTAACCCAATCATTGCCCAGCTAACATTGAACAGACCAATTACAAAACCAAATAGTGCAAAGGGACAAGAGGGACATGAGTCTCTGGAAGGTGTTGAAGATAATTTTCTGCAGCAGTGTGTTTCTGCTCCAATGAGAGGGCAGGCACTGCTGGACCTGGTTCTGGGGAATGAGTTGGCCCAAGTGGATCAAATATCAGTGGGAGAGCATTGAGGGGAGAGTGACCATTGTATCATAAGGTTCAGGTTGGCCATGGAAAAGGACAAGGAACGATCCAGAACGGGGATCATTAATCGAGGGAAAGCCTCACCTTCGATGGGATAAGAATGGATCTGAGTCGAGTGAGTTGGAATCAAATGTTGGCAGAAAAGCTGATGGCTGAACAATGGGCCACCTTTAAGGAAAATCTATTGCGGGCAATGTCAGGGTATATTCCCTTAAAGGGGAAGGTTGGAGAACTAAATCCAGGGAACCAAATCGTCAAACCTGGAGAGTTACAAGGCCGTCCATACCCTGACGATATGGTGGAAATGTGGGGATTGTAGGAAAGGACTCCATGCCCCCTGTGAACTGGAAACCCATCGACCCAGGCACAGCAGAAAGAGGCGTCCATCTGCTCTGTGTGTGGGAAGGGATTCATTGATTCATCCACTCTGCAGCAACACCAGCGAGTTCACACTGGGGAGAGGCCATTCACCTGCTCTTGAGTGTGGGACGAGATTCAGTAATTCCTCCATTCTGCTGATATACCAGCAAGTTCACACTGGGGAGAGGCCGTTCACTTGTTCTGAGTGTAGGAAGGGACTCAATGACTCATCAACCCTGCTGATACACCAGCGCATTCACACAGGAGAGAGGCCATTCCCCTACTCTGAAGGGATTCACTCAGTTATCCAATCTGCTGAGACACCAGTGCACTCCCCACCAATGAGAAAACATTTAAATGCTCTGATTGTGGGAGTTGCTTCAGAAACTCTGCCGACCTGAAGATCCACCAGTGCATTCACACTGGGGAGAGACCGTTCTGCTGCTCTCGCTGCACAAGGAGGTTTCGAACATCATCCAAGCGACTGAGCCATTGGCGAGTTCACACTGGGGAGAGGCCTTTCACCCACCCTGTGTGTGAACATATAGAACAGTACAGCACAGAACAGGCCTTTGGGCCCACGATGTTGTGCCGAGCTTTATCCGAAACCAAGATCAAGCTATCCCACTCCCTATCATCCTGGTGTGCTCCATGTGCCTATCTAATAACCACTTAAATGTTCCTAAAGTGTCTGACTCCACTATCACTGCAGGCAGTCCATTCCACACCCCAACCACTCTCTGCGTAAAGAACCTACCTCTGATATCCTTCCTGTATCTCCCACCACGAACCCTATAGTTATGCCCCCTTGTAATAGCTCCATCCACCCGAGGAAATAGTCTTTGAATGTTCACTCTATCTATCCCCTTCATCATTTTATACACCTCTATTAAGTCTCCCCCTCAGCCTCTTCCGCTCCAGAGAGAACAGCCCCACCTCCCTCAACCTTTCCTCATAAGACCTACCCTCCAAACCAGGCAGCATCCTGGTAAATTTCCTCTGCACTCTTTCCAGCGCTTCCACATCCTTCTTATAGTGAGCTGACCAGAACTGCACACAATATTCCAAATGTGGTCTCACCAAGGTCCGTGCGGCATAACCCCACGGCTCTTAAACTCCAACCCCCTGTTAATAAAAGCTAATGTGTGGATGGGATTCACTTGGTCATTGGAGCTGCTGGGACACCAGAGCAGTCACACTGATTGGAGCCTTTCTTGATGCTCTGACTGTGGGTGTTAATTGTATCGATTAAGGTGAACTACATGGAGGTTATTGATTGGATCTATAAAGGGACAGTTAGTGACGGTGCCTGGAGTTAGGAGGTATACACCTGTAATGTTTCACTCCGTGAATAAATCTACACCAAATAAAGATTGACTCCACCCTAAGGCTGTCAGGATTATCACAGTCATTGCAGCGCAGGTTTCTTTCCTCAACTCCAGTAGATGTTCCGACAGTTTCAGGATCCACTTCTTGTTGGGAAGCAGCATCTCAGTAAGTTTCCCTTTGGATCATCGATTATCCTCACCCGCTCTGTCGCGGGGTAATTTGAAATGGCCAATTATGTTTTAACTTAAACAATGTAAAACTCACAAGGCAGGTATCTCTGTATAAAGATGTAACATTTATTTTAAAACAAACAAACAAACAAGCAGCTGCCCGGAGACCAACAAAGGGTTAAGTAGCTCCAGAGCGGCAAAAACCACTCCGATGGTTCTGACGTACAATCAAAAACAGATCAATAGATTTTCTTATCAATAATTCCTGCCTTATATTAGCTTAAAATCAATTACATTTAGTATACACACATCAATATAAATCTCTATCAAGTACCCCAGCCAACCACATTCTGCCAGTCAGCATAATGATATCTCGTTATCCATTCAATGCCAGATACTAACACCCATCTTGGCTGAACTCATCCCTATTGCTAAGTAACTATAACCGCTCATCATAGAGGTCAAAGTGAATGTTCCCACCAGCTCATTGCCAAACTGAATAGACACGTGTTCCTGCGTCCAGGTACATATCTATTCTATGTCCAGACAATGAATATCTCTTTTCATAAAGTTTCAATGTGTGTTCCCTCATAAGAAACTTTCTGATATAAATTCTGCTAACTAAAGGCATCCCAGGCCTTTGGCTCTGAACTTTTAGCTCATACCATCATCCTTTGCAGCATCTTTGCTTTTGGGTGATGTGAGCAATACTTAGAACATTTTCAAAATACATTTCAAAATATCAGCATATGTTTTCAAATTGTAATTGTTTAATCTTCTTACTGCATACACATAGGTATAGTCTATTCCCCTGTGAGCTATCAACTAGTTTCTTGGATTGAGTGGACGTGGAGAGGATGTTTCCAAGAGTGGGAGCGACTAGAACTCGAGGGCACAATCTCAGAGTGAAGGGACGTTCCTTTAAAACTAAGATGAGAAGGAATTTCTTCAGTCAGAGAGTGGTGAATCTGTGGAATTCATTGCCACATAGGGCTGTGGAGGCCGGGTCATTGAGTGTCTTTAAGACAGAGATAGATAGGTTCTTGATCAATAAGGAGATCAAGGGTTACAGGGAGAAGGTAGGAGAATGGGGATGAGAATCATATCAGCCATGATTGAATGGTGGAGCAGACTCGATGGGGCAAACGGCCTATTTCTGCTCCTATATCTTATGGTCTTATTTAACTCTTTATTACTATTCTGTCTGAAAATCTTATTAGCTGGTTAGGAATCCCCCCTCTACCCGCTCCCTGTGAGGAGGCCGGATGTGGATTATTACCAAAAGTCTGATTGTCGTTGGGGGATCTGGTGGGTGGAAGCAGAACCTGGAGTTGGGCAGTGGGTGTTACCGTACTGGTATTGAGGCTCCTGGGTGGTCACACTGTGTTCCCCTTCTCCATGGGATGCCACCTGCGTGGGTTCATGGTGGGCACTGGAAATTTCCAGCGTACAGTTTAGTGTGGTGTTACATCCCCCTCCCTACAGGGTGTGGGCGGACAACATTCCTCCCTTTCTCCCGACACCCCACAAACAAGATTCCCGGAGAGAGGGATCCACTCTGAGTTATAGTCAGTACATTTAATCAATGCAGTAGATTGTGTGGACATAAAAGATTCTCCAGCTCTCCATTCACCTGGATCCACCTTGTGGATAAATGTTATGAAGTATTATTTCTCCCGAGCCTTCAATTGTCCCAATCCAAAATTCCTTTAAGCTTTGGTCCATCTTCATTGTCTTAAAGTCCGTTTGTCTATGGAGGTCTGTGTCAGTGCCTTGATCATTTCAAAATGTTTTCTTACTCTTCAGGCCATGTTAACCATTGCACGCCGCGTATTCTGAGGGAGTCTGCATCAGTGTCCTGTACACCCTGTCCGACTGGTAACTACTGTGAGGAGGCTGAGGGACCACTCCCACCTCTTTCCTGTGCTATTTCTCATCTCTACCCAGTCTGATCCTTCGTGTTGCTATTTCAAGCTAAGGACATCTCTCACGACTGTACTAATATCATCCTTCATTAACAGAGCTACCCCACCTCCTTTTTTCAGCTTCCTATCTTTTCAAAGTGTCAAATACTCTGCAATATTTAGTTCCCAGCCTTGGTCAGTCTGTAACCATTGTTAGGATACCAGGCCGGAACTCCAAGTTATATTAGGAAGCCAGACGAGACACCAACATTTATCTCTTTGGGAAAAATGTGAGGAGAGGAGATTTTGCTCCAGGAGTGATGAGAAAATAGGGATTTTTTAATACTAAAATAAACTTTATTCACAACTGTTTAAATACAACACTAACGTAAATAATTAACAGCTGAACAATACTTAAAACGAAAGGAAACAATTTAATTTCTAACTTAGCAACATCCATTCAGAGGTTCAAATCCCACTTTAAATACAGTTAACAAGCACAGATCATACAGTCTTCGAGGTTTACAGCATGGAAACAGTGTCTTCTGCTCAACCTGTCCATGGCGCCCTTATTTTTTTAACCACCAAGCTAGTCCTAATTTCCCACGTTTGGCCCATATCTCTCTATACCCATCTTACGCATGTAACTGTCTACAACGTTTTTTGAAAGACAACATTGTGCCCGCCTCTACTACTACCTCTGGCAGCTTGTTCCAGACACTCAGCACCCTCTGTGTGAAAAAATTGCCCCTCTGGACCCTTTTTATCTCCCCTCCCACCTTAAACCTATGCCCTCTAGTTTTAGACTCCCCTGCCTTTGGGAAAAGATGTTGACTGTCTAGCTGATCCATGCCCCTCATTATTTTATAGACTTCCATAAGATCACTGCTCAGCCTCCTACGCCCCAGAGAAAAAAGTCCCAGTCTATCCAACCTCTCCTTATAACTCAAACTACCAAGTCCTGGTAGCATCCTAGTAAATCTTTTCTGCACTCTTTCTAGTTTAATAATATCCTATCTATAATAGGTTGATCTGAACTGTACACAGCATTCAAAGTGTGGTCTTACCCAATGTCTTCTACAACTTCAGTAAGATGTCCCAACTCCTGGACTTAATGTTCTGACCAATGAAACCAAGCATTCTGAATACCTTCTTCACCACCCTGTCCACCTGTGACTCCACTTTCAAGGAGCTATGAACCTGTACCTCTAGATCTCTTTGTTCCATAACTCTCCCCAATGCCCTACCGTTAACTGAGTAAGCCCTGCCCTGGTTTGATCACCTCACATTTATCTAAATTAAACTCCATCTGCCATTCATCAGCCCACTGGCCCATTTGATCAAGATCCCATTGCAATCCTAGAAACCTTCTTCACTGTCCATTATGCTACCATAATACTGGCTACAATACATGCCGAAAATCTAGGAGCTTTCAGAGAGAAAGGGAGTTTCAGAGCAGCTTCCAGAAGTTCGCGTCTTCAACCAGAACTCCAGCTAAACTCCAAACCTCGCCTCACTCCTCCCATTAACCCCATCATCACAAGACCCAGCATTCCTAAACCCACATTCCAATCCTTTTAGCAAAACCCCAGGGCACCTCCTTTTAACATACACAAGTCCATTGAGATAAACAACTGCATGGCTGAAATGAGTAATTATCCTGCTGGTGGTCCCCTGAGAAGCATTCTTCCGCGAAATAGCACTGCTTGTAGAATAAACCAGAAGTTTTAAACATTCTCCCAGAATAGATTAAAAGAAAATATATGTCAGTATATATTGAACACATTCATTGCCCACCCCTGAAAAACAATGAACCAACAATATGAATACTCACAGAATACTGCAAGACCTGGACAGAGCAGACATGGGGAAGATGTTTCCATTAGTAAGAAAGACTGGGATCTGAGGGCACAGCCTCAGAATAAAGGGACAACCCTTTAGGACCAAGATGAGGAAGAATTTCTTCAGCCAGAGGGTGGTGAATCGATGGAATTCATTGCCACAGATGGCTCTGGAGGCCAGGTCATTGACTGGATTTAAGACGGAGATAGATAGTTCTTGATTGGTAAGGGGATCAAAGGTTACAGGGAAAAGGTGGGAGAATGGGGTTCAGATACTTATCAGCCATGATTGAATGGTGAACAGTCCTGATGGGCCAAATGGCCTAATTCTGCTCATATATCTTATGGTATAAAACTTGGCCGCGTTAGTGAAGAATGATTGAAGACAAATTGCTCGACACCCAGGTCTGTTCCAATCATCAAAATGGTCTTTATTTTACAGCGGGCGGGGAGCAAGTCGCTGGTCTCACCATGCAACCTCTACCCTGAACATAGAAAATCACACATTCTTATCCATTTATTGCAGCCCATTCTGGCTGGTTCCAAACTAATCACAATATGAATCGATTAGAGACATATCCAATCAAGCTAACAATTAGGCATCATGTGGCTGTGTGATCAGCTCATGGACAGCTCTGGACCATCTCATCATGTGGACCAGACACCTTATAACAACTGACCTTGTGACATCACAATGACTCACTATACTCAGGACTTTCTGATCTCCACCACATCCCAGCCTATTCCGTTAGCAGTCGGTTACTCAGTGCAGCTGCCTGTGTGCTGATAAGAGGGGCCCTGCTGAGCAGCTTTAATGGTCCGTGATTGCAGAAACTGAGCAGTCACAGGAATGTGGTCAAGATAGTCCAGTCCCATAATGCCTCACATTCAATCTGCAGTCCTTCAATTATAACAGAATATGTGGCTGTATGTAGCTGCCTCGGCCATGGTCAACCCCAACCCCAAGGGTGCCTTCTTGAACTGCTGCAATGCCTGAGGTGTACGTACACCCACAGTGCTGTTAGGGAGGGATTTCCAGCTACAATTCCAGAGTTTCACTAAACTGTAGGTGGATATCAGATTGATATATTCCATTCAACCACACCCAAGGTGAGTTATTCCAATTCCTTTATTGTCCAGGACAATATGTTCACAATATCTTTAAAACAGAAATTAAACATTCCCATTTGATTTCAGGGATTAACATATTCTGTTAGTTTGTTCTTTATTGTCAATGTCAGGCTGGGGTTGTTTCCCTTGGAGCAAAGGAGGTTGAGGGGAGATTTGATAGAGGTGGACAAGATTCTGACAGGTTTAGATAAGGTGGACAAAGAAAAGCTGTTCCCATCAGCTGATGGGACAAGGACGAGGGGGACACAGATTGAAGGTTTGGGTCAGAGATGCAGGGGGGGATGTGAGGAAGAATATTTTGATGCAGTGAATGGTAATGACCTGGAACTCGCTGCCTACGAGGGTGGAGGAAGTGGAGACAATAAACAATTACAAAGGAAATGAGATGGGCATTTGGGGGGTTTCAAACAGAAATGCTGTCTAAATATCTCTGAACTTCCTCACACCCTGTCACTCTGTGATCCTTGTGAAATTTGAAACCAGGTATTCGCAACAAGACTCAAAGAGCATCAGCCCACTGGAGGCAAAGTTGTGAGACCGGCCAGTCCAGCAGAAAGAAACCCTCCGACCCTCCCCATTGACCAACTGTGAGAATGAACAAAATGCAGTCCTGGATGTAATTGAGAGCAGAAACAATAACAGCAGAATCCAACCCCTGGAATCACTCATGAACTTGTTGGTGTCTCAGCAGCAAGAATGAAACTCTGAATCCCTTCCCACACTGAGAGCAGGTAAATGGCCTCTCCCCAGTGTGAACTCGCTGGTGTCTCCACCAGCTGGATGACCGAGCAAATCCCTTCCCACACTGAGAGCAGGTGAATGGTTTCTCTCCAGTGTGAATTCGCTGGTGTGTCTGCAGATCGGATAACTGAGTGAATCCCTTCCCACACAGGGAGCAGGTGAATGGCCTCTCCCCAGTGTGAACTCGCTGGTGCCTCCGCAGGTTGGATGACTCACTAAATCCCTCCCCACACACAGAGCAGATGAATGGCTTCTCCCCAGTGTGACCTCGTTGGTGTCTCTGCAGGTTGGATGACTGAGTGAATCCCTCCCCACACTGATAGCAGATGAATGGCCTCTCCCCAGTGTGAATGCGCTGGTGTGTCTGCAGAGTAGATAACCGAGTGAATCCCTTCCCACACTGAGAGCAGGTGAACGGCCTCTCCCCACTGTGAACTCGCCGGTGTCTCTGCAGGCTGGATGACAGAGTGAATCCCTTCCCACACTGAGAGCAGATGAATGGCCTCTCCCCAGTGTGGCTGCGCCGATGAGCATCCAGCAGAGATGGGGATCTGTAACTCTTCCCACAGTCTGCACATTTCCATGGTTTCTCCATGGTACAGGTGTCCTTGCCTCTGTCTTGTTTGGACAATCAGTTAAAGCCTCGTCCACACACAATATGAGTATAGTCTCTCCCCACTGTGAATGGTGTGATATTTATTCAGGCGGTGTAACTGGTTAAAGCCCTTTAGTCAGTGCACTGGAACACTCTCACTCGAGTGTGGCAGTGTGTTGCTGCTTTTCCAGTCACACATACATTTGAAATCTATTCAAATCGACAGATCAGACAATTATTTCTCCTGCTAGATTCAAAGGCCAATGATATTCAGATCCCAAGGAACATGACTCTGTCGGATCTAGACGTGACGGCTGAGATTTCGGTCTGTGACTCCTCTTTCAATATCCTGCAAAATGAGTTTGCAAAAGTCATCAGTGTCAGTACAGGATAGAAATTCAGAACAGACAATTCTAGTTTCTATGGAACATTCTTTCCTCTCTCATTCCCCAAAAGCTGTCAATCTCCATCCCACACACTCTCCCTCCATTCTCACTCTGCTGTATCTAATATTCACCCTCCCAATTCTCCTGAAGGTGCTGATTGAGGCTGATTGACAGATCCATGCTCACTGCTTCCTGTCCTGGACACAGAGACCATAACAAATAGGAGCTGCAGTCGGCCATTTGGCCCATCGAGCCTTTTAAACCATTCAATGAGATAATTCGTTTATCTACCTCAGCATCATTCTCCCCACACTAAACGCATATCCGTTGATACTTTCAATATCTAGAAACCAATCAATCTCTCCCCTGAAAATACTTGATGACTGAGGCTCCACTGTCCTCAACAGTTGAGAATTCCAAAGCTTCACCACATCCTTGAGTGAAGAAATCCCCCCACATCTGAGCTTTTGCTCCATCTTCTTGTCTGTTCCCCATAACCATTAATGCCCGTCAGTGAAAAATCAGTCCAACTCATCCTCGAATATATTCAATGATCCTCAGCCTCCACTGGTCCCTGTGGAAGACAAATCCAAAAGACTTACAACCCTCTGAGGGAAGAAATGTCTGGAAATATATAACGTAGCTACAGTTCCATATTACAAGTCTATGGATTCTATTTAAAAATGAAACTGGATGGGCACTTGAAGGAAACAAACTTTCAGGAGAATGGGGATACAGAGTGGGAATGGGACTGGAACGTTATGCAGAATGTCAGCATGGACGTGAGTTACCGAATGGACTCCTTCTGTGCTGTAATGACTCGATGACTGGAAATGTATAAGATAGCTACAGCATTATGTTACAAGACAAGAAATAACAGTAAATGCACTTTTTTACAGAAACATAAATAATATATCTAATCTGTACCATATAACAACACTAGGCATATCTCTGTCCTGTATCAATTTACTGTCCCCTTAAATGTCAGCCATCCCCTGGGGAAAGATGCCCTTTAATTGTGAACATTAGGAAAGAGACCATCCTTTTCGCCAGACAAATAAATGTGTCAAACTGAGGGAGCAAAGAATGTTTACCAGGCTGATTCAGGGAATCGCGGGACTGATATATGAGGAGAGACTGACGAAGTTAGGATTGTTTTCATTGGAGTTCAGATGAATGAGGGGGGATCTCACAGAGACTTATAAAATTCTAACAGGTCTAGACAGGATAGATGCAGGGAGGATGTTTCTGATGGTGGGGGAGTCCAGAACCAAGGGTCACAGTCTGAGGATTCAGGGTAGACCATTTAGGACGGAGGTGAGGATACATTGCTTCACCCAAAGAGTGGTGAGCCTCTGGAATTCATGACCGCAGGAAGAAATTGATGCCAAAACATTGAATGTATTCAAAAGCAGCTAGATATAGCACTTGGGGTGAATGGGATCAAAGGTTATGGGGAGAAAGCAGGATTAGACTATTGAGTTGGATGATCATCCATGATCTTAATGAATGGCAGAGCAGGCTCGAAGGGCCAAATGGCCTCCTGCTCCTATCTTCTATGTTTCTCTTAAATTTCTTTAAGAGAGAGAGAGTCCTGGGCCAACCTTTCCTGAGTCTGCACTCTCCCTGGATTCACTTCCTTTCCCTTCAGTTGTTGCAAGTCTCCAATTTCCCCCAGAAAGAGAAAAGAAAGTGTTTTACTCACAGATGTTGGCCTCTTTTAGGTTGCAACAGGAGGAAGTTTGAGTCTGTCTGAAGCTCAATCTTCATTCACACAAAGCCCGCGCTCTGATTGGCTGGAGGACCAGGGTCCTTCCGGTCCTCCAAGTCTTCCCATTGGCCGGAGCTGGTGAGCGGAAGTGAATCAGATGTGCGCATGTGCGGGTTCTGGGGGAATGTACGGGTGTGGGGTGGGGCCCGGGACAAAGCCGGCGCACTGACCATTGTCTGTCCGGGTCTTCCAGCCTTTCCCATTGAACAACAGCTCAGCGCGGCTGGAGGGCAAAGTGCCGCCCACCCCCACGTGGGGCTCCGCCCTTCAATGTCTGTCTGCGGGGGATTGACCAATGGGAACTCTGGAGGACCGGAAGTACTCGCGTCCTCCAGCCAATCAGAGCTTCCCCATTGTCTGAATGCGGAAGTGGACAATGAGCTTGTTCAGCTGTTCATTCCTGTTCAGCAAAGCGGCTGCTGCTCTCTCTCTGAATGAAGATTGAGCTTCAGACAGGCTCAAACTTCCTCCTGTCGTCAACATCTGTGAGTAAAACACTTTCTGTTCTCAGCCTTTCCATTTATTTTCTCATTCTGGGAGAAATTGTTGACTTGCAGCAACTGATCACGAGAAATAGAAGCAGGAGTGGCCACCAGGCCCTTGAAGCCTGTCCCGCCATTCAATCCGATCATGGCTGATTTATGCAGGTTTCAACTCCTTTCCTGTGCCATTTCCCCATAGCCCTCTATTCCCCGATCTATCAAATATTTATCCACCTCCACTTTAAATACTTCTAACGATCCAACCTCCACTACCCTTTGGGGCAGAGAATTCCAGAGCTTCATCATCCTCTGTGAGAAGAAATTTCTGCACACCTCCGTTTTAAATGACTGACCCTTTATTTTGTTTGAGACTCTCCCACTCGTGAAAATATCTCACCATCTACCCTGTCAAGCCCTCTCAGGATCTTATATGTTTCAATCACTCCTTTGTCTTCAAAACTTCAAGGAACACAGACCTTGACAATTTACTCCCTCGTGATAGGACAACCCTCCTATCCCAGGAATTAGTCTGGTGAATTTCCTTTGGACTATGTCCAATATTAATATATCCTTGTTTAGATAAGGGGATCAAAACTGTATGCACTATTCCAGGTGAGGCATTACCAACACACTGTACAGTTGCAACAAAACCTCCCTGTTTTTAAACTCCAACCCCTTTGCAATAAAAGCCAAAATGCCATTTTCCTTCTTACCTCATGTGGGACCTGCCTGCTAGCTTTTTGTGATTCATGCACAAGAACACCAAGATCCCTCTGTACTTCACTCACCGGCAGCCTCTTTCCATTTAGACAATCTCCCTGTTGATTCCTCCTATTGAAATACATGACCTCACACTTCCCCACTTTAAACTCCATTTGCCAGGTTTAGAAGACAGAGGGGTGACTTTATTGCATCTTCCCCAACACTCGACTTATCTTTCCCAGGCCCTATCCCTGTAGCCCTACATTTTTACCCCACTAATCCACCTAATCTACATCTATTGGGACACAAAGGGGCAATTTAGCACGGCCAATCAATCTAACCCGCACATCTTTGGACTGTGGGAAGAACCTGGAGAACTCAGAAATCCACACAGACATGGAGAGAATGCGCATACTCCACACAGATTGTCACCCAAGGCCGGGATTGAACCCGGGTCCCTGGCATTGTGAGGCAGCAGTGCTAACCACTGTGCTGCCGTGGAGCCCTTTTAAAATAAACGACAAGTACAGATTTCTCTCGATCTACTTATATCTTCTTATATCCTCAAACAAATCAAGCAAATTTGTCAAACATAATTTATCTTTCATAGAACCATGTTGACGAGGTTTGATTACATTCAGCTTTCCTCAATGATTAGCTATTTGCTCTTTGATTATTGACTCCAGCGTCTTGCCAATAATAGATATTAAATTAACTGGCCTATAGTTCCCTGCCTTCTGCCTTTCTCCCTTTTTGACCAAGGGAGTCACATTGGCTGATTGCCAATCTTCTGATACTCTCCCGGAATCTAGCAAGTTGCGAAAAATTTCAACAAAATTCTCCACTATCTCTTCAGCAACCTCCATTAAAAAGCTAGCGTGCAGTTCATTGGGTCCTGGTGACTTGTCCACCCTTAGCCACTGAAGGGAAAGGAAGTGAGTTCAGTCTATATAATCCATACATTTTTGGTCCAGTCATATATACATAGATCTGTCTGGCAGCCTGCATGGAGATTTCCAGCTCTATGTGTCCAGGACAGGAAGCAGTGAGCATGGATCTGCCAATCAGCGCCTTCAGGAGAATTGGGAGGGTGAATATTAGATACAGCAGAGTGAGAATGGAGGGAGAATGTGTGGGGTGGAGATTTACAGCATTTGGGGAATGAGAGAGAAAAGAATGTTCCTTAGAAACTTGATTTGTCTGTTCGGAATTTCTATCCTGTGCTGACACTGATGACTTTTGTAAACTCCTTTTACAGGATATTAGAAGGTGAGAATTTACAGACAGAAATCTCAAACCAAACATCACATCAACATCTGACAGAATCACTCAATTCATCGGGACCTCAATATCACTGACCTTTGAATCTAGAAGGGGAAATGTTTCTCTGTTCTGTCAGCTTCTGAAGATTTTAAGTATCTGTGTGACTGGAAAAGCACCAAGACACACTCACACCTGAGTAAGAGTGCTCCAGTGCACTGAGTGTGGAAAGAGCTTTAACCAGTAACACAGCTTGAAAATACATCGCAGCATTCACAGCGGGGAGAGATTGTACCCATGGTCTGTGTGAGATTTAACTGATTGTTTAAACTACAGAGTCACAAGGCCCCGAACCATGGAGAAACCGTGGAAATGTGGGGACTGTGGGAAGGGATACATGTGCCCATCTCGGCTGGAAATCCATCGGCGCAGTCACACTGGGGAGAGGCCCTTCAGCTGCTGTGTGTGTGGAAAGGGATTCACTCAGTCATCTGAACTGCAGACACACCAACTAGTTCACACTGGGGAGAGGCCATTCACCTGCTCTGTGTGTGGGAAGGGATTCACTCAGTCATCCAGCCTGCAGAAACACCAGCGAGTTCACACTGGGAAGAAGCCATTCACCTGCTGCGTGTGTGGAAAGAGATTGTCAGTTATCCAACCAGCAGAGACACCAGCGAGTTCACACTGGGGAGTGCCCATTCACTCAATTATCCACCCTGCAGAAACACCAGCGAGTTCACACCGGAGAGAGGCCGTTCACCTGCCCTCAGTGTGAGAAAGGAATCTCCAACTCTTCCAGCCTTCAGACACACCAGCGAGTTCACACTGGAGAGAGACCATTCACCAGCCCTCAGTGTGGGAAGGGATTTACTGCCTCATCCAGTCTGCAGATACACCAGCGAGTTCACACTGGGGAGAGGCCGTTCACCTGCTCTCAGTGTGGGAAGGCATTCACTCGGTTATCCAACCTGGGGACACACCAGCGAGTTCACACTGGGGAGAGGCCGTTCACCTGCTCTCAGTGTGGGAAGGGATTCAAAGTTTCATCCCACCTGCTGAGACACCAACAAGTTCACGAGTGATTCCAGGGGTTGGATTCTGCTGTTATTGTTTCTGCTCTCAATTACATCCAGGACTACATTTTGTTCATTCTCACAGTTGGTCAATGGGGAGGGTCGGAGGGTTTCTTTCTGCTGGACTGGCCGGTCTCACAACTTTGCCTCCAGTGGCTGGTGCTCGGTAGTTAAGAGATATTTAGTCAGCATTTCTGTTTGAAAGCCCCCAATGCTCATCCAATTTCCTTTGTAATTGTTTATTGTCTCCAGTTCCTCCACCCTCATAGGCAGCGAGTTCCAGGTCATCACCATTCACAGCAGAAATCAAATAGGAATGTTTAATTTCTGTTTTAAAGATATTGTAAATATATTGTCCTGGCCAATAAAGAAATTGCAATAACTCACCTTGGGTGTGGGTTGAATGGAATATATCAATCTGGTGTCCACCTACAGTCCAGTGAATGTCTGGAATGTGTAGCTGGAAATCCCTCCCTAACAGCACTGTGGGTGTACTTACACCTCAGGCATTGTAACAGTTCAGGAAGGCAGTGTTGGGGTTGACCATGGCCGAGGCAGCTACAGACAGCCACATATTCTGTTATGATTGAAGGACAGCAGATTGAATGTGAGGCTGGACTATTGATGCGCGTTATCACACACGAGGCTTGAGATGCTCAGGAAATAAAGGCTTTTATTTGCTGTAACAATGAAGCTACTAATTATATACACGATCCCAGACTGAGGGGTCCCAGACAGAGCAGAGACCTTTACACCTCTCCCAGGAGGCGGAGCCTGACTGGGATGTACCACAATAACTATAATACAAGGTGTAACAGCCCAACCCTAACCCCAACAGCAACAAGTAGAACAACCCATCCCTAACCCAACAGCAACATATATACATATTTGTAGTACTGGCCAGACCCTGGCTCAGTACTATCTAGTGGGAACCAACGATGGTTCACCATATTCACCCCTCCTTTGAAGACAAAGGCCGGCGGGGTACAAAAAACAGAATAATTTGTCATCAGTCTATAAGTTCAGACGGTCAGGGGGACCGCACCGTCGTTGTGACCTCCTCAATACCGGCGATGACACCGGAGTCGGCACTCGCGGTGACGTTCTCCCCAAGGCGATGTCCAACTGTTCCTCCACAGTCTCACGGGCCGGTTGACCCCGAGGTGATGGTAATCCATGGAGTTCCGACACGCCCTGCAGTGGCGACCATCCTCTGGACTCAGGCAAGCTGAATGTCCATCATAGACTTGTCAAGTCTATGAGGCTTGGCCTGGTCCGGGATGATCGACGCCACCGTTGGTTCATGAGCGCCACTGCAGGCGGCTGAGATTGACGAGGATGACCACTGCTGGTCGTTCGCGGTCGGTGCCGACCAACATGGCCGCTCCCATAGGTCGCACGTGGGTGATGGCGCCAAACTCAGCGACCCCTGGTGGTCACACCTCTCCGACTCCGTCGACCGTAATGGCGTCGTCCTGGCCTCGCACGTGGACGAAACCCTCGACGATGCCGACGACGAAGAACCGGGCTCTGAGGAATCGCAGGCCGCACTGCTGTTCCGAGAAGCAGATTTAGATCGGCACACTTTCGAATAGTGCCCCTTCTTACCGCAGGCGGAGCACAACACAGCTCTAGCGGGACACCATTGCCGAGTATGCTTCGCTCCCCCACAGAAGTAACACCGCGGGCCGCCCGGAGCTGCTGCCGTCGTCTGGCCCGAGTGTGAGCACGCCATCACGCAGCTTTTTGAACCCGAGGGACGAGGAGGGATCAGCGACTGCTACTGCCACGTTGTCTCCACGTGGTCTTCAGGATACAATACTAGGCTTTTGGAGGCCGTCTCCAACATATCCGCTAGTTCTATTGCCTGGGTGAGGTCAAGATTACCTTTCTCCAGTAGTCTGAGTTGGATGTAAGATGATCCGACTCCCGCCACAAACGCATCTCGAGCGAGGTCGTTCATATTCTGATCCGCCGACACTGCTTTGCAGTTACAGCCGCTGGCTAGCTGTAGGAGCTCGTTCGCGTATTCTTCCGTCGTTTCGCCGGACTGCCGTCGTCGAGTGGCTAAGAGGTAACGAGCGTGCATTTCGTTGGGCGGTTTAATATAACGCTTCTGAAGAAGCTCGAGGGCCTTTGTGTAGTCGGTGGCCGCACGGATCGCAAGGTAGACGGTGTCGCTTACCCTCGCATGGAGGACCCGGAGTCTGTCATCATCTGTGGTGACCGCTGCGGAGGCTGCCAGGTAGTCCTCAAAACATTTCAACCAGTGGTCGAAGGTGTTAGAGGCGCCCGCCGCACGTGAATCCAGTGTAAGGCGTTCAGGCTTCAGTATCTGCTCCATACTCTCTATATCGGGTTTTTTTTCGACGAGAGTTTATTTACAGCAAATAAAATTGATGCGCGTTATCACACACGAGGCTTGAGATGCTCAGGAAATAAAGGCTTTTATTTGCTGTAACAATGAAGCTACTAATTATATACACGATCCCAGACTGAGGGGTCCCAGACAGAGCAGAGACCTTTATACCTCTCCCAGGAGGCGGAGCCCGACTGGGATGTACCACAATAACTATAATACAAGGTGTAACAGCCCAACCCTAACCCCAACAGCAACAAGTAGAACAACCCATCCCTAACCCCAACAGCAACATATATACATACTTGTAGTACTGGCCAGACCCTGGCTCAGTACTATCTAGTGGGAACAAACGATGGTTCACCACAACTATCTTGACCACATTCCTGTGACTGCTCAGTTTCTGCAATCACGGACCATTAAAGCTGCTTAGCAGGGCCCCAACAGAGGACCTGGTGAGAATATTTACTCAGAATGAGTTAGAATTAAACTTATTCCAGGACCGGCTGGTGTTCAGCGGCTGAGATACCCGAATCTGTAAAAAGGGGGTCTAACCAATCAACAAACGATGATAGGTAGTTGGTTCAAAGCGTTCTCAGGCATTATTTAAATTATTTTATCATATATTTGTGACCTGATAGTTGGTGAAGTGACAGTATACTCCAAGTAGCACTGGATTGAAAAGCGGACCTCTGAGAGTAGATTCTAATGGTTATAATCCTACCCAAGCATGGCCAGCGAAAAACCAGAGCTCGAGTGGGGACCGGACAGGTCTCTTACCTGCCATTTGGAAACTAAGAACAAGAAACTTATCGATACAATGATAAGAGAATAGAGCCAACATTTTGCGTCTGGATTACACTTCAGAAGAGCTCTTATGAAAGGTCATCCATACTCGAAACATTGGCTCTATTCTCTCTCCACAGATGCTGTCAGACCTGCTGAGACTTTCCAGCATTTTCTGTTTTTGTTTCAGATTCCAGAATCCGCAGTATTTCACTTTGATGATAAAATGATTAGTTCTGATTGGAATCCCCACGACCCTCCCGCAAAACAGAGGGAGTGGTGGTAAAAGGAGAAAAAGGATAAGGATGATAAAGTCTGGGTTCTGATTCTCATGTAGAACTAACAAAACGAGTGAATCAGTTTATAAAGAACAGAAGTGACCCACCCCAAACAAAAACTGATCAAATTAAAATTATTCGGTTGAGGAAGAAAACAAAAAGAATAATAGATGAAGTTTAAAATTAAGATTGTTTTGTTGTTAGAGATTTTTTAAATTATGTAAAGTGATGTAATTGTGGGCCAAGTTTTTTCTGCTCACTCCCCACCCCTTTAGGTTCTGTAGAAAAGTTCACCCTTTCAGCAGACAGTTCATTTGTTTTTAAATCGCCCGGAAACATATGTCTATTTTGCTTTATGATTGAGGATTTATGGGTAACAGTTAAATGTGGAAATTTTAAGCATAGCCGCCAAGACCATATTCGCTTGCGGTGTGACCCCGAGTCAGGAAGTTTCAGAGTCAACAACTGTTACTGAGAACATGGCAGAGGGTCATGCTGCTGTGGATGTTCACCAGGAAATGGTTCCAGCTTTGCCAGTTGACTCTGCTGTGGGAGTGGAAGAGGAATGTTCATGTACAGATTCTCAAACTACCTCTTCACCTCCCATTCCAGAAACACCATGACAAGATTTACCAGTGGTATTGTACAGGTCGCAATGCAACCACAAAGCTCCTGACAGACTTCCGTACTGTTAAAGACATTACTTTGTTGTATTTCTGTCCTGATGGGGGATTGAAATTTAAGGGGAGAAGAAGTGTTACAGAGTGTTCTTCTCAACCTCTCTCCCTTCTGAGCACGTGCGGGCTTTGGGCGGGCTTTCAGTCTGCAAGTCCAGGCTGGTTCCAATGCTCCTGTTTCCTTTTGTTTGCCAATGATTTTTAAACTTTGTTATTTATTTATATGAAGAACATCCTGCTTTTAACAATGCATTTGACTACCTTATTTGTGGACTGAAGTTCCCACAATTGTAAAGCAGGAGATTAGTTAAATGGACAGCCTGAATTGAGAGACAATTAAAGAATAAATGATTCATTAATACAGATGTTAGGCTGGAAATGTAAATTTGAACACAAAAGTTTATAACGTTTAGAATTATAAACATATAAAGAATGGTTAAAATGTTGTGGGGATTATAAGATGTTCCCTTTGGAGGCCAACAGAACAGAAAAAAACAGGTAACAAGATGTGTTGGGGCGACAAGGTGCCACAGTGGTTCACACTGCTGCCTCACAGCGCCAGGGACCTGGGTTCGATTCCCGGCTTGGGTGACTGTGCAGAGTCTGCAACTTCTCCCAATGTCTGCATGGGTTTCCTCCGGGTGCTCCAGTTTCTTCCCATCGTCCAAAAGACGTGCGGGTTAGGTGGATTGGCTATGCTAAATTCTCCCTCAGTGTACCCGAACAGATGTCGGAGTGTTGCGACGAGGGGGATTTTCCCAGTAACTTCATTGCAGTGTTAATGTCAGCCTACTTGTGACACTAATAAATAAACTTTAAAACATTGTTAACTTTGAGTGGAGGGAATGAATCAGCTCCTGTTCAAGATGTCTCAACATTGAATGACTGATGTTAACCAATCATTGGTCAACACTCAGGCTCCCCCAAGTTAAGAGATATCGTTTGAGAGAAAGAATGGTCTTAAAATTCAGACAATGTGCAACTCGCTAAAAACCAAACCAGTTTCATTCTTGACAAGTTATAGACCAATTGGCTAATTCCCAACAATTGGCTGAGCTGGGCTTTCTACATTTTGAAAGTATAAAAAAGGGGATTCAAGAAACCAATTTGGCAAAAGTTTTTAAAAGTTCAAGGTGTTTTTAAGTTTATTTATTAGTGTCACACATCGGCTTACATTCACACTGCAATGAAGTTACTCTGAAAATCCCCTAGTCGCCACACTGGTGCCTGTTCGGGTAAACTGAGGGAGAATTTAGCGTGCTCAATGTACCGAGCCAGCAAGTCCTTTGGACTTTGGGAGAAAACCCACACAGACAGGGGGAGAATGTGCAGACTCTGCACAGACAGTGACCCAAGGCGGAACTCAAACCCGGGTCTCTGGCACTGTGAGGCACAGTGAGAAGTCTCATAACACCAGGTTAAAGTCCAACAGGTTTATTTGGTAGCACAGCTCCTTCGTCAGATGGAGTGAATATCTGTTCTCAAACAGTGCAAACAGACACAGAAATCAAATTACAGAATACTGATTAGAATGCAAATCTCTACAGCCAGCCAGGTCTTAAAGGTACAGACAATGTGGGTGGAGGGAGCATTCAACACAGGTTAAAGAGATGTGTATTGTCTCCAGACAGAACAGCTGGTGAGATTCTACAAGACCAGGGGGCAAGCTATGGGGGTTACTGATAATGTGACATAAATCCAACATCCTGGTTTAGGTCGTCCTCATGTGTGCGGAACTTGGCTATCAGTTTCTGCTCAGCGACTCTGCGCTGTCGTGTGTCGTGAAGGCGGCCTTGGAGAACGCTTACCTGAAGATCCAAGGCTGAATGCCCGTGAATGCTGAAGACTGTGAGGCAGCAGTGCTAACCACTGTGTCCTACAGAGAGGTGTTGGGAGCTGTTGATTTTACAAGTTATCCGTGTTTTCAGAGCCACCACTTCATGTCCTGGTCTGAGATGGATGGAGAGAAGTTAAAGTTAAGCTTTCTCCTTTACTGTTGATCGATACTTTGCTTTTTTATCTTTCTGACTTGTTACATTTTTAATGGTGAATAAACTTTCTGAATTCACCATTTAAAGTGTTCTTTCTTGCCATATGGTCGAGTCACTGGAACCTGGGTGAGTTATGATTAGGGAGGTTGTTGTAAACAAGTGAACCCATAAATCTTAGTTCGAACAAATCAAAATTCTTACATATGGAATGCAATCCTTTATTCTGAGAGAAATTAAACATTGAAGTAAAGACGTTATGCTTCAGTTATACAGGGCGTTGCTGAAACTGCATCTTGAATTGTGGCTGCAGTTTTTGTCTCCTATTAAACAAAGGATTGTAGAATCCCTACAGTACAGACAGAGGCCGTTCTGTCCATCGAGTCTGTACCAAACACCATCCCATCCAGGCCCTATTCCCATAACCACATGCATTTAGTCCAGCCAGTCCGCCTGACACTAAAGGTCAATTTAGCACGGCCAAATCAACCTAACCCACACATCTTTGGACTATGGGAGGAAACCGGCGCACCCGGAGGAAACCCACGCAGACACGGGGAGAATGTGCAAACTCCAAACAGACAGTGACCCGGGCTGGAATTGAACCTGGGTCCCTGGCGTTGTGAGGCAGCAGTGCTAACCACTGTGCTGTCCCATTTTATAAATACCATGGAAACAGTTCAGAGGAGATTTACCAGATTGATTCCCAATCCAGTAGTGTGAAATATTAACACTGTTTCTCTCTCCATAAATGTTGCATTTTTGCAGTCCTGTCTGTATTTATTTCAGATCGACCTGTAGTGGTAGGAAAAACACTATTTACTATTCAGGATAAATAAATGTCCTTCATCAGCTTTTGTAGATCATTTCAGTGGAAATGTGCTCTCCCAGGTTCAAAGAGCATCAACCCACTGGAAGCAAAGTTGTGAGACCGGCCAGTCCAGCAGAAAGAAACCCTCCGACCCTCCCACTTCACCAACTGTCAGAATGAACATGGTTCAGTCCTGGATGTGATTAACAGCAGCAATAACAGCAGAATCCAACCCCTGTCATCACTTGTGAACTCGTTGGTGTCTCCGCAGGCTGGATGACTGAGTGAATCCCTTCCCACACAAACAGCAGGTGAACGGTCTCTCCCCAGTGTGAACTCGCTGGTGTTCCTGAAGGTTGGATGATGTTCTAAATCTCTTTGTGCAGTGAGAGCAACTGAACGGTCTCACCTCAGTGTGAATGCGCTGGTGGATAACCAGATCCCGAGAACTTTTGAAACCACTGCCACAGTCAGAGCATTTAAAGGGTCTCTCCTGGGTATGAGTGAGATTGTGACTCAGCAGGCTGGATGAATGAGTGAATCCCTTCCCACACACAGAGCAGGTGAACGGTCTCTCCCTGGTGTGAATTCGCTGGTGCTCCCGCAGGTGGGATAACGTTCTAAATGTCTTTGTGCAGTGAGAGCAGCTGAACGGTCTCTCCCCAGTGTGAATCCGCTGGTGGATCGTCAGTTCCCGAGAGCTTTTGAAACCACTTCCACAGTCAGAGCATTTAAAGGGTTTCTCATTGCTGTGAGTGACTTTGTGTTTTGACAGATTGGATAACTGCATAAATCCTTTTCCACACACCAAGCAGATGAATGGTCTCTCTCCAGTGTGAACACGCTGATGTCTCTGCAGATCGGGTAAATGAGCGAATCCGTTCCCACACTCAAAGCAGATGAATGCTCTTTCTCCAGTGTGAACCAGCCGATGTCGCTGCAGATGATATAACCGAGTGAATCTCTTCCCACACACAGAACAGGTGTGCGGCTTCTCTCCGGTGTGAACACGTCGATGAATTTGCAGCTCAGAGGGGGTTTTGCAACCCTTCCCACAGTCCCCACATTTCCACGGTTTCTCCATGTTGCAGGTGTCCTTGTGTTGCTCCAGGTTTGACCATCAGTTGAAGTCTCACACAGAACAAGATTATAGTGCCCTGCTGTGATGGTGCAATATTGTTTCAGGCTGTGTAACTGGGAGGCTCTTTCCACAGTCAATGCATGGGAAAATCTCAGTTGATTGTGTGTGTGTGTGTGTGTGTGTGTGTGTGTGTGTGTGTCAGTTCTGTTCCAGTCACACTGATGTTTAAAGACTGCTAAAGCCAACAGAACAGAGAAACATTTCTCCTTCTGCATTCAAAGACCCAAGATATTCAGGTCCCGATGAACTGAGTGACTCTGTCAGATGTTGATGTGATGTTTGGTTTGAGATTTCTGTCTGTAAAATCCTCAACTTCTGATGTCCTGTAAAAGGAGTTTACAAAGGTTATCACTGTCAGTACAGGATAGAAATTCAGAACAGACAATTCTAGTTTCCATGGAACATTCTTTCCTCTCTCATTCCCGAAGAGCTGTGAATCTCCATCCCACACACTGTCCCTCCATTCTCACTCTGATGTATCTAATATTCACCCTCCCAATTCTCCTGCAGGTGCTGATTGAGGCTGATTGATAGATCCATGCTCACTGCTTCCTGTCCTGGACAGAGAGAGCTGGAAATCTCCATGCAGGCTGCCAGACAGATATATGTCTATCTGACTGGACTAACAATATGTGGAACATACCAACTGGATTCACTTCCTTTCCCTTCAGTTGCTGCAAGTCCCCAATTTCCCCCAGAATGAGAAAAGAAATGGAAAGGGGGAGAAAAGAAAAAGTGTTTTAATCACAGATGTTGGCCTTTTGTAAGGTCAAACCAAATAAACAAACTCAAGTTAAATCAGGACAAAGTAAAAGGGGCAGCTCCCCAAAAGGAGGGGGAGCCCAAACAAAAATCAAAGTACAAAGGAAACTTAAAAACATCAAATCATAATGTGATTATTAGGATCGATAACACATCCCAACCCCTGCAGTGCCCAACGGGGGCGGAAGGCGTCAACCGCACCCATGGACATCGCATGTTCCCTCTCCAGGGACACCTGGCCGCGAACGTAGCCACAGTAGAGGGGCAGACAGTCAGGATGGACGGCCCCCTCGATTGCCCGCTGCCTGGACCTATAAATGGCACGCTTTGCCAGGCCCAGGACCAGGTTCACAAGGAGGTCGCCATCCTGACCCACCCCTCTCTGCGAGGGTTTCCTCCGGGTGCTCCGGTTTCCTCCCACAGTCCAAAGATGTGCAGGTTAGGTCGATTGGCCATGCTAAAAAAATTGTCCCTTAGTGTCCTGGGATGCCTAGGTGGGATTGTGGTCGGTGCAGACTCGATGGGCCGAATGGCCTCTTTCTGTGCTGTAGGGTTTCTATGATTCTATTGTCCCTCTGAAGACAGAGGTTCTGAACCAGCCCCTGAAACCACGCCCATTGTGACCCGCCACCGACAGCAGCGCATGCGCTCTCCTTCCCCGCTGAAACAAGATGGCGGCCGATAACCGGGGCCTGTTCCCGGGATAAAAGCCTGGGAGCTGTAAACCCGGGACCTGCAGGGTCTTATTCGGGCCGTGCGGCCTACAGCGGATGTTTGTGAAGCCATAGCTCCCTCCCTCCCCCGACTCCCGGCTCCATTTCTCCCGCAGCCCCACAGACTCACCTGCTGAAAAAAGCATCTCCCGCATTCATAGGGCTCCGGGCAAAGTGACACTGCGCACGCTCCAGATATAGCACCGCGCCTGCGCAATAGGCTCCTGTGGAATGAATAGGACACTTTCACACCCGCAGGGGCACCTGGGAATTAAAGACGTCATTGTCAATCAAAGACAATAATAGAAAATTATCTTGTGCAATTAAGATCAATTAATTTTTAAAAATGCATTCCTCGGAATTTGTGCGCTGCCATTCTCTATTTCTAAAATTGATTTAAACCAGTGCTCTCCTGTGGGAATACCCCGAGTTTTAAAAACTTTTCCCACTGGTTTCCCTCTCTCTCTCTTCTCTCCTGAAGGTGCTCATACTGGTTGGGGAAATCCCACAGAGACTGGTTTCTTTCACTTTCTTTCTCCTGATGCTAAATATTGTGTTTTATGGAATGATACATCACAGATGGAAACCACTTGGCTCATCCTGCCCAGTCGGGCTGTCTTTAAGATCTGTCCAATTAATCCCACAGCCCTGCTGGCAGAGTGAGAACAACATCTATTTATACTGCAGCAATGCAGGAGGTGAATGGAAAATGTTTTCCAGTTGCATACCTCTCAGACACACTCACCCCTAGAAAGTTAAATTGGCCTGTGTACTAAGAACAAAGAAAATTGCAGCACAGGAACAGGCCCTTCGGCCCTCCAAGCCTGCACCAACCATACTGCCCGACTTAACTAAAACCCACGACCCTTCCAGGGACCATATCCCTCTATTCCCATCTCATTCATGTACTTGTCAAGACGCCGCTTAAAAGTCAATACCGTATCTGCTTCCACTACCTCCCCCGGCAATGAATTCCAGGCACCCACCACTCTCTGTGTAAAAAATCTGCCTCGTATATCTCTTTTAAACTTTGCCCCTCGCACCTTAAACCTATTCCCCCTAGTAATTGACTCTTCCACCTTGGGAAAAAGCTTCTGACTATCCACTCTGTCCATGCCTCTCATAATCTTGTAGACTTCTATCAGGTCTCCCCTCAACCTCCATCGCTCAAGTGAGAACAAACCAAGTTTCTCCAACCTCTCCTCATAGCTAATGCCCTCCATACCAGGCAACGTCCTGGTAAATCTTTTCTGGACCCTCTCCAAAGCCTCCACATCCTTTTGGTAGTGTGGCGACCAGAATTGAACACGATATTCCAAGTGCAGCCTAACTAAGGTTCTATAAAGCTGCGATATGACTTGCCAATATTTAAACTCAATGCCCCAGCCTATGAAGGCAAGCATGCCGTATGCCTTCTTGACGACCTTCTCCACCTGCATTGCCACTTTCAGTAATCTGTGTACCTGTACACCCAGATCCCTTTGCCTATCAATATTGTTAAAGGTTCTGCCATTTACTGTATATTTCCTATCTGTATTAGACCTTCCAAAATGCATTACCTCACATGTGTCCGGATTGAACTCCATCTGCCATCTCTCCACCCAAGTCTCCAACTGGTCTATATCCTGCTGTATCCTCTG
Organism: Mustelus asterias; assembly: GCF_964213995.1. Taxonomy (NCBI): domain Eukaryota; kingdom Metazoa; phylum Chordata; class Chondrichthyes; order Carcharhiniformes; family Triakidae; genus Mustelus; species Mustelus asterias. Next base: position 718,695 of record NW_027590190.1, read on the forward strand.
ATGGTCCTCATCGCTATCCGCAAATCCACCAACCTTTGTGTCGTCTGCAAACTTACTAATCAATCCAGTTACATTTTCCTCCAAATCATTGAGATATATTATATATATCCTGTGTGAATTCGCTGGTGTGACCAAAGACTGGATGGCCCAGCAAAATCCTTCCCACACAAGGAGCAGGTGAACAATCTCTCCCCAGTGAACTCGCTGATGTGCACTGAGGTGGGATGAACATGAGAACCCCTTTCCACAAGTGGAGCAGCTGAACGGCCTCTCCTCAGTGTGAATTCGCTGGTGTAACAGCAGGTGGGATGAGATGGTGAATCCTTTCCCACACACAGAACAGATGGATGGCCTCTCTCCAGTGTGACTGTGTCTATGGTTTTCCAGCAAGTACGGATAATTGAATCCTTTATCACAATCATCACATTTCCATGGTTTCTCCATTTTCCCAGCCCCAATGTGACCGTGTCGATGGGTTTCCAACCGGGATGGATAATTGAATCCTTTACCACAATCCTCACATTTCCACAGTTTGTCCATGGTGCTGGCGTCCTTCTGTCTCTCCAGGTTGGATGATTAGTTGAAGCCTCATCCACATACAGACCATGGTGTGATGTTTTTCAGGCTGTGTAACTGGTTAAAGCTCTATCCACAGTCAGTTCACTGGAGCACTCTCACTTGTGTGTGTGTGTGTGTGTGTCTCAGTTCTTTTTCTATCACATTGAATTTTGAAATTTTCTTCCACTGACAAAACAGGGAACGATTTATCCCTCGACTGTCAAAAGCAATCATATTTAGGTCATGATGAATCGAATGACTCTGTTAGACTTTGATGTGAAGTTTAGTTTGAGTTTCCTGTCTGTGAATCTTCCTCTTCTAGTTCCCTGCACAAAGAGTTTTAAAAAACTGCTTCAGAACTGACAATTTCAGTTTCCACGAAACATTTCTCTGTCTCATTTATCTTGAGCTGTAATCCACATCCCACACACTCTCTCTTGTCCTTGAGCTAAAATCAAACTCATTCCCCATCTCCACTCTGAGCTCAGCTCCCTCTCCCTTCAGCTGGATTCAGTCCTCCAGACCATGTGCAGATTGAGAGTACAATCAAGAAGTCAATTATTTTCCTTCCAAGTCAGGGGACGTGCAGCCCCACTGACTCAGTTGTTACCACAATGGGCACATGTGCTCTGCTCACCAATGAAACACCACGGTGACCATTAACATGGGGCTGTTCCTTGGAAAAGCTCCATTTTATTTGTGCCACAACACCAGGGGAATTACCTCCTGCACAGGCACAAAGGTATCATCAGTCACAGAAAATAATTGCAGCTGGTGTCTCAAATCTCATTTTACCATTTGCTCTCAGACATTCTCAATTCAATTTTGAAATGCAAACGGAAATCTGGCATTGTGGGGTAAATTAAACACATTTTAATGGTCATTTTCAGAATGACTATTCTCAAGAATTAATTCCCAAGTCAGGAAATTAAAATTCTCATCAGCAATGTAGGCGGCACAGTGGTTAGCATTGCTGTCTCACAGCTCCAGGGACCTGGGTTCGATTCCCAACTTGGGTCACTGTCCATGTGGAGTCTGCCCATTCTCCCCATGTCTGCGTGGGTTTTCTCCTGATGCTCTGGTTACCTCCCATCGTCCAAAGATATGCCAGTTAGGTGCATTGGCTATGCTAAATTGCCCCTTAGTGTCCTGGGATGAGTAAATTAGAGGGATTAGCAGGTTACATATGTGGGGTAATGGGAATAGGGCATCGGTGGATTGTTGTCGGTGCAGACTCGATGGGCCGAATAACCTCCTTCAGCACTGTAGGGATTCTATGAAATACTTTGGGAGAATTGCTATTTTAATGGGTATTTTCACAAATGCTATAAAATGATTTTTCAAAACAAATTAATATTTTAATGATTAATAAATAAAAAGCATTTAATAAAACAACCACCCAGTGTGGGGTTCAGGATTCTAACTCAGGGTTTCTGAGCTCCAGGAACCACTAACTGAACCAGCCGGGAATTGTCTCCACAAAACTTCCCCAACTCCCTCCCGGGAAAAAGCTGCAAACCCGGGAGCTGTAGCTTTTTACTGGGGGTTTTGGAGCCTCCAGCGGGTGTTTGTGAATCCTCCCCGCCCACCTCCCAGGGTTTCCTTCCTTCCCAGAGATCAGAGTCCTCATTGATTTGAGGCCAAAGTGTAACCTCTTATTTATTGTCCCCCTCCCCCATCCTCTGATGTGAACCATCCTCCAGTGGCTGAGCCAGGATGGGGCCGTTAACCTGGGCCTGTTCCCGGGAGGGAGAAGCCCCGCAGCTGCAAACCAGGGAGCTGACAATGATTCTGAAGGGTTTGCGGATCCACAAAGTGTTTCCAAATCCTCCCAGCCACCGCCTAACGCTGACTCCGCTTCTCCGGGACAAACAAGCGCCAAGGACAGCAATGACACTGCGCATGCTCCACATCACAATGCCCGGGGACTGATTGACGGCAGCTCCGGACCAATAGGAAGAGGGGGCGGGACTGGAGGACCGAGCGGGAGCGGCTGGTCCTCCAACCAATCGGAGTGAATGAGGGGCGGGACCTGAAGCATGCGCAGTGCGGGTCATGGCGACGGACGGAAGGTTTTAACCTGGAAGCGAGATCAATACGAGGTAGAGGGCGGCGCGCGGGGAATGATAAATGTGGCGGGTGGGTGGAGAGACTTTGTAAACATGTTGTTCAAACCTAAACCCAGGAAATGAACTTCCCGGTCCCCCCCTTTGTACCAAATGGAGCGGCAGCTTGTAGTGTTAGACCCGGGCTGACTGCCGCCATTGAGGCTGCATGTGGGAGGCCGGCAGGGATTGTGATCGGAGAGGGAAGCCCTGACGTCACAATGGAATGGGTGTGGGTGTGACGTCACAATGGAATGGGTGATAGTGTGACGTCACAATGGAATGTGTGAGGGTGTGACGTCACAATGGAATGGGTCAGAGTGTGAGGTCATAATGGAATGGGTGAGACTGTGAGGTCACAATGGAATGGGTGAGGGTGTGACGTCACAATGGAATGGGTGAGAGTGTGACGTCACAATGGAATGGGTGAGGGTGTGATGTCACAATGGAATGGGTGAGGGTGTGAGGTCACAATGGAATGGGTGAGGGTTCCAGATGAGCTGAGACTGGGCTGGAGTCGGGCGATGGCACTGACATGTGACCCGGTGGCACAGTGGTTAGTGCAGCTGCCTAACAGCGCCAGGGACCCGGGTTCAATTCCAGCCTCGGGTCACTGTCTGTGCAGAGTTTCTACATTCTCCCCGTGTCTGTGTGGGTTTCCTCCGGGTGTTTCGGTTTCCTTCCACAGTCCAAAGATGTGCCGGTTAGACGGATTGGCCATGATAAATTGTCACTTGGTATCAGGGGGATTAACAGGTAAATATGTGGATAGGGCCTGGATGGGATTGTTGTCGGTGCAGGATCGATGGGCTGAATGGCCTCCTTCTACACTGTATTTTATTATTCATTATTATTAATTAATTACTATTCTGATTTCCAGCTGTTTCTGAGTTTTAACTGTATCCTCTATTGTGAACACCGAGGCAAAATACTTGTTCAATTCATCTCCCAGCTCCTCATTTTTCATTATCAATTCCTGGGCTCACTTTCTATTAGACAGTTAAGAAATGAGGTCGAGCAAGTGACTGAAGTGTGAGTCAGGGAGCACTGTTGGGAGCACCAATAGTTTCAAAATAGTTCTGGAAAAAGATAGGACAGGTCCACAGGTCAAGGCCCTAAACTGGAGCAGGGCCACTTTTGTGGGCATTAGGCAGGATCGAGCAGATGTCGATTAGGTGAATTTGTTTGAAGGGAAAGGAATGACTGGCAAATGGGACGTTTTAAAAATGTGATATCAAGAATCCAGGGGCAGTATATTCCTGTTAAGATGAAGGGAAAGCATGGTAAATTTAGGGATCTCTGGCAGACAAGGGACATTGAGGCTCTGGTCAGGTAAAAGAAGGAAGCATACATTGGGTTTAGGCAATCGGGGACAAGTGAATCACTCTGACTATAAAAAGTGTAAGAAAATACTGAAGAGTGAAATCAGGAGGACAAAAAGAGGGTATGATATGGATCTGGCAGGTAAGATTAAAGAAAATTCCAAGAGGTTCTATGGCGGCTATATTAAGAGTAAAAGGGTGGCCAGAGAGAGAATAGATCCCCTTAAAAATCAGTATGGCCATCTGTGTGTGGAGCCACAGGAGATGGGTGAGATTTTTAATGAATACTTCCCCTCTGTGTTTACTGCGGAGAGCACCATGGGTGCTAAAGAAATAAGGGAAACAAGTGGTGATGTCTTGGGCGCACACATGTTACTTGGGAGGAGGTATCTGCAGCCTTATAAAAGCAAATTACTGCGGATGCTGGAATCTGAAGCCAAGAGAGAAAATGCTGGAAAATCTCAGCAGGTCTGGCAGCATCTGTAAGGAGAGAAAAGAGCTGATGTTTCTTGTCTAGATGACCCTTTGTCAAAGCTCTGAAACATCAGTTCTTTTCTATCCATACAGATGCTGCCAGATCTGCTGAGAATGGGGGGAGAGTGTGTGGGATGGAGATTTACAGCTTTTGGGGAATGAGGAAAGAATGTTCCGTGGAAATGGTCTGTTCTGAATTTCTATCCTGTACTTACACTGATGACTTTTGGAAACTCATTTTACAGGATATTGAAAGAGGAATCACAGGCTGAAATCTCAAACGTCACGCCTCGACGTGACAGAGTCATATTCCTTGGGACCTCAATATCATCGGACTTTGAATCCAGAAGGAGAAATGATTGTTCAGTCTGTCGATTTGAAAAGATTTGAAATGTCAGTGTGAGTGAAAAAGCATCAACACACTGCCACACTCGAGTGAGTGTGTTCCAGTGCACTGACTAAAGAGCTTTAACCAGTTACACAGTCTGAATAAATATCACACCATTCACAGCGGGGAGAGACTGTAATCTTGTTCTGTGTGTGGACGAAGTTTCAACTCATTGTCCACCCAAGACAGAGGTAAGGACACCTGCACCATGGAGAAACCATGGAAATGTGTGGACTGTGGGAAGGGATACAGAACCCCATCAGAGCTGGAAGCTCATCGGCGCAGTCACACTGGGGAGAGGCCGTTCATCTGCTCTCAGTGTGAGAAGGGGTTTAATCAGTTATCCAGCTTTCGGGCACACCAACGAGTTCACACTGGGGAGAGGCCATTCACCTGCTCTCAGTGTGGGAAGGGATTCACTCAGTCATCCAACCTGCGGACACACGAACGGGTTCACACAGGGGAGAGGCTGTTCACCTGCTCTCAGTGTGGGAAGGGATTCACTCGATTATCCGACCTGCAGATACACCAGCGAGTTCACACTGGGGAGAAACCATTCACCTGCTCTCAATGTGGGAAGGGATTCATTCAGTTATCAGACTTGCAGAGACACCAGCGAGTTCACACTGGAGAGAGGCCGTTCACCTGTTCTCAGTGTAGGAAGGGATTCACTCAATTATTCGAACTGCGGACACACCAGCGAATTCACACTGGGGAGAAACCATTCACCTGCTCTCAGTGTGGGAAGGGATTCACTGTGTCATCCGACCTGCAGAGACACCAGCGAGTTCACACAGGGGAGAAGCCGTTCATTTGCTCTCAGTGTGGGAAGGGATTCACTCAGTTATCCAACCTGCAGACACACCAGCGAGTTCACACTGGGGAGAAACCATTCACCTGCTCTCAGTGTGGGAAGGGATTCAGTCGGTCAACCCACCTGCGGACACACCAGCGAGTTCACACTGGGGAGAGGCCCTTCACCTGCTCTCACTGTGGGAAGGGTTTCAGCGTTTCATCCCAGCTGCTGAGACACCAGCGAGCTCACACTGGGGAGAAACCATTCATCTGCTCTCAGTGTGGAAAAGGATTCACTCAGTTATCCAACCTGCAGACGCACCAGAGAGTTCACACTGGGGAGAGGCCATTCACCTGCTCTCAGTGTGGGAAGGGATTCACTCGGTTAACCCACCTGCTGAGACACCAGCAAGTTCACGAGTGATTCCAGGGGTTGGATTCTGCTGTTATTGTTTCTGCTCTCAGTTGCCTCCAGGACTGCATTTTGTTCATTCTCACAGTTGATCAATGGGAAGGGTCAGAGGGTTTCTTTGTGCTGGACTGGCTGGTCTCAGCCTCCAGTGGGCTGATGCTCTTTGAGTCTTTTTGCGAATACCTGGTTTCAAATGTCACAAGGATCACAGAGTGACAGGGTGTTAGGAAGTTTAGAGATATTTAGTCAGAAGAAAACAGAGGTTGGCAGTGCAAAGGTACATTTCTGAATGGAGGGCTGTGACAAGTGACATTCCTCAGGGATCAGTGCTGGGACTTTTGCTGTTTGTAATATATATAAATGATTTGGAGGAAAATGTAACTGATTTGATTGGTAAGTTTGTGGACGACACAAAGGTTGGTGGAATTGCGGATAGCGATGGGGACCGGCAGAGGATACAGCAGGATATAGATCAGTTGGAGACTTGGGCGGAGAGATGGCAGATGAAGTTTAATCCGGACAAATGTGAGGTAATGCATTTTGGAAGGTCTAATACAGATGGGAAATATACAGTAAATGGCAGAACCCTTAAGAGTATTCATAGGCAGAGGGATCTGGGTGTACAGGTACACAGGTCATTGAAAGTGGCAATGCAGGTGGAGAAGATAATCAAGAAGGCATACGGCATGCTTGCCTTCATCGGCCGGGGCATTGAGTTTAAAAATTGGCAAGTCATGTTGCAGCTTTATTGAACCTTTGTTGGACCGCACTTGGAATCAATTCTGGTCACCACACTACCAGAAGAATGTGGAGGCTTTGGAGAGGGTACGGAAAATATTTATTAGGATGTTGCCTGGTGTGGAGGGCATTAGCTATGAGGAGAGGTTGGAGAAACTTGGTTTGTTCTCACTGGAACGACGGAGGTTGAGGGGGGCGACCTAATAGAAGTCTACAAGATTATGAGGGGCATGGACAGAGTGGATAATCAGAAGCTTTTTCCCAGGGTGGAAGAGTCAATTACTCGGGGCATGGGTTTAAGGTGCGAGGGGCAAGGTTTAAAGGAGATGTACAAGGCAGGTTTTTTTACACAGAGGGTAGTGGGTGCCAGGAACCCGTTGCTGGGGAAGGTAGTGGAAGCAGATAAGATAGTGACTTTTCAGATGTGTCTTGACAAATATATGAATAGCATAGGAATAGAGGGATATGGTCCCCGGAAAGGTAGGGGGTTTTAGTTCAGACGGGCAGCATGGTTGCTACAGGCTTGGAAGGCCAAAGGGCTTGTTTCTGTGCTGTAATTTTCTTTGTTCTTCGTTCTGTTTGGAACATCCCAAATGCCCATCCAATTTCCTTTTTAATTGTTTATTCTCTCCACTTCCTCCTCCCTCGTAGGCAGCGAGTTCCAGGTCATTACCATTCGCTGCATCAGAATATTCTTCCTAACATCTCAACCCCCCACTGCCCCCCTTGCACCTCTGACCCAAAATAAGAAATCTGTGTCTCCCCTTGCCCTTGTCCCTTCAGCTAATGGGAACAGCTTTTCTTTGTCCACCTTATCTAAACCTGTCAGAATCTTGTCCACCTCTATCAAATCTCCCCTCAACCTCCTTTGCTCCAAGGGGAACAACCCCAGCCTGACATCGACAATAAAGAACAAACTAACAGAATATGTTACTGTCTGAAATCAAATGGGAATGATTAATTTCTGTTTTAAAGATATTGTGAATATATTGTCCTGGACAATAAAGGAATTGGAATAACTCACCTTGGGAGTGGTTGAATGGAATATATCAATCTGATATCCACCTGCAGTCTAGTGAAAGTCTGGAATATGCAGCTGGAAGTCCCTTCCTAACAGCACTGTGGGTGGACGTATACCTCAGGCATTGCAGCAGTTCAAGAAGGGTTGGGGTTGACCATGGCCAAGGCAGCTACATACAGCCACATATTCTGTTATAATTGAAGGGGCGGCACGGTAGCACAGTGGTTAGCACTGCTGCTTCACAGCTCCAGGGACCTGGGTTCGATTCCTGGCTTGGGTCACTGTCTGTGTGGAGTTGGCACATTCTCCCCGTGTCTGCGTCGGTTTCCTCCCACAGTCCAAAGATGTGTGGGTTAGGTTGATTGGCTATGCTAAAATTGCCCCTTAGTGTCCTGGGATGCATAGATTAGAGGGATTAGCGGGTAAAATATGGAGGGATATGGGGGTAGGGCCTGGGTGAGATTGTGGTCGGTGCAGACTCGAAGGGCCGAATGGCCTCTTTCTGTACTGTAGGGTTTCTATGACTGCAGATTGAATGTGAAGCATTGTAGGACTGGACTATCTTGACCATATTCCTGTGACTGCCCGGAAACTCGTGTCTATTTTAGTTTATAATTGAGGATTTCTGGGAATAAGTTAAATGGGGAAATATTAAGCATAGCCTGGAGGAATTTGGAATAACTGAGAATTTTATCCCCAGATAAAGAACAAAGATTTTGCCGGTGTTTGGGTGTAACGTGTTTGGGATTTTAAATCAACAAAGATGTTGCCTCTAAAATCAGTCCTTGTAAGTTGGCTTAAAAATGGTTAAGTTATAATGAAGGATCTTGGATCTTATTTTAATCAAGGAGTTGTGAGCTTGTAGTGCTCTGTCGCTTTAAGAAGCTATAGCTGCGAGAGAGAATGCTGAGGATTCATTGTTTGAAATTTACGAGCTGTGAGAATCTGTGTGTTTTGTTTGTTTTATGTGGATGTTTGTAGATGTGTTTTATTATTGTTTTGGGCTACATTTGTTAAGGTTTATCTTTCTGGGGAATTAACCTTACCTTGAGTCTTTAATTAAAGGCATTTTTGGAAGTTTAAAAACAGAATCACAAGAACGCTTAAGTAATTAATTTTGGTTATTGTTGTTGTAAAGCACATGTTAAGTTTCTCTGTTTGTGTATGGATGATATTTGTGGATTGAACGCTTCAAGCTTTGAGATTTTCTGTCTGTGATTTAAATCAAACAGATTTTTAAAAAAGGAAGTGTGATCAATAAAACTTTTTTTGTTCAGAAGTTATGAACCTGGAGCCATATTTACTGGCCAGAGACAGGATTCCAGGATATTTTACTAAACATGTGGGAATTTTAATCCGGATACAATTCACCCATGTGAGAATGAGAGTTTTAATTTGTAATGGTTATTTAAAATTTGACACATGTGAAATGATTCTGACCAATCCTGGGTTAAACTTCCTGTCAGGTCCAAAGATTTATTCCTGACGCAAGTAACACAAAGAAAAGGAAAATTCTGGAATTGGATACTGAAGAAAAGAGTTTAAAAAGAGAGAGTATTAAATAGAAATGTTCCCAGACCATGTGGTCATTAGACTAAAACAAAGGAAGGGTGCTGACGTCCATGAGAACTTTTAATCCATCCCATTTCTAACTAAGGGAGTCTATGGACAAAGAAAGCCCAAGAAAGACCCCCCCCAATGGGGGGTCTGGAAAGCATCATGATGGGGGCACCTGTCCATGAGATGATCACAAAGCCCCATAATGCCCAGATACTAATTTTATTGAACCTATAATGTATGTAGTCTATCACCATTCTGATTGGATTGTGTCCAGCTGGGATGGGCTGAGTAACTGGATAAGAATTGATGATATTCTTTGTTGGGTGGAGTTGCACATGGTCAGCCCCTGTGGCTTCTCCCCGCTGGCATAACTCAATAAACTGTTTGTCGATTGAATCAGGCACAACACACTGGGTACATTACCACTTCATCCTTGGGAGTGGCCTGATCGGCCGTGGTCCAGAATAAATGTGTTGAGTATAGGGCTAACGGGAGGACTTTGAATAGTGTGGAGGAGCAGAGGGATCTAGGTGTATGTGTGCATAGATCCCTGAAAGTTGGGAATCAAGTAGATAAGGTTGTTAAGAAGGCATATGGTGTCTTGGCGTTTATTGGTAGGGGGATTGAATTTAGGAGTCGTAGCGTTATGTTGCAACTGTACACAACTCTGGTGCGGCCGCACTTGGAGTACTGTGTGCAGTTCTGGTCCCCACATTACAGGAAGGATGTGGAGGCTTTGGAGAGGGTGCAGAGGAGGTTTACCAGGATGTTGCCTGGTATGGAGGGGAGATCCTATGAGGAGAGGCTGAGGGATTTGGGATTGTTTTCGCTGGAAAGGCGGCGGCTAAGAGGGGATCTTATTGAAACATATAAGATGATTAGAGGTTTAGATAGGGTGGATAGTGATAGCCTTTTTCCTCTGATGGAGAAATCCAGCACGAGGGGGCATGGCTTTAATTGAGGGGGGGTAGTTATAGAACCGATGTCAGGGGTAGGTTCTTTACCCAGAGGGTGGTGAGGGATTGGAATGCCCTGCCAGCATCAGTTGTAAATGCGCCTAGTTTGGGGGCGTTTAAGAGATCCGTAGATAGGTTCATGGACGAAAAGAAATTGGTTTAGGTTGGAGGGTCACAGTTTTTTTTTTAACTGGTCGGTGCAACATCGTGGGCCGAAGGGCCTGTTCTGCGCTGTAATGTTCTATGTTCTATGTTCTAAATGTGGCCTTTGAGGGGGCCTTTCATGAATCACATGTGTTTGGTCGTTGTAAATGTGCATTCAAAATGGTTGGAAGCACAGATCATGAGTAATATTCCAGCTCCTGTGACAATAGAGAAGCTCTGTCAAATTTTCACAAGCCCTGGGTTACCAGATTGGCTTGTTTCAGATAATGACACTGTTAATAAGTGAGGTGTTTCAGGAATTCCTGTAAAGGAATGGTCTACGCTGTGTGCGTACTGCACCGTTTCATCTGGCTACAAATGGTCTGCATGATGTGGAGATGCCGGCGTCGGACTGGGGTAAACACAGTAAGAGTTTTAACAACACCAGGTTAAAGTCCAACAGGTTTATTTCTTCGCAAATGCATTTGTTCGCTCGTGGCATTTGCTAACAAATAAACCTGTTGGACTTTAACCTGGTGTTGTTAAACTTCTTACTGTACAAATGGGCGAGCAGAAAGAGCTGTTCAAACTCTGAAGGAGGGATTGAAGAGAATGGCAGGCGATACTTTAAGAACAAGCTCTCAAGATTTTTGTTCCAGTTTCGCATCACACCACAATCCACAACCGGACACTCTCCTGTGGAATTTTTCGGTAGAAGGTTGAAGTCTCATCTGGATCTGCTTCATCCAGATCTCAGAGCAAAAGTGAGCAGGAGACAAGAGAAGCAGAAGGAGGGACACGACTACCACGCCAAAGAGAGGCAGTTCAAACCGGGTGATCAGGTTTACATCAGAAACTTTGGGAGTAACTAAAGGTGGTTACCGGGAATAATTTTAAACCAAAGTGGTCTTGGGTGGTGAGACTGTAAAACGGAAGAGTTGTTCACAGACACCAAGACCATATTCGCTTGCGGTGTGACCCCGAGTCAGGAACAGTTTCAGAGTCAGCAACCATTACTGAGAACATGGCAGAGGGTCATGCTGCTGTGGATGTTCACCAGGAAATGGTTCCAGCTTTGCCAGTTGACTCTGCTGTGGGAGTGGAAGAGGAATGTTCATGTACAGATTCTCAAACTACCTCTTCACCTCCCATTCCAGAAACACCATTACAAGATTTACCAGTGGTATTGTACAGGTCGCAATGCAACCACAAAGCTCCTGACAGACTTCCGTATTGTTAAAGACATTACTTTGTTGTATTTCTGTCCTGATGGGGGATTGAAATTTAAGGGGAGGAGAAGTGTTACAGAGTGATCTTCTCAACCTCTCTCCCTTCTGAGCACGTGCAGGCTTTGGGCGGGGTTTCAGTCTGCAAGTCCAGGCTGGTTCCAATGCTCCTGTTTCCTTTTGTTTGCCAATGATTTTTAAACTTTGTTATTTATTTATATAAAGAACATCCTGCTTTTAACAATGCATTTGACTACCTTATTTGTGACTGAAGTTCCCACAATTGTAAAGCAGGAGATTAGTTAAATGGACAGCCTGAATTGAGAGACAATTAAAGAATAAATGATTCATTAATACAGATGTTAGGCTGGAAATGTAAATTTGAACACAAAAGTTTATAACGTTTAGAATTATAAAGATATAAAGAATGGTTAAAATGCTGTGAGAATTATAAAATGTTCCCTTCTGAAGCCAACAGAATAGAAAAAACAGATAACAAGACTTGTTAGGATGGCCTGGTGGCACACTGGTTAGCTCTGCTGCCTCACAGTGCCAGGGACCTGGGTTTGATTCCCGGCTTGGGTGACTCTGTGGAGTTTGCACGTTGTTCCCGTGTCTGCCTGGTTTTCTTCCGGGTGCTCTGGTTTCCTCCCACAGTCCGAAAGATGTGCTGGTTAGGTGCATTGACCATGCTAAATTCTCCCTCAGTGTACCCGAACAGATGCCAGAGTGCGGTGACTGGGGGATTTTCCCAGGAACTTCATTTATTAGTGTCACAAGTCGGCTTACATTAACACTGCATTGAAGTTACTCTGAAAACCAGCATGTCTTTCGGACTGTGGGAGGAAACCGGAGCACCCGAAGGAAACCCACGCAGACACGGGGAGAATGTGCATACTGTGACCCAAGCCGGGAGTCGAACCCAGGTCCCTGGCGCTGTGAGGCAGCAGTGCAAACCACTGTGCCCTACAGAGAGGTGTTGGGAGCTGTTGATTTTACAAGTTATCCATGTTTTCGGAGCCATCACTTCATGTCCTGGTCTGAAAAGGATAGAGAGAAATCTGTTCATAAGATCTTGGAGCAGAATTAGGCCATTCGGCCCATCGAATCATTCGATCATGGCTGATATGCTCCTCATCCCTAGTTCCTGCTTCTCCCCATAACATTTCATAAGTTCATACATTCAATTGTTAAAGCTGAGCTTTCTCCTTTTACTGTTAATCGATACTTTCCTTTTTTATCTTTCTGACTTGTTACGTTTTTAATGGTTAATAAACTTCCTGAATTCACCATTTAAAGTATTCTTTCGAGCCACATGGTTAAGTCACTGGAACCTGGTGTGATTTACAGTTATGGAGTTATTGTAAACAAGAGAACCTCATAAGTCTTAGTTCAAATAAATCACCATTCTCACAAATGGAATGCTATCCTTTATTCTGAGAGAAATTGAACATAGAAGTAGATATTCTGCTTCAGTTATACAGGGCGTTGCTGAGACTGCATCTTGAACACCGGGTGCAGTTTTGTCTCCAATTAAACAAAGGATCGTAGGATCCCTGCAGTACAGACAGAGGCCGTTCTGCCTATTGAGTCTGTACCAAACAGCATCCCACCCAGGCCCTATTCCCATAACCCCACACATTTACCCTGCTAATCCCCCTCACACAAGGGTCAATTTATCATGGCCAATCCACCTAACCCGCACATCTTTGGACTGTGGGAGGAAACCGGAGCACCCGGATGAAACCCACACAGACATGGGGAGAACGTGCAAACTCCACACAGACAGTGACCCAGGCTGGAATTGAACCTGGGTCCCTGGTGTTATGATGCAGCAGTGCTAACCACTGTGCTGCCCCATTTTATAAATACCATGGAAGCAGTTCAGAGGAGATTTACTAGATTGATTCCCAATCCAGTAGTGTGAAATGTTAACTCTGTTTCTCTCTCCAGAGATGCTGCCAGACCTGCTGCGTTTTTCCAGTCCTTTCTGTATTTATTTCAGATCTACCTGTAGTGGGGGGAAAAACACTATTTACTATCCAGGATAAAATAAATGTCCTTCATCAGCTTTTGTGGATCATTTCAGTGGCAATGTGCTCTCCCAGGCTCAAAGAGCATTAGCCCACTGGAAGCAAAGTCGTGCGATCGGCCAGTCCAGCAGAAAGAATCTCTCCTACCCTTCCACTTCACCAACTATAAGAATAAACATGGTTCAGTCCTGGATGTGATTAATGGCAGGAATAACAGCAGAATCCAACCTGTCATCACTTGTGAACTTGCTGGTGTGCCCGCAGGCTGGATGACTGAGTGAATCCCTTCCCACACACACAGCAAGTGAATGGTCTCTCCCCAGTGTGAACTCGCTGGTGTATCCGCAGGTGGGATGATGTTCTAAATCTCTTTGAGCAGTGAGAGCAGCTGAACGGTCTCTCCCCAGTGTGAGTGCGCTGGTGAAGCATCAGTTCCCGAGAGCTTTTGAAATCACGCCCACAGTCAGAGCATTTAAACGGTCTCTCATTGGTGTGAGTGAGATTGTGGTTCTGCAGGCTGGATGACTGAGTGAATCCCTTCCCACACACAGAGCAGGTGAACGGTCTCTCCCCAGTGTGAACTCGCTGGTGTATCCGCAGGTGGGATGATGCTCTAAATTTCTTTGCGCAGTGAGAGCAGCTGAACGGTCTCTCCCCAGTGTGAATGCGCTGGTGGATAATCAGTTCCCGAGAGCTTTTGAAACCACTCCCACAGTCAGAGCATTTAAAGGGTCTCTCCTGGCTGTGAGTGACTTTGTGTTTTGACAGGTTAGATAACTGCGTAAATCCTTTCCCACACACAGAGCAGATGAATGGCCTCTCCCCGGTGTGACTGCGTCGATGAATTTCCAGTTTACAGGGGGCTCTGTATCTCTTCCCACAGTCCCCACATTTCCACGGTTTCTCCATGGTGCTGGTGTCCTTGTGACTCTCCAGGTTAAACAATCAGTTAAATCTCACACAGAACACGGGTACAGTCTCTCCCTGCTGTGAATGCTGCGATGTATTTTCAGGCTGTGTAACTGGTTAAAGCTCTTTCCACACTCAGTTCACTGGAACACTCTCACTCGGGTGTATCTGTGCCTTGGTGCTTTTCCAGTCACATTGATATTAAAGACCTGTTTTCGCAGACAGAACAGAGAAACATTTCTCCTTCCAGATTCAAAGGCCGATAATATTCAGGTCCGATGAATTGAGTGAGGGTGTCAGATGCTGATGTGACGTTTGTTTCAATCCTCTGTCTGTCAATCCTCACCTTCTCATATCCTGTAAACGAGTTTGGAAAATTCATCAATGTCAGTGCAGGATAGAAATTCAGAACAGACAATTCTAGTTTCTATGGAACATTCTTTCCTCTCTCATTCCCGAAAAGCTGTAAATCTCCATTCCACACACTCTCCCTCCATTCTCACTCTGCTGTATCTAATATTCACCCTCCCAATTCTCCTGAAGGTGCTGATTGAGGCTGATTGACAGATCCATGCTCACTGCTTCCTCTCCTGGATACAGGGAGCTGAAAATCTCCCTGCAGGCTGCCAGACAGATATTTGTCGAAATTACTGGGCTAACAATGTGTGGAACATACCGACTGGATTCACTTCCTTTCCCTTCAGTTGCTGCAAGTTCCCAATTTCCCCCAGAATGAGAAAAGAAATGGAAAGGGGAGGAAAAGAAAGTGTTTCACTCACAGATGTTGGCCTCTTTTAAGGCTTTGCATTGGCCAGGAATACGAACCCAGGCCTCCCGCGGGACAGGCGAGAATTCTACCACTGAACCACCAATACTCAAGGGAGAGAAAACTGCTCAGTTCTTTCAACCAGTGCTTTCACATGCAAAGAAATGTTGATGATTTGCAGCAGCAAATTCAGTGCTGCTACACACACACAACACTGTTGGAGACAGGAGGAAGATTGAATCTGTCCACTCCCCCATGCCCCGGGGCTGCGCATGTCCAAGGGAGAGAGGAAGCTGCGCATGTGCGGTGGAGTGCCCACCCCTGAGATGTTGACCAATGGGAACTCTGGAGGACCGGAAGGACTCTGGTCCTCCAGCCAATCAGAGCTCCCCCATATGGGCGGCACGGTAGCACAGTGGTTAGCACTGCTGCTTCACAGCTCCAGGGTCCTGGGTTCGATTCCCGGCTCGGGTCACTGTCTGTGTGGAGTTTGCACATTCTCCTCGTGTCTGCGTGGGTTTCCTCCGGGTGCTCCAGTTTCCTCCCACAGTCCAAAGATGTGCGGGTTAGGTTGATTGGCCAGGTTAAAAATTGCCCCTTAGAGTCCTGAGATGTGTAGGTTAGAGGGATTAGTGGGTAAAATGTGTGGGGGTAGGGCCTGGGTGGGATTGTGGTCGGTGCAGACTCGATGGGCCAAATGGCCTCCTTCTGCACTGTAGGGTTTCTATGATTCTATGATTGTCTGAATGCGGAAGTGGACAATGAGCTTGTTCAGCTGCTCATTCCTGCCCAGCAAAGCTGCTGCTGCTCTCTCTCTGAACGAAGATTGAGCTTCAGACAGACTCAAACTTCCTCCTGGCTCTCCAACATCTGTGAGAGTGTGGGTCAGTGGCGCAATGGATAACGCGTCTGACTACGGATCAGAAGATTCCAGGTTCAACTCCTGGCTGGCTCGATGTCAATTTGAAAAATAGTTTGTGAGCTCCTTTTGACCTAAAAGAGGCCAACATCTGTGAGTAAAACACTTTCTTTGCTCCGCTTTTGTGTTTCTTTTGCATTCTGGGGGAAATTGGGGACTTGTTGAATTTTTAACTTCCAGGTCACCACTCGCTGTCTAAACAGAAATCCTCCTCACATTCTTCATGTATCTGTAACCAGATAATACAGTGTATTACACACAGCATTTATGGCCAAATGTAAAACTTTAACGTGGCTGTCAGCTTGAAGATTAATCATGGATCATTTGCACTTCCACAACCCCCTGAGGCAGCGGCTTCCAGGTAATGACCTTTCTGCACCAAAGTAAAATTCTTCCCCACATCCTTCTCCTTCTCCCAATCCAGTTATCCAGTCCCACATATGGCACAGATTTTAATTTCTAGCACGTAGGCCGGACGTTACACGTAGGTTTTCAGATCTCTGTGTCCAGTACAGGAAGTGGTCAGCATGGATCCATTAATCAGCCTGAATCAGCACCTTCAATAGACTTGGGAGGTTGTATACTCAGGAGAGCAGAGTGAGAAATGAGGGAGAGTGTGTGGGATGGAGATTGACAGCTTTTGGGGAATGAGAGAGGAAAGAATGTTCCATAGAAACTAGAATTGTCTGTTCTGAATTTCTATCCTGTACTGACAGTGATGTCTGTTGTAAATTCCTTTCATAGATATCAGGAGATGAGGATTTATAGACAGAAATTTCAAACTAAACACCACATGAAGATTTGACAGAGTCATTCGATTTATCGGGACCTGAATATCATCGACCTTTGAATCTAGAAAAGCAATGTTTGTTTGATCTGTTTGCTTGAGGAGATTTTAAACATCAGTGTGACTGGAACACACCCGAGTGAGAGTGTTCCAGTCCACTGATAGTGGGAAGAGCTTTAACCGGTTACACAGGCTGAAACAACATTGCACCATTTACAGTGAAGAGAGATCGTACACGTGTTCTGTGTGGACAAGGATTCAACTGATCATCAAACCTGGAGAGTCACAAGGACACCCGCATCATGGAGAAACTGTGGAAATGTGACGATTGTGGACAAGGATTCATGTTGCCCTGTGATTTGGAAATTCATCAACGCAGTCACACTCGGGAGAGACCCTTCACTTGCTCAGTGTGTGGGAAGGGATACATTAAGTTCTCCCACCTGCTGAGTCACAATCTCACTCACACCAATGAGAGACCCTTTAAATGCTCTGACTGTGGGAGCGGATTCAAAAGCTCTGGAGAACTGGTGTCCCACCAGCGCACTCACAGTGAGGAGAGACTGTTCAGCTGCTCTCTCTGCACAATGAAATTTAAATGGTCATCCACACTGCGGAGACATCAGCGAGTTCACACCGGGGAGAGACCGTTCAGCTGCTCCATGTGTGGGAAGGGATTCTCTCGGTCCTCCGAACTGCGGGCACACCAACAAATTCACACTGGGGAGAGACCGTTCACCTGCAATGTGTGTGGGAAGGGATTCTTTCGGTCATCCGCCCTGCTGACGCACAAAGTCACTCACACCAATGAGAGACCCTTCAAATGCTCTGACTGTGAGAGTTGCTTCAAAAGTTCTCAGGATCTGATGTCCCACCAGCGCATTCACACTGAGGACAGACCGTTCAGCTGCTCTCACTGCACAAAGAGATTTAGATCATCATCAAACCTGCGGAACCACCAGCGAGTTCACTCCGGGGAGAGACCATTCACTTGCTCTGACTGTGGGAAGGGATTCACGCAGTTATCCGCCCTGCTGACACACCAGCGAGTTCACACCGGAGAGAGGCCATTCACCTGCTCGGTGTGTGGGAAGGGATTCACTAATTTACCCAACCTGCTGAGTCACAAAGTCACTCACACCAGTGAGAGGCCCTTTAAATGCTCGGACTGTGGGAGTGAATTCAAAATTTCTGGGGAACTGGTGTCCCACCAGCGCATTCACACTGAGGACAGACCGTTCAGCTGCTCTCTCTGCACAAAGAGGTTTAAGAGGTCATCCACACTGCAGAGACACCAGCGAGTTCACACCAGGGAGAGACCGTTCATCTGCTCTGTGTGGGAAGGGATTCAGTCAGTCATTCACCCTGCTGACACACCAGCGTCTTCACACTGAGGAGAGACCATTTACCTGCACCGAGTGTGGGAAGGGATTCACTCAGTCATCCACCCTGCTGACTCACCAGCAAGTTCACAGCGGGGAGAGACCGTTCACCTGCTCCGAGTGTGGGAACAGATTCACTCGGTTATCCACCCTGCACAGACACAAAGTCACTCACTCCCAGGAAAGACCCTTTAAATGCTCTGACTGTGGGAGTGGCTTCAAAATTGCTCAGCATCTGATGGACCACCAGCGCATTCACACTGGGGAGAGACCGTTCAGCTGCTCTCACTGCACAAAGAGGTTTGGAAGGACATGCACACTGAGGAGACACCAGCGAGTTCACACTGGGAGAGACCATTCACCTGCTCTGTGTGTGCGGAAGGATTCTCTCGATACCCCAGCTGCTGATGCACAATGTCCCTCACACCCAGGAGAGACCCTTTAAATGCTCTGACTGTGGGAATGGTTTCAAAAGCTCTCAGGAACTGATGATCCACCAGTCCATTCACAGCTGCTGTGTGTGGGAAGAAATTCACCAGTTCATCCCTCCTGCTGAGACACCAGCGAGTTCACAAGTGATGACTGGGGTTGGATTCTGCTGTTATTGCTGCTGTTAATCACATCCAGGACTGAACCATGTTCATTCTGACAGTAGGTGAAGTGGAGGGTCGGAGGGTTTCTTTCTGCTGGACTGGCCGGTCTCACAATTCTGCTTCCAGTGGGTTGATGCTCTTTGAGCCTGGGAGAGCACATTTCCACTGAAATGACCCACACAAACCGACGAAGAACATTTATTTTATCCTGGAGAGTAAATAATGTTTTTCCTACCACTACAGGTAGATCTACAGTAAGTACATTTGTCTCTGTTCCATTGAGTCTACAGCACAGGGCCAGGCCAGTCGGCCCAATTGGTCTGTGTCAGTATTTATGCTCCACATGAGCCTCCACCCACCCCTCTTCATCTCCCCCCATCAGTATATCCTTCTATTCCTTTCTTCCTCATGTATGTATCTAGCTTCTCCTTCAATGCATTCATGATGTTCACCTCAACCACTCGCTGTGATAGTGAGTTCCACATTCTCACCACTCGCTGGTAAAGAGGTTTCTCACTGAACTCCCTGTTGGATTATTGAACCCTTTCATAACCTTAAAGACTTCCATCAGGTCACCCTTCAGTCTTCTCTTTTCTAGAGAAAAGCCGCCCCAGTCTTTCCTGAGGGTTAAATGCTCTCAGTTCTGGGATTATTCTTGTGAATCTTTGTTGCCGCTTCTCCAGTGCCTCTATTTCCTTTTTCTAAATGGAGATCACAAATGTTGACAGTGCTCCCAGTGTAGCCGAACCCTGATTCTAAACAAGTTGAACAGAACCTGTTCAATTCTATTCCTCGAGAATGGAACCCTGTATATGGGCCCTACACTTTAGGAAAGATGTGAAGTCCTTAGAGAGGGTGCAGAGGAGATTTACGAGAATGACTCCAGGGATGAGGGACTTCAGTGAGTTCGAGAGACTGGAACAGCTGAAATTTCTCTCTTTAGATCAGACAGGCATTAGGATTGGGAATGGGGCCAATCAGCCCATTGAGTCCATGCTGGCTCTCTTTAGATCAAACTGTTGCCCTGTTCTCTCTCCGTGTCCCTGCGGATTTATTTCCCTGAAGTTCCCATCCAGTTTCCTTTTGGAAACATTCCATTTTCTCTGCTTCAGCCGCTCGTGGGAAGTAGTCCCAGATATTTACCACTTCAAATGCAAACGAGGAGCAGAGAGCACAAAAGGAGGCCGTGTGACCCATTGTGCCCCTGCTGCCTCTTCAAACATTCTCAGCAACAAGGTCAAGGAAGACATGTTAAATTCTAACATGTGACTGGAGCTTTATTTTTAAAATTAATGTTGGATTCACCTACATGCTTGTGGAAGCTGAATAGCCAGCAGGAATTGTCTGAACTAAGAATTTCTTCTATGAATTTGATCAGTTGGAGGGCATTATATTCTGTCACATCTGGCTCAAGAATAAGGTTGATTGCTCAGTTCGTGTAAGAAGGAAAGTTATTGGCTTGCAGCAAGTGTCTTTTCGAACCAGTATATCTTGTATTAACCTTATTCAGTTGTGGGTCATGGGCGTCGCTGGCTGGCCAACATTTATTGCCCATCCCTAGATGCCCTTGTTCAGAGGGCAGTTGAGAGTCAACCACATTGTACGAACCAAATGTGTTCATTAAATATTACTTTATTTAGAACAAAGAAAGTTACAGCACAGGGACAGGCCCTTTGGCCCTCCAAGCCTGCACCGACCGCACTGCCGGATGAAATTAAAACCCCCTACCCTTCCAGGGACCATATGCCTCTATTCCCATCCTCTTCATGTATTTGTCAAGACGCCCCTTAAAAGTCACTACTGTATCCGCTTCCACTACCTCTCCCGGCAACGAGTCCCAGGCACCCACTACTCTCTGTAAAAAATCTGCCTCATACATCTCCTTTAAACGTTGCCCTTCGCACCTTAAACCTGTTCCCCCAAGTAATTGACTCTTCCACCCTGGGAAAAGGCTTCTGACTATCCACTCTGTCCATGTCCCTCATAATCTTGTAGACTTCTATCAGGTCGCCGCTCAACCTCCGTTGTTCCAGTGAGAACAAACAAAGTTTCTCCAACCTCTCCTCATAGCTAATGCCCTCCATACCAGGCAACATCCTGGTAAATCTTTTCTGTACCCTCTCCAAAGCCTCCACATCCTTCTGATAGTGTGGCGACCAGAATTGAACACTCGATTCCAAGTGTGGCCTAACTAAGCTTCTATAACGCTGCAACATGACTTGCCAATTATTAAACTCAATGCCCCGGCCGATGAAGGCAAGCATGCCGTATGCCTTCTTGACTCCTTCTCCACCTGCATTGCAACTTTCAGTGACCTGTGTACTTGTACACCCAGATCCCTTTGTCTATCAATACTCTTAAGCATTCTGCCATTTACTGTATATTTCCTATCTGTATTAGACCTTCCAAAATGCATTACCTCACATTTGTCCGGATTAAACTCCATCTGCCATTTCTCCACCCAAGTCTCCAACTGATCTATATCCTGCTGTATCCTCTGATGGTCCTCATCGCTATCCCCAAATCCACCAACCTTTGTGTCGTCTGCAAACTTACTAATCAAACCAGTTACATTTTCCTCCAAATCATTTATATGTATTATAAACAGCAAAGGTCCCAGCACTGATCCCTGAGGAATGCCACTTGTCACAGCCCTCCATTCAGAAACGCACCACCCTCTGTCTTCTTTGACCGAGTCAGTTTTGTATCCACCTTGCCAGCTCAACTCTGATCCCATGCGACTTCTTCTGCACCAGTCTACCATGAGGGACCTTGTCAAAGGCCTGACTGAAGTCCATGTAGACAACATCCACTGCCCTACCCTCATCAATCATCTTCGTCACTTCCCCAAAAACTCGACCAAGTTTGTGAGACACGACCTCCCCTTCACAAAACCATGTTGCCTTTCACGAATACATCCACTTATTTCCAAGTGGGAATAAATCCTGTCTCGAAGAATCCTCTCCAATAATTTCCCTATTGCTGATGTATGGCTCACCGGCCTGTAATTACCTGGATTATTCTTGCTCCCCTTCTTAAACAAAGAAACAACATTGGCTATTCTCCAATCCTCTGGGGCCTCCCCTGTCGCCAGTAAGGATAGAAAGATTTCTCTCAAGACCCCAGCAATTTCTTCACTTGCCTCTCTCAGTATTCTGGGGTATATCCCATCAGGCCCTGGGGACTTGTCTACCTTAATGTTTCTCAAGAACCCCAATACCTCCTCCTTTTTGATCTCAACATGACTCAAACTATCTACACATCCTTTCCCAGACTCATCATCCACCAAGTCCTTCTCTTTGGTGAATACTGACGCAAAGTACTCATTTAATACCTCACTCATTTCCTCTGGCTCCGCGCATAGATTCCCTCCCTTGTCCTTGAGTGGGCCAACCCTCACCCTGGCTACCCTCTTGCTCTTTATATATGTATAAAAAGCCTTGGGATTTTCCTTAATCCTGCTGGCCAATGCTTTTTCGTGACCCCTTTTAGCCCTCCTTACTCCTTGCTGAAGTTTCTTTCTACTTTCCTTGTATTCCACACTTGCTTTGTGTGTTCCCAGCCTCCTAGCTTTGACAAATGTTTCGTTTTTCTCTTTGACGAGGCTCACAATATCTCTCGTTATCCAAGGTTCCCAAAACTTGCCATACTTATCCTTCATCCTTACAGGAATGTGCCAGTCCTGAATCCCTATCAGCTTACACTTGAAAGCCTCCCACATGCCAGATGTTGATTTGCCCTCAAACATCTGCCCCATCTGGTAGCTATTTATTAGCTACCAGTCATTAACAGATGAGAAAGTCATGAGCCTTAATTGGGTTATAGTTAATCAATGAATAATGAATCAGTAGTTCTAATAAAAGATTGAGTTTTATTTGCTGTAAGAGTTTAATTGCTGTGTATGTAAAGAATGTGCAATGAGGATAAATGTACTGGCGAGAGAGACCTTCAAGCTCTGATTAGCCTCAACATTTGAAACTGTGAGAATAAGGGATTGTATAGAATCAGATAAAGGGATAGTATGAACCAGTTCTATTGTATTCCTGTCTAAGATAATAAGAGAAGGTGGTGTCAGTAATTGAGGATCCAGTTAAATTAATCTTGTGATCAAATTGACCAATTGTCATGATTCAACAGGCCCAACTCTGACGTGAGGTAATGGTCACTTTGTGGATAAAAGTAGAGGTTCTGAAGGTCTTCCTTGCGAGCCAAATACTGAAAACTCCCGAGGCTGAGTTCTAAGGAAATTACTGTCAGAGAAGGAGCCAGACTCCCGAGTTCCACAATAATTCCTGTGAAAGGAGCCAGAGAGGGTTACGCTTCTATGGACCAATCACCCACACAAAGTTGTAAAAGTCAATATCTTAAAGTTGTTCAGTAAAACTTTTTCATTCAATAAACTTCTTTTAAAATTTACTATCCAGAGAATTCTGCCTTTACCACAAAGAGGGCAGGGAACAGGCTACAGATGAATTAAAGAGAAACCATTTGGGTCTAGAACGTTGTGAACATCCTTTTACTCTGGTTGTCTTTGATCCTCAAGTCATTTTCTGTTTGTTTTTAACCAAGTTCTGTTTCATTAATAAACTTTCATCAGTAAAGGTGTTTGATTTTTCTGGACTTTTCCTGCTGAGATTGATGCACTTTCGGGAAAGTGGGTGAGAGGGGTTGGCAGGCTCTTTAACAGAAAGTGAGTCCCTCTAAGGTAATTGGCAAAGGGGCCAGAGGGGGAGATGAGATTTTATTTTATTTTTTGACACAGTGAGTTGTTCTGATCTGCCTGAAAACAGATTAAATAGAATCTTTCCAAAGGGTAAAGACTTGAAAGGGAAGAATTTGCAGGGCTGTGGGGACAGATCAGAGTGGTAGGATGAATCAGACAGTCCTTTCAAAGAGATAGCAGGGGCACGATGGGCTGAATGGACTCCTCCTGCAGCCTGTCAATCTCAGCCTCCGGCTTTTGTGCAGGTTAGAAGGGACAGATTTCAGTGCAGCCTCTTCCCTGTATGTGTATTTAAAGAGACAGGTTTCTCTTTAGCTCTGAGTGACTGATATAACAATTGGTTGGAGGCCCATTTCCTAGTCAGTCCTCCAGCACCTTCCTGTCTCTCTATTAGTGCCACGCCCAGGGCAGTTTCCCAACTGGGGCACAGGCCCCGTTATTCTCAGCTAAATTCAGCCCTCAGCTCCGTCACCTGGCTGTCATTGACACGAGCAACAGAGAGACAGAAAGGTGTCCCAGGCTCAAATGGGAAATCAAAACTCGGGGCTTTAAATGAACTGTTAGGATCTCTGTAACGATCAACAATTAAAAAAAAAGAATTCTAAGCCCAGTGAGTAAATTAAAGAATCACACGACAAAACTTCAAGTTTCTGGCGTTTATTCCAACAAACTGGAAGCAACAATGAGGGGATTTTCACAGTACCTTCATCGCAGTCTGAATGTAAGTCTACTTGTGACACTAATAAATAAACTTTAAAACACTGACCCACACAGGCTCCTGGTTAAACAACTCAATTTAAAACATTGCATTTTTTTTTTGCAAATCCTTCCATGACATTATCGTTCCCTATTTCCAGTCACACAGATGTTTGAATCTTTTTCTACAGACACACTTACAATCTGGTTCTGATGAATGGAGTGACTCTGTCAGGTTGTGATCTGATGTCTCGTTTGAGCTTCCCTTTAAATTTTGTCATCAAATTTCCTGTAAAAAAGATCATCACTGTCAGTCAAGAATAGAAATTAAGTGAGAAACATTTCTCTTGGGTTGAGTTTTCTGTGTGTAAATCCTCCCCTTCTAACTCCCTGTAAAAGGAGTTTCCAAAGTCCATCCCTGTCAGTCCAGGAGAGAAATTCACAACATTCTCTCCTCCTGCTGACAGGGAGCACCGCGCATGCGCACTATTGCCCATCGCCCCGAGAAAGATGGCCTCCATTAACTCGGGGCCTCCAACTCAGGCATCTGCGGTCGCGGCCCCGAATGGTAGGAACGCGGCACTGAGCAGTTATTATTCGGGTTCTCCTGTCTCCACTGGATGCTTATGAAGCTTCCCCATCCACCCCGCCGCCTCCATTACCCTCCAGAATAAGCCGTTTCCCTGGAAACCCGGAGCCGATATAACCGCCTTGCTGCTACTGCGGCAGCAACATCCACTGCGCATGCACTTTGGATCTACAGTACGCATGCGCAACGTTTGCTGTCAGGATAGATCATATTCTGATTCACTGTGAATGCTGGGTAAGATAGCCACCATTGAAGTATGTTATTGCATTAAAAAAAATATGTTTTGTGATTCAATTACAACTGAAGCCAAAGCACCAAGGTATAAAATGAAAATAACTAATACAGCAGCTAATGTCAACAGGCACCACAGCTCTGTCCTGAGTTTAATTAATAGCGGAACAAACGTCCACACCTGAAGATGAACTCCTTGGCATGTCAGCTGGTGTAACGAACTGATTGATTTACCATCCACCCCCTCTCCACACACACACACACACACACACGGACTTGACAATAAGAATGAACTCATAGTTGATCAAATCCTTTGAACTTTTAAATATGTTAACAGAGGGGAAACTGAATAAATCCATTTACACACATAACATATCTGAATGGTCTCTTTCTGGTGTGGCTGTGCTACTGTAAATAGGATAACTGACCACTTACATTCCAGAACTGACTGGGTCAGCACTGCCCTATTTCCAAGACCAACATTTAGGGACAGCAAAGTGGTTAGCACTGCTGTCTCACAGCGCCTGGGACCTGGGTTCTATTCCCAGCTTGGGTCACTGTCTGTGTGGAGTTTGCACATTCTCCCCATGTCTGCGTGGGTTTCATCTGGGTGCTCTGGTTTGCTCCCACACTTCAAAGATATGCGGGTTAAGTGGATTGGCCATACTAAAAATTGTCAGGGGGTCTAGCTAGGGTTAATGCATGGGATTATGGAGATAGGGCGTGGGTGGGATTGTGGTTGGTCCAGACTCGATGGGCTGAATGGCCTTCTTCTGCACTGTAGAATTCTATGATCCTTGAAAAGGTACGAAATCAACTGCATTACTGCAAATAGTTTTATTTCCAAAACTGTATGAGAATTCCCACCTGACTCTATTGATTCAAGGAAACTTTGTTAATTTTTAAAATGTCCATGAATACTGCAGAGGCTTCTGCAACTCTTCCGATGTTGTTGTTTGTTAACTCAGATTTTTCAGAAAGAGAATTGAACAATCGTTTGAAAGGAGAAATAATGTACGTTTTTATGAAATATTAGGACTAATTGTATAACTGTTTGAAAATAAGCTAACACAGACATGATGTGTCTCCTCATGAGCTGTTATTTCACGATTCTATTGTTAGATCAATGTCTCTCCAACATTCCAAAATATCCAGTCCGAATTCTATCTCTGCAAATCAAGGTCACGAACTACAGCATGACGACACAGTTTGAAATACTCTGCAGTCCCTTTGAGATGCTGACCGTGACGTGTGTCTGTAGTGTACTGATTATCATTCACCTCACACGATGAAAGATCCACAGTTGAAAGTGAGAGGGGGAAAGTTTAAAAGAGATGTAAGGGGGAAGTTTTCCAAGAGTGGTAAATTTGTGGAACTCGCTGCCCCACAGCATGGTGGAGTCTGAATCGGTGAATGGTTTCAAGAAGGAGATAGATATATTTCTGACACAAAAAGGGATGAAAGATATGGGGAACAAGTGGGGGGATCGATTTGAGACCAGGGAGAGATCAGCCATGATCTGATTGAATCGCGGAGCAGGCTCTGAGGGCTGAAATTTACCTACTTCTGTTCCTATAAATACAAGTTAAGTTAGAGTTTATTAGTCACAAGTAGGCTAACATTAACAATGCAGTGAAGTTACTGTGAAAATCCCCTAGTTATTACTGTATCACAGCAGCTCGTTTGCACAATGTGACTGAACCATCACATCAATACTTGGAGTAAATGACTGGGCTGAGATCTGGCTTGGGTAAAATCATGAGGGTCACTTATCATCACAGAATCTGAGAAATTTACAGCACAGGATGCCATTCAGCCCATCATGCCTGTGCCAGGTGAAAATGAGCTGTCCAGTTTCGTCCCACTTTCCAGGTGTAGGTTGATGGCCCTATAGGACACAGCATGTCAAGTCCATACCTGAATACCTCTTGCATATGAACATTTCTGTCTCCACCACCCTTTCAGAGAGTCAGTTTGATTCCCCACCACCCTCTGGGTGAAAACATCTCCACGTTTTTCTAATCCTTCTGCCAATTTCTTTACCTCTCTGCCCCTTAGTTCTTGACATCTCTGTTAAGGAACTAGGACCTTCTGAGCCACACTCTCTGGCTAACCACCCCCTAACTAGAATGGTGCTGAGTACTCTAGCTCTGATCTCGCTAGTGTTTTTAGTAGTTCCAGGATAACCGCTCTCTCACCTTCCATTGATTCAGTATAATGGAAACTGGGAGTTGCAACCTGTCAGCATTTGAAAGATATTCATAAATGATTGGAGGATTTCTTACAGTTGGGATCTTTCTCTGTTCTGTCCACTCGATGAGTGAGATAAGACTTTCTCCTGTGAATATCCAGCTGGAGTTTGGGCCCTGATGTGTTTCCTTGTTCATCTTGTTGACTCTAAATATTGAATCTTGTGGTTTCAGACACCAGCTAATCAAACTCCCAACAAAAGATTGTCTTTTACTGATTGTATTAATAGCACTGCAATAATAGACAGAGTATAGTTACCCCATCCAGAGAACAGGGAGAATGTTGTTTTCTGTGGATCATCTCCTGACAGGAGAGTCCGATGTGGGATCGACACGGACATCCACAGAACTGGCAGTTCATGATGTTGCTGTTAATGCCCAAGGGGGATGGGGGGAGCTCTGCGACTCCGCTCCACCTCTGGTCTTGCTCTGCCACCGCTCCACTTCTGATCTTCCTCTCGATAACTCGGATGTTGAGAGTTTGGTGATGATGGTCCTTTAAACTGAACCAAATTTCAGTTCTGCCTCCACATGTGCCGGTCACCACAATGTTTTCCCCAGGGAGATGGTCCGCAGTGCAGAGGTTTGTGAGGATATATTTTACGGGGTCCGTGTGTCATTTGTATTGACCACCTTGATGTTGTTTGTCCTGAGACAGTCTCCCATCGGGAAACTTCAACACATTGGACTTGGTCTCTTGAAATAAGTCATGAATATGGATTGTTAATAAACTCCTGTCCTGCTTCTTACTGCCGACCTGAAAAGGACACATCAATCCCTTCTCTTTGTCCTTTAACAACTCCTTTACCAATGCTAATATTTCACCCCCAGTGACCTGAGCCCTTATCCTGTGCAACAACCTTGTGTATGGCACCTTATCAAATGGTTTTTAGAAATTCAATCAATGCAATATTCTCTGGTTCCCCTTTATCGAACCTGTTAGTTACATCCTCAACAAATTCTACTAGATTTGTCAAATTCTTTCATAAACCAATGTTGACTTTGTCCAATCATGTTCTAATTTTCTAATTGTATTGTTATCACTTCCTTAATGATAGATTCCAATATTTTCCTCCAAGTCCTGCAGTTTAAGTTGAAACAGCTCAGCTTTTGTTTTTAGCTTCACACACAGACCCAAACTTCCTCCTCTGGCCAACATTTATGAGAAAAACACTTTCTCCACCCCCCCCCCCCCCCCGCCTCCCCCCTCCCCCCACCCCCTTCTGGGAAATACAGAGAGTTGTGGGATTCTGGAACTGGAATTAGAGCTGGAGGATAATCCAGGGTAATGATTTTGGGATAAAGCAAAATCCTGCAAATGCTGGAATTCTGAATGAAACAGGCCTGCTGAGTTTATCCAGTATTTTCTGTTTTTATTATAATGATTTTGGGACCTGGGTTTGAATCCCACCACGTTTCAGTAAAAATATTGATGCAACATGAATCAATTATTGTAAAAACACATCTGGTTCTCTAATGCCCTTTAAGGAAGGAAATCTGCCGCCCTGATCCAGTCTAACCGACATGTGACTGGATTCACAAACAATTCAAGGGCTGACTGGGTAAACAGGGAATGTCACCATCAGAAAAACAGAGCCCCCTGGAGGGCAGAAGGGTTCGGACAGGTTATGGAGAAGGTTAAAACTGTCATCATTGAGAACAACACAGACTTCAATGGAACAACTGGTTCCAAACACAATCTCTTGTAGTTAGTGTGGCAGGGTGTGGTGAATCAGGTTTAAAAAGAGTCAAATTATATGTGGTTTCTGGTTTGGACAACCACATTTAAATCTGGGACTCAGATGAGGATATGAATTGGTGTTCGGTGGTAAGATCTAAATCTGTGTATTATGCCAGGAAGCCTTAAGCCCAGAGTGAGAATATTTCAGAACCAGGATTCAAAATACATGGCTGTGGAGGGTGAATTCACCCTCAAAAGGGCCGTGGAAATTCTGTCATGGGTGGAACTACTGGAAGAAAAATCACCCTGTACATGGGAGAGACAGAAACTGTGAGGACCATCTCCTCCAATCACAGATTCTGTCTCTCCTGATGTTACTACATCTGCAGAGACAAAGTCTCAAATTGGAGGAACAGCTTTGCCACGTATTTTGAGAAAGGAGGTTCGCTGACCCAGCAGACAGTCTGTGATGTGTGGAGGAGTTGTGTCTTCCTGCTATAAAACTAGTTTCATATCAATGTGAACCTCAAAAGGAATGGTCCAACCATTGACAACGCAGAGCTTTCCCCATTTTGCTGAACATTATTTTTATATATCTCAGTAGGAGGGGTGTACAGCTCAGGAATTTGAGTAACTAGGTATTCGGAACTCACCTACCAATCACTTGGGTCATCACATAGAAATTGAGATACATTCATCCAGGTTCATATTGTAAACTGCTTTTATTTGCAGTTTACCGCTCACAGACAACATACAGAATCCCCGGTCAGAGCTGATCTCAGCTGGTGTAGTGAGGTTATTGATGGGTTATTAATGTAAATCCACACACAATGAAGATGAGAATCGGGTGAGTTTTTTCCTGCTCCAGGGTCTGATCCAATAAACAGTCTGCCCCGATTCAGTTACCTTGTGTCAAATAGTCCTCTAGTCGATTTCCAAAATCTCATTTATTTTAAAAATAAATTAACAAAAAAATCTTATTTATAGATTATAATTGAAAAGATTTAATATACACACAGTCTTCGGTATTTGTGCTATCTTATCTAAAGAAGCAAACTCAAAAGATATTCAACACACACACAGAAGGTAATGTTACTATGTGACTACATCACTAAATGAAGGAGTTACTGAGAATGGAAAAGGGTCCCCTGGAAACCAAAAAATAGCCCTTAAAATCAAAGAGGAGCTCTCGAGAAAATCCCAACAAAAGCATTGAAAAGAAATACTTTGAACCCTACAGATGGATCTTTCAGATACTGAATTGTAGATTTTGAACCAAGAATCAATTTAGAATTGAAGCAAAAGTTCATAATTTTATTCCAAACAGGTTCCTGCTGAGAGTTCTTCAGTTAAGAGGGAAGATCACTGGTGGTGCTTTTAAAAAGTGACATTGCAACCCTGAAAATCGGTGACATCTCCAGAATATTAAATTCCAGCTAGTTACAGGGTTTGTTAACATCAGCAGCAATAAAATATTGTCAGACTATCAATACTGAACAGCAGCAACAGCAGAATCCAACACATGCAGTCACTTATGAACTTGCTGATGTCTCAGGAGTCATTGTGACTGAGTGAATCCCTTCCCACACACGGAGCAAGTGAATGGCCTCTCCACTGTGTGAACTCACTGGTGAGCAGAGAGTTTGGATGACCGATTCAATCCCTTCCCACACACGGAGCATGTGAATGGTCTTTCTGCAGTGTGAGTGCGTCGGTGAGCAGTGAGGTTGGATGACTGCCTGAAATTCTTTCCACAGTCAGTGCAGCTGAATGGCTTCTCTTCAGTGTGAATTTTCTGGTGTCTCAGCAGGGTGGGTAAAACTGTGAATCCCTTTCCACACACAAAGCAAGTAAACGGTCTCTCCCCAGTGTGAATTCGCTGGTGTGCAATGAGGGAGGATGCCTGTCTGAAACTCCGTCCACAGTCAGTGCAGCTGATTGGTTTGTCCTCAATGTGAACTCGCTGATCTGACAGCAAGTGCGATGACCTCGTGAATCACGGTGGCATGGTAGCGGTAGTGGTTCGCACTGCTGCTTCACAGCTCCAGGGACCTGGGTTTGATTCCCGGCTTGGGTCACTGTCTGTGTGGAGTTTGCACATTCTCCTCGTGTCTGCGTGAGTTTCCTCCGGGTGCTCCGGTTTCCTCCCACAGCCCAAAGATGTGCAGGTTAGGTTGATTGGCTATGCTAAAATTGCCCTTAGTGTCCTGAGATGCGTTGGTTAGAGGGATTAGTGGGTAAATATGTAGGGATATGGGGGTAGGGCCTGGGTGGGATTGTGGTCGGTGCAGACTCGATGGGCCAAATGGCCTCTTTCTGCACTGTAGGGTTTCTATGGTTCTATGGGATCCCTTTCCACAGTCGGAGCAGGTGAATGGCCTCTCCCCAGTATGAACTCGCTGGAGTGACAGCAGGTGGAATGACTGAGTGAATCCCTTCCCACACACGGAGCAGATGAATGGTCTCTCCCCGGTGTGAGTGCGTTGGTGCACAGTGAGTGCTGAAGAATGCCTGAACCTCTTCCCACAGGGGATGCAGATGAATGGCTTTTCCTCAGTGTGAATTCTCTGGTGAGACCAAAGGCCAGATGACTGAATGAATCCCTCCCCACAGACAGAACAGGTGAACGGTCTCTCCCCAGTGTGACTGCGCCAATGGTTTTCCAGCAGGGAAGGGTAACTGAATCCTTTCCCACAGTCCCCACATTTCCATGGTTTCTCCATGGTGCTGGCATCCTTGTGTCTCTCCAGGTTGGATGATCAGTTGAAGCCTCGTCCACACACAGAACACGCGTATAGTTTCTCCTCGCTGTGAATGGTGTGATGTTTTTTCAGGCTTCGTAACTGGTTAAAGCTCTTTCCACAGTTAGTTCACTGGAACACTCTCACTTGGGTGCGTGTGTGTATGTCTTGGCTTTTCCAGTCACACTGATGTTTGAAATCTTCTCCTCCAGGCAGAACAGACAAACATTTCTCCTTCCACGTTCAAAGTCTGAGGATATTCAGGTCCTAATGAATCGAGACTGTCTGATTTTGATGTGATGTTTCCTCACCTCACCTTTAAAGGAATTTACAAAAGTCATCACTGTCAATCCAGATAGAAATTCTGAACAGACAATTCTTGTTTTTCTGGAACATTTCTTCCTCTCTCGTTCCCCCAAATCTGTAAATCCCTGTCCCACACTCTCCCTCTTCCCTGGGCTGAAATCCAAACCCATCTCACCATCTCTTTCCTCCACTCCCAGTTTTCTCCCTCCCTCTCCTCTGTCTGGGTTCAGTTCTCCAGCTCCTGTCTGCAGACTGACAATAAAACCAATGGGTCTTATTGGGGGTGTTGGGGCCTCCAGCGGGTGTTTGTGAATCCTCCCCGCCCACCTCCCAGGGTTTCCTTCCTTCCCAGAGATCAGAGTCCTCATTGATTTGAGGCCAAAGTGTAACCTGTTATTTATTGTCCCCCTCCCCCATCCTCTGATGTGAACCATCCTCCAGTGGCTGAGCCAGGATGGGGCCGTTAACCTGGGCCTGTTCCCGGGAGGGAGGGAGGGAGAAGCCCCGCAGCTGCAAACCAGGGAGCTGACAATGATTCTGAAGGGTTTGCGGATCCACAAAGTGTTTCCAAATCCTCCCAGCCACCGCCTAACGCTGACTCCGCTTCTCCGGGACAAACAAGCGCCAAGGACAGCAATGACACTGCGCATGCTCCACATCACAATGCCCGGGCACTGATTGACAGCAGCTCCGGACCAATCGAAAGAGGGGCGGGGCTGGAGGACCGAGCGGGAGCGGCGGGTCCTCCAACCAATCGGAGTGAATGAGGGGCGGGGCCGGGCTGTGACTGAAGCATGCGCACTGAGGGTAATGGCGATGGAGAGCGGATTAATTTTCAGCTGCAGAATTGGTAAGACGGATGATGGCGGAATGGAGGGAGCGAGAGATCGGGCCGGAGGTGGAGAGGCTTCTTAAACAAATTGTGTCACCGCCAAACCCCAAAACAAACCCAATCTGTTTCCATTCACATCGAGAGCGAGAACAGCTCCTCGTGATCGGCTTGTGTTAACGGCCGTCCACTTTATTGGGGGCAATGTGCAGTCACAGGGAGGCACGGCCGCCATGTTTGTAGGGGGCAATGTTGTCAATGAGTGGGAGGAGCTTGTTCCCCATTGTTCAGAATGGAGACAACTTGTCCATCAAACTGCATCAACCCTCTGAGTCCCAATGTCTTATTGATGAGGCAGAGCGGTGGCAGAGAAGGAAAGAAAGGGAAATAAATCCTGTTTTCCAGATCCCACTACCGCATGGGACTTCTTGTGCCATGTGTCCAAAGATATGCGACTCAGTTGGCAGAAACTCACAACCCTGAGTCAACGTCATCCTCGAATTGTGGGGCTGCTGACAATGACAACTGCCACCGTGCTGGAGGGAGCATGAGTTCATAAGATATAGGAGCAGAATTAGGCCATTCGGCCCATCGAGTCCGCTCCGCCATTCAATCATGGCTGATATGCTCCTCATCCCCATTTTCCGATGGATTCGGCAAACTAAAACAAGAGAAATGTTTGTCTCTTCATTTCTATCCTTGACTAATACTGTTGACTTTTGCAAAACTTTCACAGGAGCTTCGAAGAAGATTTGCAGAAGATTTGAAACAAGTATCACATAAAAATCATACATTGTCGCTTGATATTATCATCTTTGAGTGTGAACATTGAGCTCTATGTCATAACCACTCACTGTGTAAACTTTCTTCCCAGAATCATAGAATCCTACAGTGCAGAAGGAGGCCATTCAGCCCATTGAGCTTGCACCGACCACAATCTCACCCCAGACCCTATCCCCATACCCCCACATATTTACCCTGCTAATCCCCTGTCACTAGGGTCAATTTAGCATGGCCAATCCAGCTAACCCGCACATCTTCGGACTGTGGGAGGAAATCGGAGAACCCACAGGAAACCCACGCAGACACGGGGAGAATGTGCAAACTCCACACATACAGTGACGTGAGGCTGGAATTGAACCTGCGTCCCTGGCCCTGTGAGGCAGCAGTGCTAACCACTGTGCCATCGTACCAGCCCTGCCATTCCCTTGTAGATATTGCTCAAAATTTAAAATTAGAAGGGGAGGATTGTGGTCAAGAAACTTAAACCAAAGATCACATTAGGATCTGATGTCCTCTCCCACTTCATCTCAACCTGACTAGCATAGAATTTTGAATATGGAAAGAAAAAGCACTGTTCACAGTGGGGAGAAACTGTACACATGTTCTGTGTGTGGACAAGGCTTCAGCCAATCATCCGGCCTGTTAAAACATAAATGCAGTCACGACAGGGAGAAACCGTGGAAATGTGGAGACTGTGAGAAGGGATTCAATCACCCATCTGACCTGGAAACTCATCGACGCAGTCACACCGGAGAGAGACCATTCACATGCTCTGTGTGTAGGAAAGGATTCACCCAGTCATCCCACCTGCTGAGACACCAGCGAGTTCACACTGACGAGAGACCTTTTAAATGCTCAAACTGTGGGAAGTGCTGTAAAGGTTTTGGCGATCTGATGTCCCATCAACGTGTTCACACTGACGGGAGACCTTTTAAATGCTCAGATTGTGTAAAGTGCTATAAAAGTTCTGGGGAACTAATGCGTCACCAACGTGTCCATACTGAGGAGAAACCTTTTAAGTGCCTGGACTGTGGGAAGTGCTATAAAGGTTCTGGGGAACTGATGTCCCATCAACGTGTTCACACTGATGAGAGACCTTTTAAATGTCCAGACTGTGGGAAATGCTATAAAAGTTCTGGGGAACTGATGCACCATCAACGTGTTCACACTGATGAGAGACCATTCAGGTGCTCTCACTGTGGGACTGGGTTCAGGAAATCATCAGGCCTCACTGAACACCAGCGGATTCACACTGGGGAGAGACCGTTCATTTGCATTAAATGTGGTAAGGGATTCACGCAGTCATCAACCTTGCTAAGACACCAGCTAGTTCACACTGAAGAGAGACCTTTTAAATGTACAGACTGTGGGAAATGCTATAAAAGTTCTGGGGAACTGATGCTCCATCAACGTGTTCACACTGATGAGAGACCGTTCAGGTGCTCTTACTGCGGGACTGGGTTCAAGCAATCATCTCAACTCTCTAAACACCAGAGGATTCACACTGGGGAGAGGCCATTCATCTGCACTGAATGTGGGAAGGGGTTCACTCAGTCATCCAGTCTGCTGACACACCAGCGAGTTCACAGTGAGGAAAAAAATAAATGCACAGACTACAGGAAGTGCCATAAAATTTCTGGGAACATCCCACCTCATTTCAAACCAGCGAGTTCACACTGGGGAGAGACCCTCCACTTGCATCATGTGTGGGAAGGAATTCACTCAGTCATCCAACCTACTGAGACACTACCAAGTTCACAAGTGACTCCAGGAGTTGGATTTTGCTGTTAGTCACATCCAGACACCATGTTCCTTGGGATCTGTTTTCTGCTGGTGGTAATATGCTACAGGCCAGTTAGAGGTGTTAATATGCTGGATAGAGATAAAATAAATCAGCGTTGTGTCAAACTCTGTGTGTTGAATCTTTTTAATATCGCAAACACAAGTTAGTTCCTTTGAAGGACCATCTCCGCTGTCTCCTCCATCCTCACCTCCAACAAGTGTGAGGAGCTCATGGAGCTTATTTGTCAGTAAGATTGAGACAATCCGATAAGGTTATGTGGATTGGCCATGCGAAATTGCTCCCAAAGATTTGCAGGTTGGTGGATTGACAATTGGAAACTGCACGGAGTTATGGGGATTGGGTACAAGTGAGTGCCTGGGTGGGATGCTCTTTTGAAGAGTTGGTACATATTTGACGGGCTGAATGGCACCCTATGAATTCTATGGTTCGAGATTCCCTCCTTTCCACTAGCCATTGAGCCACAAGTCCTGTAAACTTCCTCCTCGTCTGAGCCCTGAACTCACATCTTTCTCCAGTTTCTCTCCCAAAGTACCTTGAGGGCTCATCTTCGCAGTCAGGCCCTCTCCAACCCATTGATCAAACCTCCTCTTCGGCATCTTTGTTACAAGGAGAACAACAGCAGCTTCTCCAGTCTATCTATAGACCTGTGATCCATCAACCCTAAATCATTCCACTAAATTTCATCAATTCCCTCTCCATGTCTTCCCTAAGCCTTCATGTCCTCCCTAAGGTTTGGCACCACCAGTTACATCCACAAAGGTTTGTCACCCTGACATAATACAATGAAATGGATTAAATGTGTGTGAAACAATACACAAACAATTACTATTCAGGTTATATAACAGCAGGTTTTCAAAGGCATGGCTCATACTGAGCCAGGTGTTTTACATGTTACGTTGGGTTGTTTCACAATGTACCAAAGTATTAATCGAAGGTAGTGGTTTCTGTTGGCAAAATATATTGCTTTTTAATTATAGCAACGTTCAGAGCACTAAATTTGACTCATAGAATCACTACAGAAGGAGGCCATTTGGTTCATCCGGCCTACACCGACACCCGATCCCCATAACCTCATGTATTTACCTCCTGACACTAATGAGGCAAGTTCCCATGGCCAATCCACCTAACTTGCAAATCTTTAGACTGTTGGAGGAAACCAGAGCACCTGGAGGAAACCCACACAGACATGGGGAGAACATTCATACTCTGTACGGACAGTAGTCCGAGGCTGGAACTGAACCCGGGTTACTGGTGCTGTGAGGCAGCAGTGCCAACCACTGTGCCACCCATAACCAGGGACATGGCAGAGATGACCAGTGTGTGAATTGCTGGTCTTGTCCCTGTGGCTCCAATCTGTGTTCACAAAGGGACATACAATTACCCAGCATTTCCTGCGGGAACGTGCAGGCGCACTGTCCGGCTGTTCTGGGAGCATGTGCATTGCGGATGGAAGCGTGAGGAGGTCTTGTCGCTTTCACAACAGGTGAAATAAAACACCGAGTGTGGATGGGGAACAGAGCCTGTACGTGGGCAGGTTTCATTAACACCAGATTCAAGTCGCAAAGTTCAAGTAAAAATCTAACGGTCCCGCATTTGGAGTCCGATAGATTTGGTTGTTCTCTCGGTATCGGGCCGGGCTTGCCGGCCACCATCTTTATTGGGGGCAATCACAGAACCCGACAGTGCAGAAGAAGGCCGTTCGGCTCATGGAGTCTGCACCGACCACAATCCCACCCGCCCTATCCCCATAACACCTTACATTTACCCTCGCTAGTCCCCCTGACACTAAGGGTCAATTCATCATGGCCAATCCATCTAACCTGCACATCTTTGGACTGTGGGAGAAAACCGGAGCGCCCCGGAGGAAACCCACGCAGACACGGGGAGAAAGTGCAAATTCAACACAATGACCCAAGCCGGGAATCAAACCCATGTCCCTGACACTGTGAGGCAGCAGTGCTAACCACTGTGCCAACATGTCGCCTGTTCCTGCTGGGGCTCGTGCAAATGTCATGGCAATATGGTGGTCGGTCCCATCTCTCTATGGGCCCCAGATGTCCCACCAAAGAACAGCGGCCAAGAGACCATGGGGAGCAGCAGCCGAGAGGGTTACCGTGGGCCCTGCTGGACTGGAGGGGCAGCAGCACAGTCTCTGCCCAAAGGCTTCTGCAGTTCAGCTGCTCAGAGATTCTGGGAACCTCTTCAAATATAAACTTCAGCTTCTCACATTCACCCCCATCCATCCCTCCCTACAACCAGAACCATTCTCTCTGCACAGCAGTTTCTCCCTCATGGCCCCAGTGTGTATTCCAGCCTTTATCACATCCACTCTGCTCCCAGATACTTTACACCATTAGATATTACAATTCAAACTTTATAATCTTTACAATTTAATATTTGTTCAGGCAGTTTACAGACAGCAGACAAATCATCAATTCCACTCCCACCGGGAGCTATGGGGATATATTTATACAGTAAGAAGTTTAACAACACCAGGTTAAAGTCAAACAGGTTTATTTGGTAGCAAAAGCCACACAAGCTTTCGGAGCCCCAAGCCCCTTCTTCAGGTGAGTGGGAATTCTGTTCACAAACAGAGCTTATAAAGACACAGACTCAATTTACATGAACAATGGTTGGAATGCGAATACTTACAACGAATCAAGTCTTTAAGATACAAACAATGTGAGTGGAGAGAGCATCAAGACAGGCTAAAGAGATGTGTATTGTCTCCAGACAGGACAGCCAGTGAGACTCTGCAGGTCCAGGCAGGTTGTGGGGATTACAAATAGCGTGACATGAACCCAATATCCCGGTTGAGGCCGTCCTCATGTGTTTGTCTGCGAGTTCGCCTCTTGCTGTTCTGAGGTTGGTTTCAATTCTCTGAATAGGTTTGTCTGTATTAGCATAAAAATAATAGGAACAAGAAAAATACAGCAGCACAATCCTCCAACGTTTCTATGTTTGAATAAGATCCTTCAGTCGCCTGAGGATTCAGTGATTATGTGGAGATGCCGGCGTTGGACTGGGGTAAACACAGTAAGAAGTCTCACAACACCAGGTTAAAGTCCAACAGGTTTATTTGGTAGCACAAAAAAGCTACCGAAAGCTTGTGGCTTGTGCTACCAAATAAACCTATTGGACTTTAACCTGGTGTTGTGAGACTTCTTATTGGATTCTGTGATTTCCCAGGCAGATGCCATTTACCTCACGTCGCCACTAGACGGAGCTCTCTCGCTGTGATTGTGTGTTCACGATGTGGAGATGCTGGCGTTGGACTGGGGTAAACACAGTAAGAAGTCTCACAACACCAGGTTAAGGTCCAACAGGTTTATCTGGGAGCAAAAGCCACTAGCTTTCGGAGCACTTCGTCAGGTGAGTGGGAGTTCTATTCATAAACAGGGCATATAAAGACACAAACTCAATTTACAAATTAATGGTTGGAATGCGAGTCTTTACAGGTAATCAAGTCTTAAAGGTACAGACAATGTGAGTGGAGAGAGGGTTAAGCACAGGTTAAAGAGATGTGTATTGTCTCCAGCCAGGATAGTTCGTGAGATTTTGCAAGCCCAGGCAAGTCGTGGGGATTACAGATAGTGTGACATGAACCCAAGATCCCGGTTGAGGCCGTCCTCATGTGTGCGGAACTTGGCTATCAGTCTCTGCTCAGCGACTCTGCGTTGTCGTGTGTCGTGAAGGCCGCCTTGCAGAACGCTTACATGGGTTCATGTCACACTACCTGAAACCCCCACGACTTGCCTGGGCTTGCAAAATCTCACTAACTGTCCTGTCTGGAGACAATACACACCTCTTTAACCTGTGCTTAACGCTCTCTCCACTCACATTGTCTGTACCTTTAAGACTTGATTACCTGTAAAGACTCACATTCCAACCATTATTTTGTAAATTGAGTTTGTGTCTTTATATGCCGTTTGTGATCAGAACTCCCACTCACCTGACGAAGGGGCAGCGCTCCGAAAGCTAGTGGCTTTTGCTACCAAATAAACCTGTTCGACTTTAACCTGGTGTTGTGAGACTTCTCATTGTTCACTGCAGCGGGAGATGTGTGGAATGAAGGAACCTTGTGTTACTGTCAATCTTTTCATGTTTAAAAGTTGTTTTTGTTAAAAGCTAATTGTCCATCCAGTGACTCTGTTCATCCACATTTCTAAAGCAAAACGGCAAAAGTTACGATCAATTGAGCCAGGGTTTCATTTTGGGACTGTCGTGTCCAGTAGGAACATTAGCTGGGATTGTAACACTCTCCATTTCCTCTGAGCAGCTCTTCTTGATGTGGAGATGCCGGCGTTGGACTGGGGTAAACACAGTAAGAAGTTTAACAACACCAGGTTAAAGTCCAACAGGTTAAAAAGAAAAAGGAGGCTTATGTTCGGATGAGACGTGAGCACTCGGGTAGTGCACTAGAAAGCTTTAGATTGGCTAAGAGGGAGTTGAAGAGCGAGCTTAGAAGGGCTAAAAGGGGACATGAGAAGACTTTGGCGGATAGGGTTAAAGAGAATCCTAAGGCGTTCTATAGGTATGTCAAGAACAGAAGGTTGGTTAGGGCAAGTTTAGGGCCAGTTATAGATGGCAGAGGGAAGTTATGTGTGGAACCGGAGGAGATTGGTGAAGCATTGAACCAATATTTCTCTTCGGTGTTCACGCAAGGGGACATGAATATAGCTGAGGAGGACACTGGGTTGCAAGGGAGTAGAATAGACAGTATTACAGTTGATAAGGAGGATGTGCAGGATATTCTGGAGGGTCTGAAAATAGATAAATCCCCTGGTCCGGATGGGATTTATCCAAGGATTCTCTGGGAGGCAAGAGAAGTGATTGCAGAGCCTCTGGCTCTGATCTTCAGGTCGTCGTTGGCCTCTGGTATAGTACCAGAAGATTGGAGGTTAGCGAATGTTGTCCCATTGTTTAAGAAGGGGAACAGAGACTTCCCCGGGAATTATAGACCGGTGAGTCTCACTTCTGTTGTCGGCAAGATGTTGGAAAAAATTATAAGGGATAGGATTTATAGTTATTTGGAGAGTAATGAATTGATAGGTGATAGTCAGCATGGTTTTGTGGCAGGTAGGTCGTGCCTTACTAACCTTATTGAGTTTTTTGAGAAAGTGACCAAGGAGGTGGATGGGGGCAAGGCAGTGGACGTGGTATATATGGATTTTAGTAAGGCGTTTGATAAGGTTCACCATGGTAGGCTTCTGCAGAAAATGCAGATGTATGGGATTGGGGGTGATCTAGGAAATTGGATCAGGAATTGGCTAGCGGATAGGAAACAGAGGGTGGTGGTTGATAGTAAATATTCATCATGGAGTGCGGTTACAAGTGGTGTACCTCAGGGATCTGTTTTGGGGCCACTGCTGTTTGTAATATTTATTAATGATCTGGATGAGGGTATAGTTGGGTGGATTAGCAAATTTGCTGATGACACCAAAGTCGGTGGTGTGGTAGACAGTGAGGAAGGGTGTCGTAGTTTGCAGGAAGACTTAGACAGGTTGCAAAGTTGGGCCGAGAGGTGGCGGATGGAGTTTAATGCGGAGAAGTGTGAGGTAATTCACTTTGGTAGGAATAACAGATGTGTTGAGTATAGGGCTAACGGGAGGACTTTGAATAGTGTGGAGGAGCAGAGGGATCTAGGTGTATGTGTGCATAGATCCCTGAAAGTTGGGAATCAAGTAGATAAGGTTGTTAAGAAGGCATATGGTGTCTTGGCGTTTATTGGTAGGGGGATTGAATTTAGGAGTCGTAGCGTTATGTTGCAACTGTACACAACTCTGGTGCGGCCGCACTTGGAGTACTGTGTGCAGTTCTGGTCCCCACATTACAGGAAGGATGTGGAGGCTTTGGAGAGGGTGCAGAGGAGGTTTACCAGGATGTTGCCTGGTATGGAGGGGAGATCCTATGAGGAGAGGCTGAGGGATTTGGGATTGTTTTCGCTGGAAAGGCGGCGGCTAAGAGGGGATCTTATTGAAACATATAAGATGATTAGAGGTTTAGATAGGGTGGATAGTGATAGCCTTTTTCCTCTGATGGAGAAATCCAGCACGAGGGGGCATGGCTTTAAATTGAGGGGGGGTAGTTATAGAACCGATGTCAGGGGTAGGTTCTTTACCCAGAGGGTGGTGAGGGATTGGAATGCCCTGCCAGCATCAGTAGTAAATGCGCCTAGTTTGGGGGCATTTAAGAGATCCGTAGATAGGTTCATGGACGAAAAGAAATTGGTTTAGGTTGGAGGGTCACAGTTTTTTTTTTAACTGGTCGGTGCAACATCGTGGGCCGAAGGGCCTGTTCTGCGCTGTAATGTTCTATGTTCTATGTTCTCTATGTAGGTTTATTTGGTAGCAAAAGCCACACATGCTTTCGGAGCTCCAAGCCCCTTCTTCAGGTGAGTGGGAATTCTGTTCACAAACAGAGCTTATAAAGACACAGACTCAATTTACATGAATAATGGTTGGAATGCGAATACTTACAACTAATCAAGTCTTTAAATCAAAACGTTGTTTTGTTTCTTAAAGACTTGATTAGTTGTAAGTATTCGCATTCCAACCATTATTCATGTAAATTGAGTTTGTGTCTTTATAAGCTCTGTTTGTGAACAGAATTCCCACTCACCTGAAGAAGGGGCTTGCAGCTCCGAAAGCTTGTGTGGCTTTTGCTACCAAATAAACCTGTTGGACTTTAACCTGGTGTTGTTAAACTTCTTACAGCTCTTCTTGTCCAGGAGACCCACCTTCTGTTCTGTTCCCCCAATAAACTGCTTTTAGATCTGAGTAAGTTTGTATAAAATAGATAAAGTTGGAAATTCAAGATACGTAACAAGTGAATAAAGGCACAAGATTCCACAGATTCTGAATAAAAATAAACTTTCCTATACAAGGTCAGAAAGGTAAAACAAATTACCATATGTGGAAGGTAAAACATTCAAGGACTTTAGAGAGGAAAGGGAGATGGGATGGTAGTTTAAAAGGGTATGTGTCATGGATTAGTTTGAGAAGTGGATGGTGACATCGGATTTGAAGGAGAAAGGGAGATATTAACAATATCAGCTGATATGAAGAAGTTATGTCAGTAGTTCAATGATGTGGAGATGCCAGCATTGGACTGGGTTGGGCACAGTAAAAAGTCACAACGCCAGGTTAAAGTCCAACAGGTTTATTTGGAATCACAAGCTTTCGGAGTGCTACTCCATCAGGTCACTCGCATTCCAACCATTATCTTGCAATTGTGTCTCTGTCAATATATGCCATGTTTGTGAACCTACCTCTCCATTCACCTGATGAAGGAGCAGTGCTCCAAAAGCTCAGGATTCCAAATAAACCTGTTGGACTTTAACATGGCGTTGTGAGACTTCTTACAATAGATCAGTGGAATAGGATTGAGGGATCAGGTAGTGGGTCTCATGGACAAGATGAGCTCTAAAATGACACGGGGGGAGGCGGGAGTGAAACTGCAGAAAGATGAGTTCAGAGTTCAAAGGGGAGCGTTCGAGGAGGTTTGGGTCCAGTGGGTTAGGGGAAGGGAGGGAAGCAGCAGAGGCAGCTGATTGGATTGTCTCAAACTTAGTGACAAAGAAGATCATGAGTTTCTCCACCATGAGCACTTGTGGGGAGGTGAAGATGGAGGAGGGAAAAAGAGAGAACACTTCAAAAGAAATTCAGTTGTGTTGATGATATTGAAAAGATCTAACACAGTATTAAACACAAAGCTAATTTATTTGATTTTTATTCAGAATATTAAACCGTATAACTGGCTGGAGTTCATTAACATCAACAAAAAACAAACACAATGAACACCTTACAATCATGGATAGGATTAACAGCAGATTCCAATCACTGTGGTTACTTGTGAATTCTTTGGTGTCTAAGCAGGTTGGGTGAATGAATGAATCCCTTCCCACATTCAGAGCAGATGAATGGCCTTTCCCCAGTGTGGGTGCGCTGGTGTAGAATTAGGTCTTCTGATCGCCTGAACCCAATCCCACAGTGAGAGCATCTGAACGGTCTCTCATCAGTGTGAACACGTTGATGGGACATCAGTTCATTAGAACTTTTAAAGCATTTCCCACAATCTGAGCATTTAAAAGGTCTCTCGTCAGTGTGAACACATTGGTGTGACACCAGGCTGGATGACTGAGTGAATTCCTTCCCGCACTCAGAGCAGATGAATGGCCTCTCCCCAGTGTGAACCCGCTGATGAGTAAGTAGGTGGGATGACTGAGTGAATCCCTTCCCACACTCAGAGCAGGTGAACGGTCTCTCCCCAGTGTGACTGCGCCGATGCATTTCCAGCTGGGATGGGGAATTGAATTTCTTCCCACATTCCACACATTTCTGCAGTTTTTTCATGGAATGACCACACTTATGTTTTGCCAGACCAGATGATCGGCTGAAGCCTTGTCCACACCCAGAATCCATGTACACTTTCTCTCCACTGTGAATAGTGCTTTTTCCTTCCATGTTCAAAGTCCACTGATACTCAGTTATGACAAATTGGGCAACTTTGGCAGATCCTGGTATGATATTTACTGTCAGTCCTGGACTGCAAATCGTCTCCTTCTAGTCCCTGTGAAACTGATTTAAAACAGAAAAAAGGGGATTGAAAGAGAACCCAGAGACAGGTTATAAATAGAGTTCAAACTGAAGCAACAATAAAACAAAAGCTCACACAGGAGGCCAGGGACTGATTTCTGCGTCCAACACGTAGCCTGATTCAAACCGGCTCTGAACTGTGTTTCTAAACTCAAACTTATAAAGCAATAAAACAGAAACAAAACTCTGTAGACACTGCATCTGGGACAAAGAGAATAATACTGGAGATATTCAGCCTCTGTGGAGTGACAAACAGAATTAAGGGCTCAGGTTGCTGACTTGCCCTCAGTCTACAATGAAATATTCAGAGTCAGGCACAGACTAATGGCGGTCACAATTCCCA
Source organism: Mustelus asterias (assembly GCF_964213995.1). Taxonomy (NCBI): domain Eukaryota; kingdom Metazoa; phylum Chordata; class Chondrichthyes; order Carcharhiniformes; family Triakidae; genus Mustelus; species Mustelus asterias. Next base: position 763,355 of record NW_027590190.1, read on the forward strand.
CAATGCTCTGTGCCCCAGAAACCCATCTATTCAAAAGTTGTTCACCTTACTTGAGAAAGGATATCCTTACTTGAGAAAGGATATACTGACACTGGAGGGGGTGCAGAGGAGATTCACTAGGTTGATTCCGGAGTTGAGAAGGTTGGCTTATGAGGAGAGACTGAGTAGACTGGGGCTATACTCATTGGATTTCAGAAGAATGAGGGGAGAATTCACAAGTAACCACAGTGATTGGAATCTGCTGTTAATCCTATCCATGATTGTAAAGTGTTCATTGTGTTTGTTTTTTGCTGATGTTAATGAACTCCAGCCAGTTATACGGTTTAACATTCTGAATAAAAATCAAATAAATTAGCTTTGTCCAATAAAGAAAGGAGCAGGGAGGTTGTTTCCACTGGTGGGTGAAACTAGAACTAGGGGGCATAGCCTCAAAATAAGGGGAAGCAGATTTAGGACTGAGTTGAGGAGGAACTTCTTCACACAAAGGGTTGTGAATCTGTGGAATTCCCTGCCCTGTGAAGCAGTTGAGGCTACCTCACTGAATGTTTTTAAGGCAAGGATAGATAGATTTTTGAACAGTAAAGGAATTAAGGGTTATGGTGAGCGGGCGGGTAAATGGAGCTGAGTCCACAAAAAGATCAGCCATGATCAATCATGGCTCGAGGGGCCAGATGGCCTATTCCTGCTCCTAATTCTTATGTTATTCACTAATCATAGAATCCTTACAGTGCAGGAGGAGGCTATTTGACCCAGTGTGTACTGACCCTGTGACAGAGCCTCTTTCTCAGGCGTACCCCTATCCCTGTAACCCCATTCTGCTAATCCCCCTGCTGACCTTTTTCTTCACCCTGCCTGTAACTGCAACAATATATACAGAAAAAAACATAACTTGATAAAGTACACGGGGGAAAGGAAAAGAGACCCGACTCATTTCCTTTCCCCATGTACATTATCAATTTATGTTGTTTTCTCTATAACACGCAAGAAGTAACAATTTTCACTGTATCCCAGAACATGCGACAATAAATCAAATTAGACCAGACATATCTTGGGAAACCAAGGGACAAATTTAGCACGGTCAATCCACCTAACCTGCACGTCTTTGGGCAGTGAGAGGAAACCGGAGCACCTGGAGGAAATGCACACAGACAGAGGGAGAATGTGCAAACTCCACACATGAGGTGGAGATGCCAGCACTGAACTGGGGTAAGCACAGTAAGAAGCCTCAAAATACAAGGTTAAAGACCAACAGGTTTATTTGGAACCACGAGCTTTCGGAGCACTGATGAAGGAGTAGCTTTGAAAAAGGTTCATCTGGACTCAAAATGTCAGCTCTTTTCTCTCCTTACAGGTGCTGCCAGACCTGCTGAGATTTTCCAGTATTTTCTCTTTTGGTTTCAGATTCCAGCATCCGCAGTAATTTGCATTGATTTCAAATAAACTTATTTGACTTTAACCTGATATTGTGAGAGTTCATACTGTGCAAACTCCACACAGTCACACACCCACGGCTGGAATCGAACCCTGGCGCAGTGAGGCAGCAGTGCGAACCACTGTGCCACAGTGAAGGGAGTTTGCTGCAATTTTTGGGTGATAACAATGGGCTGGATTAACCAGGGAGCAAAACTTACCAAGCGTTCTCCAACGCTTGGTAATCATTCTCCAAGGCGGCCTTCACGACACAACAACGCAGAGTCGCTGAGCAGAGACTGATTGCCAAGTTCCGCACACATGAGGACGGCTTCAACCGGGATCTTGGGTTCATGTCACACTATCTGTAACCCCCACGACTTGTCTGGACTTGCAAAATCCCACTAACTGTCCTGTCTGGAGACAATACACACCTCTTTAACCTGTGCTTAACCCTCTCTCCACTCACATTGTCTGTACCTTTAAGACTTGATTACCTGTAAAGACTCGCATTCCAATCATTATTTTGTAAATTGAGTTTGTGTCTTTATATGCCCTGTTTGTGAACAGAACTCCCACTTACCTGATGAAGGGGCAGCGCTCCGATAGCTGGTGGCTTGTGCTACCAAATTAACCTGTTGGACTTTAACCTGGTGTTGTGAGACTTCTTACTGTGTTTACCCCCAGTCCAACGCCGGCATCTCCACATCGTGTTTGAACAGAGACAGTGAACATTCCAACAAACCCTCAATATGATCAGAACCACTTCACTCAGGTTCATTCACTGCAGTCCAGCTTGTATTTTCATGTCATCAATGATTCTTTCCCATATCTCTCTCCTCGTATGATATTCAATCTTTCAAAGTTTGTCTTATCCTCTGTGACCTCAATTCTCCCTGGTTAATCATTGCTACAATTCTCTGATTTGAGAAATTATTTATATATATTGGGATACAGTGACAAACATTATTTCTTGCATGCTATACAAACAAAGCATACCATTCATAGAGTACATGGGGGAGAAGGAAAGGAGAGGGTGCCGAATGTAATGTTACAGTTATAGCGAGGGTGTGAGAAGCATCAGCTTAATATATGGTAGGTCCATTCAAAGGTCTGATGGCAGCAGGGAAGAAGCTGTACTTGCATCAGTTGGTACATTATTTCACCTGGCTTTACATGTACAGATTCAACAATAATCAATCCACCTCCTGTGTTAAAGAAAAGGAAACAGCTGTAATTTATGGGATAGACAGGAAATTGTGAATTTTTTGTTATAAACCATTTCTGAAAAGCTGCTGGTTCTGGAATGTAAAAGGGAAATTTGTGCCGATCTCGATTAAAGTGAACTGATGTATCGATTAGGTAGATAGAGAGAAACTATTTCCTCTGGTGAGGGAATCAAGAACAAGGGTGCATTGTGTGAAAGATTTGAGCTCAGACATTCAGGAGTGAAATCAGGCAGCAATTCTTCAATTGTGACGAAAAGTCAAAAGGACCTGAAATGTTAGCTCTGTTTTCTCTCCTAATAGATGCTGGTCGACCCGCTGAGTTTTTCCGGCGTCCTCTGTTCTTGTAGCAATTCTTTCCAAATGGGAATAAAAAACAACAAATGCTGGAAAATGGGGTTGAGAAGAATGATTCCAGGGGTGAGAAACTTCAGATATGAAGATAGATTGGAGAAGCTGCGACTCTTGCACTTGGAGAAAAGAAGGCTAAGAGGAGGTTTGATAGAAGTATTCAAAATCATGAGGATGCAGAAGAGATTCACTGAGATGGTCACAGGGAACAGAGGCTTTAGTTATCAGGAAAGATTAGAGAAACTGAGGCTCTTTTAATTGGAACAAAATCTGATTGAATATCTGAGGAAGAGGTTTAAAATTTCATCAGGTAAATGAGGAAAAACTAGTTCCCCCAGTCGGTGAGTCAGGAACTAAAGGACATCAAATTCAAATCATCAACAAAAGTCTCAGAGCCAGGAATGAAATATTGAGCAGGCAACAATTAAATTAAAGTTTATTTATTGGTGTCACAAGTAGGCTCACATTGCCACTCTAATAAAGTTACTGTGAAAATCCCCTAGTCGCCATATCCCGGCGCCTGTTCAGGTAAACATGAGGGAGAATTTAGCATGTCCATTGCACCTAACCAGCATGCCTTTCTGACTGTGGGAGGAAACCAGAGCACCCAGAGGAAACCTATGCAGACACGGGACCTAAGCTGGGAATCGAACCGAGGTCCCTGGCGCTGTGAGGCAGCAGTGCTAAGCATTGAATGGGACTCCCACTGTCCCTGTGGATTTGTGTTCATACTGTCCCATCAAACACTCCGAAGGGAAGTACATGCCTGTGTTATCGATACCTCGGAGGGATACCAAGGCTAAGAGAGACTCTTTGGAAGGGATGGGAAGTGGGTTCATGAGAGTAACCAGAGGGCTAAGAACTGAAATAATCCAAGTAATGAGGTCTTGGCTCAGTGGTTGCTTTCTCATATCTGAGTCAGGAGGTTGCAGGTTCAAATCCAGATCCAGACAATTGAACAGAAATTCCGAACTGACACTCCATTGCAGTACTGAGGGAGCCCCGCACTGTCAGAGGTCCCGTGTTTGAGGTGAGACTGAACAGACAGGTGCAAGAGATCCATTGATGCTATTTCAAAGAGCTGGGGATTTCCCCCCAGAGTCTTGGTCAATCTTTATTCCTCAATCAACATCACTCAAATACACGAGCGCACAGTGGTTAGCACTGCTGCCTCACAGCTCCAGCGACCTGGGTCCAATTCCTGGTTTGGGTCACTGTCTGTGTGGAGTTTGCACATTCACCCCGTGTCTGCGTGGGTTTCCTCCGGGTGCTCCGGTTTCCTCCCACAGTCCAAAGATGTGCGCGTTATGTGCATTGGCTATGCTAAGTTGCCCATAGTGTCCCGGGATGTGTAGGTTAGAGGGAATAGCGGGGTAAATATGTGGGATTGTGACAATAGGGCCTGGGGGGCGGATTGTTGTCGGTGCACACTCGATGGGCCAAATGGCCTCATTCTGCACTGTAGGGTTTCTATGACATTATCTGGAGTATTGTTCATGGGATCTTGCTGTGCACATGAGCTGCTGCATTTTCAACATCGTCTGAACTTCAAAAGAAATTCATTGGCTGAAAAAGCTTTGGGACAACCTGATGTCATGAAAGGCTCGACAGAAATATAAATCTTTTTTTAAATGAGAAAAGACCAGAAATGGAACAGTCGAGAACAGGATTTCAATTAGCCCCCTCTTATCCTGGAGAAAACAAATACTTAACAAAAGGGTGTTTGACACTGAGCTGATTTATTTCACATGTATTCAGAATATTAAACTCCATCCCAGTTCTTGGGATTATCATCAGAAACAAACTCCACAAGTTAGAATGAACATGGTTCAGTCCAGGATGTGATTAACAGCAGCAATAGCAGCAGAATCCAATCCCTGCTGTCACTTGTGAACCCGCTGGTGTCTCAGTAGGTGGGATGAATTAGTGAATCTCTTCCCACACTGGGAGCAGGTGAATGGCCTCTCCCCTGTGTGAACTCGTTTGTGTCTCAGTAGGTGGGATGACTGAATAAATCCCTTCCCACACACAGAGCAGGTGAACAGTCTCTCCCGCGTGTGAACTCGCTGGTGTTTTAGCAGAATTGATGAGTGAATGAATCCCTTCCCACACTCGGAGCAGGTGAATGGTCTCTCCCCAGTGTGAACTTGCTGGTGTGTCTGCAGGTTGGATGACTGAGAGAATCCCTTCCCACACTGAGAGCAGGTGAACGGTCTCTGCCCAGTGTGAATGCGTTGGTGAGTCAGCAAATCCGGTTTCCTTTTAAAGCTCTTCTCACAGTCAGAGCAAGTGAAAGGTTTGTTATCAGAATGAACAAGATGGTGTGTCTGAAGACAGGATAACCGAGTAAATCCTTTCCCACACACAGAGCAGGTGAATGGCCGTTCCCCGGTGTGACTGCGTCGATGAGCCTCCAGATGGGAAGGACAACTGAATCCCTTCCCACAGTCCCCACATTTCCATGGTTTCTCCATGGTGCTGGTGTCCTTGTGTCTCTCCAGGTTGCACGATCAGTTGAAGCTTTGTCCACACACAGAACACGTGTACAGTTTCTCCTCGCTGTGAATGGTGTGATGATTTTTCAGGCTTTGTAACTGGTTCAAGCTCTTTCCACAGTCAGTTCACTGGAACACTCTCACTCAGGTATGTGTGTGTCTCGGTGCTTTTCTAGTCACACTGATGTTTGAAATTCTTTTCCCACAAACAGAACAGACAAACGTTTCTCCTTCCACATTCAGAGGTTGATGATATTCAGCTCCTGATGAATCGAGTGAATGTCAGATATTGACGAGTGTTTCCCGATTGTAATTCCCTGCGGAAAAAAGTGTTTAGAAAAGCTGTCAATGTAAGGACAGGATGACATTCAGAACAAACATTTCTCTTGGTTTGAGTTTGCTGTGTGTTAATCCTCCCCTTTTAACCCCTTAGAAAAGGAGTTTCCAAAATCCATCACTGTCAGTCCAGGATACAAACTCTGAATTTGGTTATCGGAAGGGGATGAATGAACCGGGTTAGACGGAAAAGGCAGGGGAATAGCTCTCAGTGAATTGCTTATTCTGAGAGCCAGCACAGACACAATGGGCCAAATGGCCTCTTTCTGTGCTGTAACAATTCAGAGAAAGTCACAACATTCCCTCCTCCTGGTTCCGAGCCCAGGATGATGACACATTGATTTGATTTATTGTGACATGTGAAAAGTAATGTTTCTGGCAACCTATACAGACAAAACATACCATTCGTAGAGTATATAAGGGAGAAGTACAAAGTCTCACAACACCAGGTTAAAGTCCAACAGGTTTATTTGGTATCACGAGCTTTCAGAGCACTGCTCCTTCATTAGGTGAGTGTGTTCACCTGATGAAGGAGCAGTGTTCCAAAAGCTCCCAAATTTTTAACAAATTTAACAAAAGAATAACCAATTTTAACAAAAATAACAAACAGAACATAATTTCATTCATGCCTTGTGAAAAACATGGATCTGAATCTTGTGTTCAGAGCTGGGTGTGTGGAGATATTTTCAGATGAGCCTTGGTCACCACCACTGGGACTAACTTTAAATTGCAGCTTGTATGAATTGAATGGATTTGAAGCCCTGTTCCCAGAACATTGTGCTGTCTCTCTGGATTACTAACGCAGTGACATTGCCACAAGTTCAGTCTCTGAATTCAGGGGAATGATCACAGGCACATATTCTTAAAGGGAGACTGCAGGTCCAAGAACATAATCAGCCAATTAACTAGAATATTAAACTCCAGCCAGTACTATAGTTGGTAACATCAGAGAAACAAACCTGAATTGTCAGAATGAACATGGTTCAGTCCTGGGTATGATGAACACCAGCAACATCAGTGGAATCCAAACCCTTTAGTCACTTGTGAACTTGCTGGTGTGTCATCAGGTGGGCTAGCTGACTGAATCCCCTCTCACACACCGAACAGGTGAATGGCCTCTCCCGGGTGTCAACTCGCTGGTGTGTCAGAAGGTTTGATGAAGTTTTGAATCCTTTCTCACACATGGAACAAATGAATGGTCTCTCACCAGTGTGAACTCGCTGGTGTGTCAGAATGTTTGATGAATTAGTGAATCTCTTCTCACACACAGAGCAGGTGAATGGCCTCTCCCCAGTGTGAACTCGCTGGTGTGTCAGCAGCTGGGGTAACTGAATGAATCCCCTCCCACAAACAGAACAGGTGAATGGCTTTCCTCCAGTATGAACTCTCTGATGTATCAGAAGCTCAGATGACTGAGTGAATCCCTTCCCACATACGGAACAAGTGAACAGCTTCTCTCCAGTGTGACTGAATTTCCAGCAAGGATGGGTATTTGAATCCCTTTCCGCAATCTCCACATTTACACAGTTTCTCCGTGATGCTGGTGTCCTTATTTCTCTCCAGGTTGGATGATCAGCTCAAGCCTCGTACACAGTACACGTGTACGGATTCTCTCTGCTTCAATTGCAATGTTTTATACACTATGCAACTGTTAAAACAATCTTCCCTCCATATTCAAAGGGCAATAATACTCACACTCCGATTCATTGAGTATCAGATATTGATGCGATGTTTGGTTTGCGTTTCCCACCTCCAAATCCTCTGCTTCTAATAACCTGATAAAGGAGTTTGAAAAGTCATCACTGTCAGTACAAGATAGAAATTCTGAACAGACAGTTCTCATTTGGTGGAATATTTTCCACTTTCATTCCCCCAAATTCATTTGGTCCTGAATTGATCCTAAATTGAATATCTTCTCCACAAATCCTCAGCTTCTAATATGTTGTCAATGGAATTTACAAATGTAACCAATGTCAGTCCAGGATATAAATTCTCAACAGACAATTCAAATCTGTATATCCCCATCCCACACACTCTCCCTCCTCCCTGGAAATCCAAATTAAGTTTTGGATCATTCTTTCGAGATCCTTTTAACAAATTTAACAAAAAAAAAACAATTTTAACAAAAATAACAAATTGAGCATAATTTCATTCATTACTTGTGACAAACATGAATCTGAATCACTCTGACTGGCCAGACAGAATAACAGACGTTAACGTTAACAGTTACATGGGTAAGATAGGTATAGAGGGATATGGACCAAATGCAAGCGATTGGGAGTAGTTTAGGGGTTTAAACAAAAAGGGCGGCATGGACAAGTTGGGCCGAAGGGCCTGTTTCCATGCCGTAAACCTCTATGACTCTAACCTTGCGTCCAGAACTGTGTGTGTGGAGATTTTCTCAGAGGAGCCTCAGTCACCAGGGGTTTACAATGGGTTTGCCTCACAGCATCAGGGACCCGGGTTCAATTCCCGGCTTGGATCACTGTCTGTGTGGAGTTTGCATTTTCTCCCCATGTTTGCATGGGTTTCCTCCGGGTACTCCAGTTTCCTCCCAGTCCAAAGGTATGCAGGTTAGGTTGATTGGCTATGCTAAATTGACCCTAGTGTCAGGGGGGATTAGCAGGGTAAATGTGTGGGGTTACGGGAATAGGGCCTGGGTGGGATTGAGGTCGGTGCAGATTCAATGGGCCGAATAGTCTTCTGTACTGCAGGGATCCTATGATTACCATCACTGAATCTAACTTTAAATTGCAGATTGTATTAATTGAATGGATTTGAAGCCCTGTCCCCAGAACATTGTGCTGTCTCTCTGGATTACTAATGCAGTGACATTGCCACTCGGTCAGTGTGTGTCCCCCCTGCTCTCTTTATTGGAGGTGGCTTGTGGGGAGAAAACGGAAGCGGTGGATAGTGAGAGTGGAGAATGTTCATTGTAATCCCCCCGGCACTGACCTCTCACCCGACACCTCACAATGCCCGGGGACTGATTGACAGCAGCTCCAACCAATAGAAGGAGGGGACGGGGCTGGAGGACCAATCGGAATGAATGAGAGGCGAGGCTGAGTGAGGCATGCGCAGTGTGATTAAGGGCAATGGGGAAGATTTTTTTTCCGATCTGCAATCGGTCCAGGAGGGAATGGCGGGAGCGATGGATCAGGTCAGTGACTGGATACGCTTCGTAAGCATGTTATATAGATTGCAAATGAGAAAGAATAACCCACCGGTTCCCGGGGACCGTTCCCCCGCCCTGGAGAGGGGGCCGCTTTTCTCACAGAGCTGGGTTAGCGGCCGCCATCCTTATCCGGGCTCGCAGTAGATAGAGCGCATGCGCAGCCGCCAGTTTTATTCGGGTACCAGGTAGAGCGCATGCGCAACCGCCATCTTTGTTGGGGGCAATAATTTTGATTATTTTTTCCACGAGAAATCAACCTGCTTCACGCTTCCACTTCCAGTTTCTTATTATTGAGGCAGAACAATGATAAATGGCCAGGGCAGTGACAATCATTTCTATTTATGTTGTGTCTTCAACAAAATAAAAGTTTTAAGGCAATTCGGAGAAATGTTACAAAATAACAATTGACACTGAGCCAAATGACGAGATCACAGAATCCCTGTCGTGCAAACCATTGGGCCCATCGAGACTGCATCAACAACAATCCTACCCAGACCCTATTCCTGTAACCCCACGTATTTACCCTGCTGACATGAAGGGGCAATGCAGCATAGCCATTCATCCCAACCTGCACATCTTTGGAGTGAGAGAGGAAACTGGGGCACCCGGAGGAAACTCATGCAGACATCGGGGAAATGTGCAAACTCTGCACAGAGGCTGGAATTGAACCCGAGTCCCTGGTGCTATGAGACAGCAGTGCTAACCACTGTGCCATCAGTTTTGAGTAGTCTTAACGAAGGAGAGTGAGGTAGAGAATCAGAGCGGCTTAAGGAGGAAATTCCAGAGCTTGTGACTTGGACAAATGAAAAAGGTCATTACTGGGAGAGTGATTAAAATCGGAAATCCTTAAGAGCCTGTGTGGCTGAGAAATATTACATAAATTTGGATGATTGCAACTATGTAGGTAAACAGGAATGAGAAATTTAAAAATTTGGTGCTTCTTAAAAGGAAGTGTTTGTAGACTGGTAAGCTCTACGGTGATGGCCGAACAAGCTTTGATACGAGTAAGCACATAACCTTTAAAAAAAAAAGTCTGGTTCAGTCTCATTCATTTGGCAGGGACAGGGACAGAGTTGCTGGCGAGGAACTGAGTGCAATGGGTTCACTCTTCTCGAGGAATTAAGGGCTATGGGGAGAGAGCGGGTAAATGGAGTTGAAATCAACCATGATTGAATGGTGGAGTGGACTCAATGGGCCGAATGGCCTTACTTCCGCTCCTATGTCTTATGGTCTTATGGTCTAATGTCAGACGAATTTGGATGGTGCGTGGCTCAGAGGGGAGCTTGCAGGTGATGGTGTCCACATACTCCTGCTGCCCTGGTCCATCCAGGTGGTGGAGGTTGAGGGTTTCGGAGATTCTATCAAATTGTGGCTCTGTTCTAGGTCTATAAAATGCCTCTCCATTGCCCATGTCTCTCCCACCCACTTCTCTCATTCTTACTCTTTCTGTCTCTCTTGTCGCATTGAATTCTCTAGCCCAGGGTGGTAGATGTTCCATCGTTGGTTAAGTTTAAGGATGGGATGGAGAGATTTTTGGTTTCTTGGGTGGGGCGGGGTGGGGAGAGGGGGGGGCGGTGGAGGTGGAGCTGAAAGATATGGGGAGCTGGCGGGAAAGTGGAATTGAAGACCAACACCAGCCATGATCATGTTGAATGGCTGGAGCCGGCTCAACAGGCCAAATGGTCTACTCCTGCTCCTATTGCTTGTGTTCGTGCAGATCTATGTGTAGACTCAGACGGAGTGGCAGGCTCCCTTCCCTGAAGGAGCTGATTGAACCTGATCACTTTTCACAAAAGATCCAACAGCTTTCATGGTCACCTTTCCCTCCTGTCAGCCCCATATAACACCAAATTCATTCACAATTTCACAACCTGTTTTTGTGAGTTCTCTCTCGCTCCCATTTTACTGTCTGAGATCAATTCCACGGGGTATCAGAAGGGGAGGATTTGCAGTCAGAAAACTCAAACCAAACATCCCATCAGATTCAAATGAAGTCACCTAATTTATCGTAACCTGAATATTTGTGAATCGTGAAAATAGAAGGATAAAGTGTCGTTCACAGTGTTGAGAAACGATGGGAATGTGGGGAGGGATTCAGATCTCTATGTGAACTGGAAACTCATCAGCCCAGACACACCGGGGAGAGGTCATTCATTTGCTCCAAGTGTGGGAAGGATTCTCTCGCTCATCCAGCCTGCTGCAACACCAGCGAGTTCACACTGGAGAGAGACCTTTCAATTGTTCCAACTGTGGGAAGGGATTCGCTCAGTCAGGCAACCTGCTGAGACACCAGCGAGTTCACACTGGGAAGAGACCATTCACTTGCTCAGAGTGTGAGAAAGGATTCGCTCGGTCATCTGACTTGATGGCGCACCAGCGAGTTCACACTGACGAGAGACCATTTAAATGTCCAGACTGGGAAGTGGTATAAAGGTTCCCGGGACCTGATACTCAATCAACGTGCTCACAGTGATGAGAGGCCATTCAGATGCTCTCACTGTGGGACTGGGTTCAAACAATCATCTCAACTCATTGAACACCAGTGTAGTCACACCGGGGAGAGGCCATTCACCTGCTCTGTGTGTGGGAATGGGTTCAGTTGGTCATCTAACCTGCGGACACACCAGCGAATTCACACTGGGGAGAGACCTTTCACCTGTTCTGAGTGTGGAAAGGGATTCACTCAATTATCCACTCTGCTGAACCACCAGAGTGTTCACAATGAGAAGAGACCATTTCAATGTCCAGACTGCAGGAAGTGCTACAAAAGTTCCCGATAACTGCTCCACCATCAACGAGTTCACACTGAGGAGAGACCTTTTAAATGTCCAGACTGTGAGAAGTGCTTTAAAAGTTCTGGGGAACTGATGCGCCATCAACGTGTTCACACTGACGAGAAACCATTCAGGTGCTCTCACTGTGACGCTGGGTTCAAGACATCATCTGACCTCACTGTACATCAGCGGGTTCACACTGGGGAGAAACCATTCACCTGCTCCCAGTGTGGGAAGGGATTCACTCAGTCATCCCCTCTGCTGACACACCAGCGAGTTCATAGGTAACTAAGGTGATTAGATTTTACTGTTAATAAGATCAGGACTGATCCATGTTCATTGGGGTCTGTTTCTGTTCATGTTGGTAAACTTCAAACCAAAAGAGAAAATGCTGGAAAATCTCAGCAGGTCTGGCAGCATCTTTAAAGAGAGAAAAGAGCTGACGTTTCAAGTCACGGGCGGCACGGTAGCACAGTGGTTAGCACTGCTGCTTCACAGCTCCAGGGTCCTGGGTTCGATTCCCGGCTCGGGTCACTTTCTGTGTGGAGTTTGCACATTCTCCTCGTGTCTGCGTGGGTTTCCTCCGGGTGCTCCGGTTTCCTCCCACAGTCCAAAGATGTGCGGGTTAGGTTGATTGGCCAGGTTAAAAAATTGCCCCTGAGAGTCCTGGGATGTGTAGGTTAGAGGGATTAGCAGGTAAAATATGTGGGGATAGGGCCTGGGTGGGATAGTGGTCGGTGCAGACTCGATGGGCCGAATGGCCTCCTTCTGCACTGTAGGGTTTCTATGATTTCTATGAAGTCCAGATGACCCTTTGTCAAAGCTTAGTTGGTAAACTTCAACCCAGTTACATGGGCTAATACTCTGGATTAAAGTTAAATAAGTCAACATTGTGTTCGCACATTATGTTGAATCTTTAACACCTCAAACATTAGTTAGTTCCTTCTGAAGGTCTCTTTCTCGCCCATCTCCTCTATTCTCACCTCAACAAGTGTGAGGAGTTCATGAAGCTTCTTTGTTACTAAGATTGAGATAATTCGATCAGCTGCTGCTGCTGTATCCCTCCCTTCCACTCGCCTACTGGGACAAACCATGTCTAAAGTTCCCTCTTGACCAAGCCCAGAACAGACATCTTTCTCCAGTTTCTCTCCTATCTCCCCTCGTGCCCGCTCCATGTTTATCTTGTCCATGAGACCCACCCCGTGCTCCATCGACCCTATTCTCACTAAATTGCTGATCATCCAACTTCCCCACATTTGGTGATATTGTTAATGGTTCTCTCTTTTCCCTGGTACTGTCCCCCTCACTTTTGAATCCTCTGAAATCACCCACCCTGAAAAAAACACTCAATCCCAGTCTTTGCCAACTATTGCCCCATCTCCAATCTCCCTTTCCTCTCCAAACCCCCTGAACTCGGTGAGCCCCAAGGATCTATCCTTGGCCCCTCCTATTTCGCATCCACATGCTGCCACTGAATGACATCATCCAAAAGCACCGTGTTAGTTTTCCCATCTACACTGACAACACCCAGCTCTACCCATCCCTCTCCATTCCTCCACTGTTACTAAATTATCAAACTGCTTATCCCACATTCAGTACTGGATGAACAGAAATTTCCTCCAATTAAAAATTGGGAAGACCAAAGTCATTGTCTTCAGTCACCACTACAAATTCTGTTCCCTAACTACCGAGTCCATCCCTCTCCCTGGGAGCTGTCTGAAGCTGAATCACACTCTTCACAATCTCCATGTCAGATTTGACCCCAAGATGAGTTTCTGACCACATATCCACACCATCACTAATACCAGATATTTCAATCCCCGTAACGTCACCTGACCCCACCCCACCCCACCCCAGCTCATCTGCTGTGGCTCCTTACCCAGCAGCCCACTGTGGAGGCACTGTGCTGGTCCCATTGGCCTGAGCCAACTGAGCATGTGTGGTGCTGGCAGGTGATCTGCATATTTAAAGGGACACTGTCCCTCTGTGCTGTTGTCATTTGAGCAGGACAGAAGTATTGTGAGAGAGGCTCATTTCAACAAAGAGGAGGGAGAGTGGGATTCAGGAGAATAAAAATAATGTAAAGTTATAAAACTGTCCACCCTGAAATGGTCCTTTTTTCTTTACAGTAATTACTAATATAAATAGTTAAATGAACAGGAAGCTCAGACCAGACATCACATCAATCTCACCGAGTCGCTCGATTCATCAGGACTGAATATCATTGGCATCATGGAAGGGGAGAGCAGCAGTCACAGCGAAGACAAACTGTACACGTGTTCCACATGTGGATCTGGATTCAACCAATCGACTGATATGGGAAGGCACAAGTGTAACCAAAACAGGGAGAGTCCATGTGGACAATGTGGGAATACTGGGAATGTATTCCATTATCCGTCTGATCAGGAAACTAATCGATTTGGTCACACTGGGGAGAGTCCATGTGGACAATGTGGGGATACCGGGAAGGGATTCTGTTATCCCTCTGATCAGGAAATTCATCAATGCAGTCACACTGGAATGAGTCCATTCACCTGCCCCTTGTGTGAAAAGCGATTCACTCGATTTTCAAACATGTTGCGACACCAGCAGGTTCACACCGGGGAGAAACCTTTCACCTGCTCCCAGTGCGGAAAGGGATTCACTCAGTCATCCCACCTGCTGACACACCAGCGAGTTCACACTGGAGAGAGACCGTTCACCTGCTGGGTGTGTGGAAAGAGATTCACTGAGTCATCGGCCCTGCTGAGACACAAGCGAGTTCACACCGGGGAGAGACCATTCCCCTGCTGTGTGTGTGGAAAGGGATTTGCTGAATCATCAATCCTGCTGCGACACCAGCAAGTTCACACCGGGGAGAGGCCATTCAGCTGCTCAGTGTGTGGGAAGGGATTCACTCAATCATCCAACCTTGTGAGACACCAGCGGGTTCACAAGCAACTGCACTGTTCTGATTCTGCAGCTATTACTGCTGTTAATCAGATTCGGGGGTGAACCTTGTTCATTATAAAACAGGGGAGTCTTGATGCTGTTGCTGATAACCACAGCAACTGGGCTGCAGTTGGAAGAATTTTCATTTATATAGTGCCTTTCACAACCTCAGGGTACCTCGATGCGCAGACAGAAATGTGATGCTGATCAGAGGTGATCTGTTTTTAGTGAGGTTGGCTGAGAGCGAAATATATAATAAATTTATAATAGAATTTTACACTAAGTTTGAAAACAATGTTACTCAATCTGAAACAGGAGTCTTAAATCCTAACAGAAGTAACCGTGAAGTTATGAGGACGCAACTGGATTGTGGTGGATTAGGAAAATACCGAAAAGCAGTGGATCCGTTGTCAACAAATGTATTCCCACAAACAAAGCTGATAAAAGACTGAGTCAATCTCTTCCCACACACACAACCACCATCATCTAGAAGGACAAGGACAGCAGACACATGGGAACACCACCTGCTGGAAATTCCCCTCCTAGCCACACACCTTCCTAACTTGGAAATACATCACCGTTCCTTCATTGTCACTGGATCAAAATCCTGTAATTCCCTCCCTAACAGCACTATGGGTGTACCTATAACACATGGACTGAAGGAAGGCAGCTCACCACCACCTTCTCAGTAAATTTATGCAAAAGTCTGAAAACATGTACCAAACGACTCAAGAACAACTTCTTCCTTACTGTCATGTTTGAATGGTCCTATCATATATTAAGCTGATCTTTCTCTTCACCCTACCTGTACCTGCACCCTATCCTTTCCTTCTCCCCATGTACTCCATGAAAGGTATGCTTTGTCTGTATAGCGTGCAAGAAACAATACTTTTCAGTGGATCCCAATACATTTGACAATAAATCAAATCAAAATTGAATGCACATGCTGCTCGGCCTTTTGGCTAAGATCAAGTGCCAAGGGCTCGGATTTCGCAAGGAGCTATCGAGTTTCGATGGGGATTGTGGATTGAAGAAGCAGGCGTCAGACGACCGGCAGACGACCGTCTACAACACTTGAGCTCTGCTGCTACTGGTGGATCTTTATGCTGGTTTCAAGCCTCTGGCTTGGACCTAACGCCGGTACAGCAAGACTCAGTGTTATCGAGCTATGGCTGCAGCTGCTCTGAAAGCTACAGGCCAAAGGCAGCCCAACACCATCCGGGTGAAGGCTTCGGGAGGAGGCTCGCCTGTGGGCCGCGATTACCTCGTGAAGAAGGTATTGTTCGAGTGCTGCGGATTCCAAGCAGCAGACGTCTACGGTGTGGCTGAGTACAGCAAGCCGCCGCACGTGGATGTCAGGATGCCTCAAGCTCCTGACAGCGGTGAAGGAGAAAGGCAAAGAGGGGCCCCTCTCTATCCTGACGGCGGAGCCCCTGTTCACCATGCCGTCCCAGCGGAACCGGGTTATCACATTTCATATGTATAACCACTTCGTCCCTGCGGCTGATGTGCTGACGTTCCTCTCCAGGTACATGGAGGTGAAGGGAGAGAGCGTGGACGTCATGGACCAGTATGGAATATGGACCTGTAATAGGCAAGTGAGAGTCACCCTGAAGACTGACCCCAAGGGAGGCCTTCTGCACCCGCCCTCCAATTTTACCATCGGAGGGAATCGAGGCTTCCTGTACTACAGGGGCCAGCCACGACTGTGCCGCAACTGTGGCAAAACCGGCCATTTTGCCGCGAGCTGCACCGTCACGGTATGCAGAAACTGCCTGAAGGAGGGGCACTCGACCGACGAGTGCAAAGACAGCAAATGTTGCAACCTGTGTGGGGAGACTGGCCATGTTTACAGAGTCTGCCCCAAGCGGAAGGTCACGTACGCCCAGATCACCGGAGGCGGAGCGAGGAAGGCGAGTGCTCCTGCCGCCTCAGGGAACAAGAAGCCCACCGCAAAAGATCCTGGCACGGAGAAAGCTTCTGAAGCAAAGGTGGACCCCCGAGTGCAGCAGGACGATGACACATCCACACCACCACCAGCAGAGGGCGCAGAGGACATGGAGCAGGAGAACGGAGATCCCGAGGGCCCCTGGCAGGTGGTAAAGAAAAAGAAAAGAACCCAGAAAAGGAAATCCTGCGCAGCCAGGGTCTCCAGGGGCGACGTCTCCTCAGACGAGGAAAAGAAAGCGGGCAACCGACAAAGCCTCAAACGGCGCATTAGGAAAGCGGCACGGGAACCACAATGGACTCGGACCAACGACCACAAAGCAGCCGGGGACCATCCAGCCGACGGATGCAGCAGTGCGGCCGAGGCCCCCGAAGCCCCGGACAGCAGGAACGAGGACACCGACAACGCCCAAGGCGGAGACCAGGCCGCAAGCCCAGCACCAACCGAGGGCTACACGACACCGACCATGTCACCCAGTCGTGGTCGGGGCCCTGACGCAGGGTCGGACTGCTACCTCAGCCCTGCAGCCCTGCAGAATTTCGTCAGCGCCACAGGAATGCAGCACCTGGAGGAGGCTGACTGAAGGACACGTAAGAACTGACAAACCTCTTAAACATTAAAATGTCTTTAAAGTTTGCATCCTTAAATGTTTGCAGTGTTAAAGACAGCCTGAGATGTGCGGCCAGCTTGTCCTACCTGGCCAAGGTCAAGGCCGACCTGCTGTTCCTGCAGGAGTGTGGAATACCACACCTCAGCAACTACAGGCGCTGGTCGAGTGTGTGGTCCCACGGACCGTCCATCTGGTCAGGTGGGAACGACTGCCGTTCATCCGGCCTAGGCATTCTGCTGCGGGGGGGGCAACTTCACCGTCTCCGAAGTTAAGGACGTGGTGGGAGGACGCCTCCTCGTAGCAGATGTCACGTACAAAAACTGCCCTCTCAGGCTGATCAATGTGTATGCCCCTGCCGTCAAGACCGAGCGGCTGGCACTCTTCGAACAGCTGCCACTGCTACTCACCACCTCCAGGCCAATCATACTGGGTGGGGACTTTAACTGCATCATTGACAAGGCCGGCCGGTCCAACAGGGCCGAGAGTAAACTGGACGCTACATCCAGAGCCCTGCTGGAAACAGTCAAAGATGCCAAGCTGCTCGACGTCTTCAGCAAACCAGCAGACGGAGGGCAGCGTAGATACACGTGGTCGCGGCCAGACGGGTCTGTCCGCTCCAGGATCGACTTCATGTTTGCATCCCGCGCGCTCACGGTCAGGTCCACCGACGTCAAGCCGGTGTTCTTCTCTGACCACTGCCTCCTGCTGGCAGACTGTCAGCTGGAGGAAAACCAGAAAGTGGGCAGGGGGTCCTGGAAGCTTAATGTCGAACTGTTGACCCCAGAGAACCTCGAGGAACTCAAGAGGGTTTACCACGGTTGGAGAACCGTGAAACCCTTCTTTGAGTCTCCATCGCTCTGGTGGGAAACCATCAAGGGCAACATCAAGAGGTTCTTCATCCGAAAAGGGGTTCAGAAGGCCAGGGAGAGACGGGGGGAAATGTCCCGACTCCAGAAAAGCATGCAGGAGCTACTCCAACTGCAGTCGATGGGGGTGGATGTCAAGGAGGACCTCCGGGAGGTGAAGAGCCAGCAAGCCTCGCTCTTTGCCTCGGAGGCCTCCAAGGTTATCTTCCGGTCCAGGGTCCGCTCCGTGGAGCAGGACGAAACGTGCTCGCGCTTCTTCTTCCAGAAGGTGCACAGAGAATCCTCTGTGATCACAAGCCTGAAGGAAGAAGATGGCTCTGTAGGGTCATCGCAGTCTGACATTCTGAGGATCTGCAAATCCTTCTATGCCGGACTGTATGACCTGAAGCCAACAGACAGCACGGCCTCCCAGTCTTTCCTGTCGTCCATCACGCAAGTCATGGACGACGGCGAGCGGGAGAGCCTGGACAGACCGGTAGCTCTGGATGAGCTGACAAAGGCCGTCGAGTCCCTTCAGAAGGGTAAAACTCCCGGTAGCGACGGCTTACCGGCTGAGTTTTACTCGGCGTTGTGGGACTTGACGGGCCCGGACCTCCTGGAAGTATACGAGAGTATGCTTCTGGAAGGCAGCATGTCAGAATCCATGAGGAAAGGCATCATTACCCTCATCTACAAGCAGAAGGGGGAAAGGGAAGAAATTAGAAATTGGAGACCTATTTCACTATTGAATGTGGATTACAAGATTCTGGCCAAGGTCATCGCCAACCGGGTCAAGTCTGCTCTGGGGTCAGTGATCCATCCTGATCAAACCTGTGCTGTACCCGGCAGGAAGATCTCTGATAGCCTCGCGCTACTCAGGGATACGATCGCCTACGTGCAGGACAGGCAGGTGGACACCTGCCTCATCAGTCTAGACCAGGAGAAGGCGTTTGACAGAATATCGCACAGCTACATGATGGATGTGCTCTCCAAAATGGGCTTTGGGGAGGGAATCTGCAATTGGATCCAACTGCTCTACACAGACATCAGTAGCGCAGTTTCAATCAATGGGTGGGAATCAGATACGTTTCAAATCAGGTCTGGAGTCAGGCAGGGCTGCCCTCTCTCCTCCGTCCTTTTTGTGTGTTGCATTGAACCCTTTGCCG
The DNA here is from genome assembly GCF_964213995.1 of Mustelus asterias. Taxonomy (NCBI): domain Eukaryota; kingdom Metazoa; phylum Chordata; class Chondrichthyes; order Carcharhiniformes; family Triakidae; genus Mustelus; species Mustelus asterias. The sequence continues at coordinate 782,622 of NW_027590190.1, forward strand.
AGGCCCTCAGAAGCGACCCAGGCATCAAAGGGGTTACAATCCCAGGCAGCGGAGGGACGCAAGTCAAAGCCTCCCTCTACATGGATGACGTGGCTGTTTTCTGCTCGGACCCCTCGTCTGTTCGCAGGCTTCTTCGAGTCTGTGAGCAGTTCGAGCTGGCCTCGGGGGCCAAAGTCAACCAGGGTAAGAGTGAGGCCATGTTCTTTGGGAACTGGCCTGACACATCCTTTATCCCCTTCACCATTAGGGCAGACTACCTCAAGGTGCTGGGGATATGGTTCGGAGCGGCAGGGGCATGCGCCAAAAACTGGGAGGAGCGCATCGCCAAAGCCAGACAAAAATTGGGATCGTGGGAGCAACGCTCCCTCTCCATCACTGGGAAGAATCTTGTGATCCGATGCGAGGTTCTGTCCGTGTTGTTGTACGTGGCGCAGGTGTGGCCTCTCCCCAAGTCCTGCGCAGCAGCAGTGACCCGGGCCATCTTCAAGTTCATCTGGAGATCAAAGATGGATCGTGTCCGCAGGGAGGCGATGCACAAATCTCCAGAGAACGGAGGGAAAAGCGTTCCCAACGCCGCCCTCATCCTGATGGCCACCTTTGTGTGCGGCTGCATCAAGCTGTGTGTAGATCCTCGGTACAGTAACAGCAAGTGCCACTATTTTTTGAGGTTCTACCTGTCCCAAGTGTTGCGGAGGATGGGTCTGGCCACATTGCCGCGGAACGCTCCAAGTAGTTGGACCGTACCGCAGCACCTGTCCTTCGTGGAGAAATTCTTCCGGAAACACACCTTTGACCACATGGCTATCAAGCAGTGGTCAGCACGTAATGTCCTTGAGGCCCTGAGAGAAAAGGAGACGGCAGATCCTGTCGGATGGTTCCCTGAGCGGACTGTCAATGTCATTTGGCAGAATGCCTCATCACCAGAACTCACAAACAAGCACCAAGACCTGGCTTGGCTGGTGGTGAGAAGGGCACTCCCCGTCAGATCCTTTATGCACGCCCGGGGTCTCAACCTCACCGCACGCTGCCCTCGAAGTGGCTGCGGGGCTGATGAGACGGTCGCACACCTCCTTGTGGAATGTGCCTTTGCAAAGAAGGTCTGGAGTGAGGTGCAGTGGTATTTGTCGCGGTTCGTCCCGGGCAGCTCGGTGACGCAGGACTCTGTGCTCTACGGACTGTTTCCGGGGACGCACACCGAGACAAATATCAACTGCTGCTGGAGGGTCATCAACTCGGTGAAGGACGCACTTTGGTCCGCCCGAAACTTGCTGATCTTCCAGCTGAAAGAATTGTCCTCGACCGAGTGTTGCAGACTGGCACATTCCAAGGTCCAGGACTACGTGCTCAGGGACGCGCTCAAGCTTGGGGCAGCCGCCGCCAAGGCACAATGGGGAAAGGCCACCGTGTAAAGCATCTCAACCGAGGCAGACCGAGGGCCGGGTAACTGCAGAATACCCTCGGCCTGCGTAACTGTGTGCCAACCTGAAAAATAACGGCACACAGTAAACTCTGACGTATGTACATAGTTTTAAGAAATGAAATGTAACGAAATGTAATGTTTTTGTAAATAAGCACTGTATTGTACTGTAAAAATGATTCTTTTTTGCACTGTTTATGACTTTTGGATCTGTCATTTTGCAATGTTTTATTGGAGAGTTTTTTTTTGTGAATAAAGTATATTTTTGAAATTTAAAAAAAGAGTGTTTGTAATCTCTGTCTCACTGTCTCGGTAATGGGGGCAATTTCCAGCGTTTTCCGTTTTATGTCAACCAGAGAATGTGTAAGAATTGTCACACCCGAAACAGATGTCTCTTACTCAGGACACCCCAGCTCGGGTCTCGTTGCGGGGGGCGGGGGGGAGGGGGGAGTTGGGGGCGGGGGGGGGGGCGGTGGGTAACGTTCACAATTTTGTGTTTATGTCTGGTGCGAATAATACTTTGGATTAAACGGAGAAGTTTTTTAAACTGAGGAGAGTAACTGCATTTGGGCGCTGACTTTAAACAACATTAACAAGCCCGGGCTGCTGGAGAAACATTTAGGGATTTGTGAGCAGTCAGTTCCGGCTGGTTTGAAGTGAAACCCTGTCGGTGCTGCGGCAAATCTGAACTCAAACCAGACAAACTGGAACCGCTGGGTTAGAGATTCCGGGTGTTGGGATGTGGAGGCTGGGGGAGGGGGAGATGGCGCTAAAACTCTGAGCCTGAGTTTCGAGCGGGATGTGAGCGGGATAAAGGGAAGGAATGACAGATAATGTGGGAGTCAGGGACAATAGCAGAAGGTGGGAAGCTCTGGAAAGGAGCACGGAGGGTAAAGGCCATCAAAGAATGTTTGTTTAAATGAAGATAAAAGCAAAAATACTGCGGATGCTGGAATCTTAAACAGAAAATGCTGGAAAATCAAAGCAGGTCTGACAGCATCTGTGGAGAGAGAATGGAGTTAATGCTTCCAGTCTGGATGATCACAGATGCGATCAGACTGCTGAGGTTTTCCAGCACTTTCTGTTTTTGATTAACTGAAGGTTCAGCAGGGAAAGAAGCAGCGAACTGAACACACTGAACCCAGGGGGAGGGGTTGACCCAGGATAAGGGACAGGCGCAGCTCAGTGAGGCTCTGCAATGTCCATCAACACATCCACATTGAGAGCTGAGAGCGCCAAGGGGGAGGGGAAGGAGAAACTATTTGGGACACAGCAGGAGGTCACCCCTCCCCCCACTCTGTGGTTCCACATCCCTCCCACCCCTGGGCAGGGTTGGCTCAAGGTGCAGGAAGCTGCAAGCTGAGAGGCTGAGCTGTGAACTGGGCCGGGTTGGGGGTTTGAGTGACAGTCCTGGGGCTATTTCAGGACAGGAACTGCCACAGATTCCCCCTTTTTCCTGGGACGTTTCACTGGAGCTGTGTTGGTGAGTGTTTGTAATCTCTGTCTCACTGTCTCGGTAATGGGGGTGGGTTGTAGATTGCTGTGAGTGTTAGACTAAATAACCTCTCCTCATGCTGCCAGTTCCAGTCTGCAGACTCCATTTCTCAGTCCAGTCTGCTGCTCTGTCTCTCTGTACTTTGCTGCAGTGCTCCACATTCTGAGCAACATCCAGTCCATTGTTATCACCCGAAATTTGCGGCAAACTCCCTTCACTGTGGCACAGCGGTTAGCACTGCTGCCTCACTGAGTCTGGGTTCGATTCCAGCGGTGGGTGACTGTCTCTGTGGAGTTTGCACAGTAAGAAGTCTCAGAACACCAGGTTAAAGTCCAATAAGTTTATTTGGAATCAAAGCAAATTACTGCGGATGCTGGAATTTGAAACTATGTTCTGTGGAACATCGTTTCCTCACTTGTTCCTGTGCAGCAGTAAATCCTCATCCTGAACACTTTCCCTCCTCCCTGTCCTGCAACCAACTCCCACACTGACCAACCAGCTCATATTTCAATGGATTGTCCCATGACTCCAGTGTGCCAGGCTGCATGGCGTATGGGCGCTGTTTCACCCATAAGATGGATCTGTGCAGCACCCTCTTCCAACTGTTCTGGCTGCCAACCAGCCCCTGTCCACCCTCGCAGTTCCAGCAGCACCGCACACAATACTGCTCACCTGCTTCGACAGACTCATGAAGGATGTCCTTTCATTTTCTCAGAGAGTTGGTCAGCCTGGCAAACCCAGTGTGAAATATCTTCACAAATCTTTTCTCCCACCCTCTATTCTGGCTGGGTTCAATTCTCTTTTGTACAGAGTGAAAATAAAATCAATTATTTTCTCTCCTGGTCACTGCAGGGAGCTGCAGCTTCTTATTGGGGGTGTTGGGACCTCCAGCGGGTGTTTGTGAATCCTCCCCGCCCACCTCCCAGGGTTTCCTTCCTTCCCAGAGATCAGAGTCCTCATTGATTTGAGGCCAAAGTGTAACCTCTTATTTATTGTCCCCCTCCCCCATCCTCTGATGTGAACCATCCTCCAGTGGCTGAGCCAGGATGGGGCCGTTAACCTGGGCCTGTTCCCGGGAGGGAGGGAGGGAGAAGCCCCGCAGCTGCAAACCAGGGAGCTGACAATGATTCTGAAGGGTTTGCGGATCCACAAAGTGTTTCCAAATCCTCCCAGCCACCGCCTAACGCTGACTCCGCTTCTCCGGGACAAACAAGCGCCAAGGACAGCAATGACACTGCGCATGCTCCACATCACAATGCCCCGGGACTGATTGACGGCAGCTCCGGGCCAATAGGAAGAGGGGGCGGGGCTGGATGACCGAGCGGGAGCGGCTGGTCCTCCAACCAATCGGAGTGAATGAGGGGCGGGACCTGAAGCATGCGCAGTGCGGGTAATGGCGACGGACGGTTAAGAAAATTGAACAACACCAACTATCTCCCTCTGTTAAGACCCGAGAATGAAGCCCAGCAGGACCCGAGAATGGAGCCCAGCAGGACCCGAGAATGAAGCCCAGCAGGACCCGAGAATGAAGCCCAGCAGGACCCGAGAATGAAGCCCAGCAGGACCCGAGAATGAAGCCCAGCAGGACCCGAGAATGGAGCCCAGCAGGACCCGAGAATGAAGCCCAGCAGGACCCGAGGACCCATCAGCCCACAGCTCCAACAGTTTGCTGAGGACCACTTCCCTGGGAATTGTGCTTTTTCAGAGTTCATCCCACACTTCTGTTTTCTGATTTCCAGCTGTTTCTGAGTTTTAACTGTATCCTCTATTGTGAAGACCGAGGCAAAATACTTGTTCAATTCATCTCCCAGCCCCTTATTTTTCATCATCAATTCCTGGACTCACTTTCTATTAGACAGTTAAGAAACGAGGTGGAGCAAGTGACTGAAGTGTCAGTCAGGGAGCACTATTGGGAGCACCAATAGTTTCAAAATAGTTCTGGAAAAAAATAGGACAGGTCCACAGGTCAAGGCCCTAAACTGGAGCAGGGCCACTTTTGTGGGCATTAGGCAGGATCGAGCAGATGTCGATTCGGTGAGTTTGTTTGAAGGGAAAGGAATGACTGGCAAATGGGAGGTTTTAAAAGTGTGATATCAAGAGTCCAGGGGCAGGAGGGCGATCGCCCGGCACAGAGGGGAATTTGGGATTTCTCCCGTAGACCAATTGACAGGGATTCTACCCTCCAACCACCTGAAGTGAATTCTTTACATGAATCATCCGTGCCAGTGCAGGTATCAACTTGCAGTTTGGCTGATCAGAAAATGCTTTGTTGCTGATTTTCCTTGTGTTAGGAAGTGACAATGCCAAGGCCAGATCTTGTTTCCTCCTTGATCTGGATGTAACCCGTGTCCACATCGCCAATTCATTCTTCCACTGGTTGTATGGTTCAGACTCCGAGAGCATCAGCAGGTAATCAGACCCTGACAATTCCCACTGCCTTTCAGTCATTTCTCACAAAAGCTGCTGGGATTGTCAGCTTCCGTCTGAAATATACTTTCTTTTAGTTTCCAACCTTCACCATAAGACAAGCATTTTCTGTTACCATGTTATAATCCTGACAGCCTTGGGGCGGAGTCAATCTTTATTTGGTCTAGATTTGTTCACAGAATCAAACATTACAGGTTCAACTCTGACTCCAAGTTATATTAGTGAGTCCCACTTTGTACCTGCTCATTATAACTATCTAATCAGTGCCCTCCATCTGAATAAACTTAACCTCTATTGATATAATTAACAGCCACAGTCAGAGCATCCGAAAGAACACTAATAGGTGTGACTGCCATGGTGTCTCAGCAGCTTGGATGAACAAGTGAATCCTTTCCCACACACTGAGCAGGTGAATGGTCTCAGTTTGGAAACTGAGGGAAAATAAAATTTCAGGCAGAAGCTTCCAACCTGGTAGGTTTCATGAGAAATCGCTGAAAGTGAGTGGGAATTATCAGGGTCTCTCCTCAATGTGAATTCCCTGATGTTTCAGTAGGTCAGATGATGTTCTAAACCTCTTTGCACAGTGAGAGCGCCTGAACGGGGTCTCCTCAGTGTGAATGCGCTGGTCGACCCTCAGGTAGGCTCAGGTTTTAAAGCAGCTCCCACAGTCAGAGCATTGAACAGGTTCCTTATTGGGGGAGGAGCCTCAGTATTCCAGCAGACTGGATGATTCACTGAGTCACTTCCCACACACACATCAGATGAATGGCCTTTCCCCAGTATGTAATCGTTTGGGTCTCAGCAGACTAGATAATTGAGTGAATCCCTTCCCACACTCGGAGCAGATGAATGGCCTCGGCCCAGTGTGAATGCGTTGGTTTGTCAGCGGGAGCGATGAGTGAGTGAATCCCTTCCCACGCTCTGAGCAGGGGAACAGTCCCTCACCCGTGTGAAATCGCTGGTGGTTCTGCAGGGTAGATGACTGAGTGAATCCCTTTCCACACACACAACAGGTGAATGGTCTCTTCCCATTGTGAACCCGCTGGTGTGTCAGCAGGGCAGACGAATCGCTGAATTTCTTCCCACACTCAGAGCAGGTGAATGGCCTCTCCCTGATGTGAAGTCGCTGGTGATTCCTCAGGGTGGATGAATCACGAAATCCCCTTCCAAACTCAGAGCAGGTGAACGGTGTCTCCACAGTGTGGCTGCATCGAAGGGTTTCCAGCTTCGAGGGACAATTGAATCCCTTCCCACAGTCCCTACATTTCCATGGTCTGAGTGTCTTTGTACATCTCCAGGTTCAGATGAAGGTTTGACCCCACAGATAACACGTACATGGTCCCTCTCCTCACTGTGAATCCTTCAATCTTTTCCAGGCTGTGTAACTGGTTAAAGCTCTTTCCACAGTCAGTTCACTGGAATACTCTCACTCGAGTGAATGTGTCTCAGTGATTTTCCAGTCACACTGATGTTTAAACAGTTTGAAGGGACAGACAAACATTTCCCATTCTAGTTTCAAATGCCGATGGTATTCAGATCCTGAATAATTGGGTGACTCTGTCAGATCCTAACGTCATGTTTGTTGAGATTTGTGTCTGTAAATTCTCCCCTTCTAATAGCCTGTGAAAGAAATTCACAAAAATCATTGCTGTCAGTCCAGGATAAAAACTCAGAACAGACAATTCTAGTTTCTGTGGAACATTCTTTCCTCTCATTCTTGAAAATTTGTAAACCTTCATCCCTCCATTCTCACTTTGCTGGACCTGAAATAGACATTGTCCTGAGGGTGCTGATTCATCCTAATCGACAGATCCGTGCTGACTGTTTCATGTACAGGACACATATTCCCGAAATCTTCACACAGGCTTGTGTCTAAGCATATAAAAAATTTGCATATTTAGTGGACTAAAAATGTAAGCAATATTCAGAACTCTATTACATGATTAGAGATACATGATTAGAGATTAGAGATTAAAGTCCAAAGATGTGCGGGTTAGGTTGATTGGCCATGTTAAAATTGCCCCTTAGTGTCCTGGGATGCATAGATTAGAGGGATTAGTGGGTAAAATATGTAGGGATATGGGGGTAGAGCCTGGGTGGGATTGTGGTCGGTGCAGACTCGATGGGCCGAATGGCCTCTTTCTGTACTGTAGGGTTTCTATGATTCTATGACAGATGGATGCGGAAGAACTTGACTTAGGGAGCAAGCAATCATGTTCTGGAACTCACTGACGATGAGAGTGGTGGAAGTGGAGACGACCAGTGATTTCAAAATAAAATTTGTCGGGCACTTGAAGGAATTAAACGTACTGGGGAACAGGGATATGGAGGAAAAATGGCACTGAGTGGATTCCCCGACAGAGACTGGGCACGGACTCAAGCTGCTGAATTGATTTATCTTGTGCTCTGCTGACTCTTTGACTGGAAAATATACAGAGTAGTTACAATACTATTCTGGAATTAAACAACATCAACTGTAATACAAATCCATAAATAATATACCTAATATGCACCATATAGTAAGAAGTCTCACAACACCAGGTTAAAGTCCAACAGGTTTATTTGGAATCACAAGCTTTCACAACGCTGCCCCTTCATCAGGTGAGAAGGAGCAGCGCTCTGAAAGCTCGTGATTCCAAATAAACCCGTTGGACTTTAACCAGGTGTTGTGAGACTTCTTACTGTGCCCACCTCAGTCCAACACCGACATCTCCACATCGTATGCACCATATAACAACACCAGACATATCAATGTTGTTACGATCCTCATGGTCACCTTATAATAAACAAATTCCCACAAATCCCAATGGAATAAACTAAAAGACAATGTTTCATTTAAAAAAAAATTTTACTTTAAAAATTAATCTAAAATTAACATCACTGAATCATGCATTAAGAAACAGTATTTGAATAGACAGGATAAATTACACTTTAAAAAGCTCGGACAATAAAAACAGGTTCCACAAAATCACAAACATTTCCCCCTCAGTATATTTGGCTCTAATTCCAGTTCCAGAGAATTTCTCTGTCTCTGTATTTCCCAGGGGGAGAAAGAAAGTGTTTTCCTCACAGATGTTGTCCAGAGGAGGAAGTTGGAGTCTGTGTGTGAAGTTTGAGTCTGTGTGTGAAGTTTGAGTCTGTGGTGAAGTTGGAGTCTGTGGTGAAGTTTGAGTCTGTGGTGAAGTTTGAGTCTGTGTGTGAAGTTTGAGTCTGTGTGTGAAGTTGGAGTCTGTGGTGAAGTTTGAGTCTGTGGTGAAGTTTGAGTCTGTGTGTGAAGTTTGAGTCTGTGGTGAAGTTTGAGTCTGTGTGTGAAGTTTGAGTCTGTGTGTGAAGTTTGAGTCTGTGGTGAAGTTTGAGTCTGTGGTGAAGTTTGATTCTGTGGTGAAGTTTGAGTCTGGTGAAGTTTGAGTCTGTGGTGAAGTTTGAGTCTGTGGTGAAGTTTGAGTCTGTGTGTGAAGTTTGAGTCTGTGGTGAAGTTTGAGTCTGTGTGTGAAGTTGGAGTCTGTGTGTGAAGTTGGAGTCTGTGTGTGAAGTTGGAGTCTGTGTGTGAAGTTCGAGTCTGTGTGTGAAGTTCGAGTCTGTGTGTGAAGTTGGAGTCTGTGGTGAAGCTACAAACAGAAGCTGTTCTGTTTCAAATCAAACTGCGGGACTTGGAAGAAAATGATGGGAAGAGATTTTGCAAAGTCCCCTCCCCCACTCCCTCAGCTGGCAGCCCAGCACGCAGGCGCAGAGAGCGCTGCTGAGCCGAGCTGTCCGGAGCAGGCGCAGAGAGCGCTGCTGAGCCGAGCTGTCCGGAGCAGGCGCAGAGAGCGCTGCTGAGCCGAGCTGTCCGGAGCAGGCGCAGAGAGCGCTGCTGAGCCGAGCTGTCCGGAGCAGGCGCAGAGAGTGCTGCTGAGCCGAGCTGTCCGGAGCAGCCGCAGAGAGCGCTGCTGAGCCGAGCTGTCCGGAGCAGCCGCAGAGAGCGCTGCTGAGCCGAGCTGTCCGGAGCAGCCGCAGAGAGCGCTGCTGAGCCGAGCTGTCCGGAGCAGGCGCAGAGAGTGCTGCTGAGCCGAGCTGTCCGGAGCAGGCGCAGTGCGGCTGCCGCCAGCGGTCGCTCTCGATCTCTTTTTGGAGCAGCCGCCGTAGAGAGAGGGGGGAGGGGGAGATCACCGCGCGGCTTCTCGCTCTGGCCGGAGCCGCCAGCCGGTTGCCTGGAAACCTTGGCTCGAGGAGGTGCAGAGGGAGGGGAACAATGGGTGGGGGCGGGGCTCCCGTGGACGCGCGCCCGGGCCTGCGCACTGGAACCACAGGACGTCACATGGGAACAGACTTATTCCTATTGGCTAATTCAGGCTCGGTTATATTGTGCCATCACAATGCGGAAGTTGGCCAATGATTGAAACTTCCGCCTCTGTACAACATCTGGGAGGAAATCAATGTTTCCTCCTTTCCATTTCTTTTCTCATTCTGGAGGAAATTGGGGACTTGCAGCAACTGAATGGTAAGGAAGTGAATCCAGTCGGTATATTCCACACATTGTTCGGCCGGTCAGATAGACATGTACCTGTTTGGCAGCCTGCGTGGAGATTTTCAGCTCTCTGTGTTAAGGACAGGAAGGAGTGAGCATGGATCTGTCAATCAGCACCTTCAGGAGAATTGGAAGGGTAAATATTAGATACAGCAGAGTGAGAATGGAGGGAGAGTGTGTGGGATGGAGATTCACAGCTTTTGGGGATTGAGAGAGAAAGAATGTTCCATAGAAACTGGAATTGTCTGTTCTGAATTTCTATCCTGTACTGACACTGATGACTTGTGTCAACTTGTTTTGCAGGATATTGAAAGAGGAATCACAGGCTAAAATCTCAAACGTCACATCTAGATCTGGCAGAGTCATATTCCTTGGGACCTGAATATCATCGGCCATTGAATCTGGAAGATTTGAAAAGATTTCAAACATTAATGTGACTGGAAAAGCATCAACACACTTCCACATTCAAGTGAGAGTGTTCCAGTGCACTGACTGAAGAGCTTTAACCAGTTACACAGCCTGAATAAATATCACACCATTCACAGCGGGGAGAGACTGTACCCGTGTTCTGTGTGTGGACAAGGCTTCAACTGATTGGCCACCCAAGGGAGAGGCAAGGACACCTGCACCATGGAGAAACCATGGAAATGTGCAGACTGTGGAAAGAGATACAGATACCCCTCTCTGCTGGATGCTCATCGGCGCAACCACACTGGGGAGAGGCCATTCATCTGCTTTGAGTGTGGGGAGGGATTCATTCGGTTCCCCCACCTGCAGACACACAAGCGAGTTCACACTGGAGAGAGACCGTTCACCTGCTCTCAGTGTGGAAAGGGATTCACTGTGTCATCCACTTTGCAGAGACACCAGCGAATTCACACTGGGGAGAGGCCATTCACCTGCTCTCAATGTGGGAAGGGGTTCAACCAGTTATCCAACCTGTGGACACACCAGCGAATTCACACTGGGGAGAGGCCATTCACCTGCTCTCAGTGTGGAAAGGGATTCACTCGGTTATCCGACCTGCAGACACATCAGCGCGTTCATACTGGGGAGAGGCCGTACACCTGCTCTCAGTGTGGAAAGGGATTCACCATGTCATCCACTTTGCAGAGACACCAGCGAATTCACACTGGGGAGAGGCCGTTCACCTGCTCTCAGTGTGGAAAGGGATTCACTCAGTTATCCCACCTGCAGACACATCAGCGCATTCACGCTGGGGAGAGGCCGTTTACCTGCTCTCAGTGTGGGAAGGGTTTCGCTCAGTCATCCGTCCTGCAGACACATCAGCGCATTCACACTGGGGAGAGGCCGTTTACCTGCTCTCAGTGTGGGAAGGGTTTCGCTCGTTCATCAAACCTGCAGAGACACCAGCGAGTTCACATGGGGAGAGGCCATTCACCTGCTCTCAGTGTGGGAAGGAATTCACTCAGTTGTCCCACCTGCTGAGACATCAGTGAGGTTACACTGGGGAGAAACCGTCCACCTGCTCAGCGTATAAAAAGGGTTCAGAATTTCATCCCAGCTGCTGAGGCACCAACAAGTTCACAGGGGTTGGATTCTGCTGTTATTGTTTCTGCTCTCAATTACACCAGGACTGCATTCTGTTCATTCTCACAGTTGGTCAATGGGGAGGGTCGGAGGGTTTCTTTCTGCTGGACTGGCCGGTCTCACAACTTTGCCTCCAGTGGGCTGATGCTCTTTGAGTCTTGTTGCGAATACCTGGTTTCAAATTTCACAAGGATCACAGAGTGACAGGGTGTTAGGAAGTTCAGAGATATTTAGTCAGCATTTCTGTTTGAAACGCCCCCAGAAGCCCATCCAATTTCCTTTGTAATTGTTTACTGTCTCCACTTCCTCCACCCTCATAGGCAGCGAGTTCCAGGTCAGTACCATGCACTGCATCAAAATATTCTTTAATTTCTGTTTGAAAGATATTGTGAATATATTGTCCTGGACAATAAAGAAATTGGAATAACTCACCTTGGGTGTGGGTGAATGGAATATATCAATCTGGTATCCACCTACAGTCTAGAGGAAGTATGGAATGTGTAGCTGGAAATCCCTCCCTAACAGCACTGTGGGTGTACTTATACCTCAGGCATTGTAGCAGTTCAGGAAGGCAGTGTTGGCGCTGATTGTGGCCGAGGCAGCTACATACAGCCACATATTCTGTTATAATTGAAGGACTGCAGATTGAATGTGAGGCATTGTGGGACTGGACTATCTTGACCACATTCCTGTGACTGCTCAGTTTCTGCAATCACGGACCATTAAAGCTGCTTAGCAGGGCCCCGACAGAGGACCTGGTGAGAATATTTACTCAGAATGGGTTAGAATTAAACTTATTCCAGGACCGGCTGGTGTTCAGCGGCTGAGATTCCCGAATCTGTAAAAAGGGGGTCTGACCAATCAACAAACAGTGGTAGGTAGTTGGTTAAGAAGTTAAAAAGCGTTCTCAGGCATTGTTTAAATTATTTTATCCCAAATTTGTGATAAGAACTGTGAGGGACATGTGACCCGATAGTCAGTGAAGTGACGGTATACTCCAAGTAGCACTGGACTGAAAAGCAGACCTCAGAGTAGATTCTAATGGTTATAAACTGACCCAAGCATGGCCAGTGAAAAATCAGAGCTTGAGTGAGGACTGGACAGGTCTCTTACCTGCTGTTTGGAAACTAAGAACAAGAAACTTATCGATAAAATTATTGGAGAATACAGCCAACGTTTCAAGTCTGGAAGACATTTCATAACAGCTCTTATGAAGGGTCATCCATACTTGAAACATTGGCTCCACTCTGTCTCCACAGATGCTGCCAGACCTGCTGAGCTTTTCCAGCATTTTCTGTTGTTGTTTCAGATTCCAGCATCCGCAGTATTTAACTTTTCTGATAAAATGATTAGTTCTGATTGGAATCCCCACGACCCTCCCGCAAAACAGAGGGAGTGGTGGCAAAGGGAGAAAAAGGATAAGGATGATAAAGTCTGGGTTCTGATTCTCCGAGCCCATGTAGAATAAACAAAATGAGTGAATCAGTTTATAAAGAACAGAAGTTGTCCATCCCTAACAAAAACTGATCAAATGAAAATAATTAGGTTCTGGAATATAACAAAAAAATTAAGAGATGAAGTTTACAATCGAGTTTGTTTTGATTTTTATACTTGTGTAAAGTGGTATTATTGAGGGCCAAGTGTTTGCTGCTCACTCCCCATCCCTTTAGGTTCTGTAGAAAAGTTAACCCTTTCAGCAGACAGTTCATTTCTTTTCAAATCATCTGAAAACTCATGTCTATTTTAGTTTATAATTGAAGATTTATGGGAATTGGCTAAGATGGGCTTTCGGCATTTTTAAAGTATAAAAAAGTGGTCTTGAGAAGGCAATTTGGTAGAGAGAGGTGGAGGGAGAGATGTTTACAGAGAGGTGTTGAGAGCTGTTGGTTTTACAAGTTATCCATGTTTTTGGAGCGGTCACTTCATGTCCTGGTCTGAGAGGGATGGAGAGAAGTCTGTTCAATTGTTAATGTTAAACTTTCTCTATTAACTGTTAATCGACACTCCGTTTTTATCTTTCTGACTTGTTACATTTTTAATGATAAATAAACTTTCTGAATTCACCATTTAATGTGTTCTTTCTTACCATATGGTCAAGACACTGGAACCTGGTGTGATTTACGATTAGGGATGTTATTGTAAACAAGAGAACCCCCATAAATCTTAGTTCAAATAAATCAAAGTTCTTACAAATGGAATGTTATCCTTTATTACGAGAGAAAGTGAACCTCGGAGTAAAGATGTTCTGCTTCAGTTATGCAGGGCGTTGCTGAGACTGCATCTTGAACATTCGGTGCAGCTTTGTCTCCTATTTAAGAAATGATACAAATGCATTGAAAGTGGTTCAGAGGAGGTTTAATAGATTGCTTCCCAATTTTGTCCGATTTTCCTTGTCTTCACCTCTGACAAAGAGTAATCCTGACTCAAAATGTTGCCTCTATTCTCTCTCTGCAGATGCTGTCAGACTTGCTGAGATTGTCCAGCATTTTCTGTTTTTGTTTCAGATTCCAACAACAGCAGAATTTTGCCTTTATACTAATTCTTGTTGGATAAGGGCATCAAAAGTATCGGGTATAGCACGAGAACGCAACACAAAAAGATCAGCCATGATGTAAATAAACGGTGGAGGAAACTCAAAGGGCCAAATGGCCGATTTCTGCTCCGATGTCGAATGTTGGTCACAGATTTCTGAGAATTCTGAACCAAGGCTGGAAGATTCGCCTTGCTTGTGTTCGTGGGAAAATGTCCAGGAGAACCATCACTGTGAAGGACAGTTCTGGGATTAAAGGTTGCCCGACTGGAAAAGGAAAACAATGGAAATAAACTGTTGAGGAGTAAAGAATCACTTTGGGCTGGTTTTTGGAGAAAGAGTGTCAACATTCCAAGGCAGGGTAAAATATATCCATTGAGTGGATATTTAATGGTGTTAAGAGTAAAAGGGCAAAGTTTAATTTTGCAGTTTAAGGGCGATGTTCCCTATAAAAAAGTGTTTAATCATTGTTGCTTCCAGTTTGTTGGAGTAAACGCCATAAACTTGAAGTTTTGTCATGTCATTCTTTAATTTACTCACTGGGTTTAGAATTTTTTTTTAAATTGTTGATCATCAGAGATCCTAACAGTTCATTTAAAGGCACACATTTCAACTTCCCATTTGAGCCTGGGCACCTTTCTGTCTCTATTGCTCGTGTCAATGACAGCCAGGCGATGGAGTTGAGAGCTAATATTAGCTGAGAATAACGGGGCCTGCGCCCCAGTTGGGAAACTGCCATGAGCGTCGCACTAATAGAGAGACTAATAAATAAACTTTAAGACATTGATTTTTACAACTTCATGCGGGTGATCAGTCCGTAGAAACGTAACCCTCTCTGGCTCCTTCTTTGACAGGAATTCTTGTGGAATTCAGCCTTGGGAGTCTGGTTCCTTCTCTGACAGTAATTTCCTTGGAACTCAGCCTCGGGAGTTTTCAGTATTTGGCTCGCAAGGAAGACGTTCAGAACCTCTACTTTTATCCACAAAGTGACGATTACTTCACGTCAGAGTTGGGCCTGTTGTATCATGACAATTGGTCAATTTGACCACTAGATTAATTTAACTGGATCCTCAATTACTAACACCACCACCTCTTATTATCTTAGACAGGAATACAATAGAACTGGTTCATACTATCCCTTTAGCTGATTCTATACAATCCCTTATTCACACAGTTTCAAATGTTGAGGCTAATCAGAGCTTGAAGATCTCTCTCGCCAGGACATTTATCCTCATTGCACATTCTTTACATACACAGCAATTAAACTCTTACAGCAAATAAAACTCAATCTTTTACTATAACGACTGATTCATTGATTAACTATAACTCAATTAAGGCTCATTAATTTCTCATCTGTTCATGACTGGTAGCTAATAAATAGCTACCAGATGGGGCAGATGTTTGAGGGCAAATCAACATCTGGCGTGTGGGAGGCTTTCAAGTGTAAGTTGATAGGGATTCAGGACCAGCACATTCCTGTAAGGGTGAAGGATAAGTATGGCAAGTTTTGGGAACCTTGGATAATGAGAGATATTGTGAGCCTCGTCAAAGAGAAAAACGAAACATTTGTCAAAGCTAGGAGGCTGGGAACACATGAAGCAAGTGTGGAATACAAGGAAAGTAGAAAGAAACTTAAGCAAGGAGTAAGGCGGGCTAAAAGGGGTCACGAAAAAGCATTGGCCAGCAGGATTAAGGAAAATCCCAAGGCTTTTTATACATATATAAAGAGCAAGAGGGTAGCCAGGGAGAGGGTTGGCCCACTCAAGGACAAGGGAGGGAATCTATGCGCGGAGCCAGAGGAAATGGGCGAGGTATTAAATGAGTACTTTGCGTCAGTATTCACCAAAGAAAAGGACTTGGTGGATGATGAGTCTGAGAAAGGATGTGCAGATAGTTTGAGTCATGTTGAGATCAAAAAGGAGGAGGTATTGGGGTTCGTGAGAAACATTAAGGTAGACAAGTCCCGAGGGCCTGATGGGATATACCCCAGAATACTGAGAGAGGCAAGGGAGGAAATTGCTGGGGCCTTGAGAGAAATATTTGTATCCTTACTGGCGACAGGGGAGGTCCCAGAGGATTGGAGAATAGCCAATGTTGTTCCTTTGTTTAAGAAGGGTAGCAAGAATAATCCAGGTAATTACCGGCCGGTGAGCCTTACATCAGTAATAGGGAAATTATTGGAGAGGATTCTTCGAGACAGGATTTATTCCCACTTGGAAATAAGTGGACGTATTAGTGAGAGGCAACATGGTTTTGTGAAGGGGAGGTCGTGTCTCACGAACTTGGTCGAGTTTTTCGAGGAAGTGACGAAGATGATTGATGAGGGTAGGGCAGTGGATGTTGGCTACATGGACTTCAGTAAGGCCTTTGACAAGGTCCTTCATGGCAGACTGATGCACAAGGTGAAGTCGCATGGGATCAGAGGTGAGCTGGCAAGGTGGATACAAAACTGGCTCGGTCAAAGAAGACAGAGGGTATCAGTGGAAGAATGCATTTCTGAATGGAGGGCTGTGACAAGTGGCATTCCCCAGGGATCAGTGCTGGGATCTTTGCTGTTTGTAATATGCACAAATGATTTGGAGGAAAATGTAACTGGTTTGATTAGTAAGTTTGCGGGCGACACAAAGGTTGGAGGATTTGCGGATAGCGATGAGGACCAGCAGAGGATACAGCAGGATATAGATCGGTTGGAGACTTGGGCGGAGAGATGGCAGATGGAGTTTAATCCAGACAAATGTGAGGTAATGCATTTTGGAAGGTCTCATACAGATAGGAAATATACAGTAAATGGCAGAACCCTTATGAGTATTGATAGGCAAAGGGATCTGGGTGTACAGGTACACAGGTCACTGAAGGTGGCAATGCAGGTGGAGAAGGTCGTCAAGAAGGCATACAGCATGCTTGCCTTTATCGGCCAGTGCACTGAGTTTAAAAATTGGCAAGTCATGTTGCAGCTTTATAGAACCTTAGTTAGGCCGCACTTGAAACATAGTGTTCAATTCTGGTCGCCACGCTACCAGAAAGAGGTGGAGGCTTTGGAGAGGGTACAGAAAAGATTTACCAGGATGTTGCCTGGTATGGAGGGCATTAGCTATGAGGAGAGGTTGGAGAAACTTGGTTTGTTCTCACTGGAGCGACGGAGATTGAGGGGCGGCCTGATAGAAGTCTACAAGATTATGAGAGGCATGGACAGAGTGGATAGTCAGAAGCCTTTTCCCAGGGTGGAAGAGTCAATTACTGGGGGGCACAGGTTTAAGGTGCGAGGCGCAAGGTTTAAAGGAGATGTACAAGGCAGATTTTTTACACAGAGTAGTGGGTGCCTGGAACGCGTTGCTGGGGGAGGTAGTGGAAGCGATACGGTAGTGACTTTTAAGGGGCATCGTGACAAATACATGAATAGGATGGGAATAGAGGGATATGGTCCCCGGAAGGGTAGGGGGTTTTCGTTAAGTCAGGCAGCATGGTCGGTGCAGGCTTGGAGGGCCGAAGGGCCTGTTCCTGTGCTGTAATTTTCTTTGTTCTTTGTTCTAAATACAGTAATATTTAATGAACACATTTGGTTCATACAATGTGGTTGACTCTCAACTGCCCTCTGAACAAGGGCATCTAGGGATGAGCAATAAATGTTGGCCAGCCAGCGACGTCCATGTCCCACAACTGAATAAGGTTAATACAAGATATACTGGTTTGAAAAGACACTTGCTGCAAGCCAATAGCTTTCCTTCTTACTTGAACTGAGCAATCAACCTTACTCTTGAGCCAGATTTGACAGAATATAATGTCCTCCAACTGATCAAATTAATAGAAGAAATTCTTAGTTCAGACAATTCCTGCCAGCAATGCATCTTCCACAAGCATGCAGGTGAATCCAACATTCATTTTTAAAATAAAGCTCCAGTCACATGTTAGAATTTAACATGCCTTCCTTGACCTTGTTGCTGAGAATGTTTGAAGAGGCAGCAGGGGCACAATGGGTCACACGGCCTCCTTTTGTGCTCTCTGCTCCTCGTTTGCATTTGAAGTGGTAAATATCTGGGACTCACTTCTTACGAGCAGAGATAATGGAATGTTTCCAAAAGGAAATTGGATGGGAACTTCAGGGAAATAAATCCGCAGGGACACGGAGAGAGAACAGGGCAACAGTTTGATCTACAGAGAGCCAGCATGGACTCAATGGGCTGAATGGCCCCATTCCCAATCCTAATGCCTGTCTGATCTAAAGAGAGAAATTTCAGCTGTTCCACTCCCTCCAACTCACTGAAGTCCCTCATCCCTGGAGTCATTCTCGTAAATCTCCTCTGCACCCTCTCTAAGGACTTCACATCTTTCCTAAAGTGTGGGGCCCATGTATAGGGTTCCATTCTAGAGGGATAGAATTGAATAGCAGGGAGGTTCTGTTCAACTTGTTTAGAACCAGGTTCGGCTACACTGGGAGCACTGTCAACATTTGTGATCTCCATTTAGAAAAAGGAAATAGAGGCACTGGAGAAGGAGCAACAAAGATTCACAAGAATAATCCCAGAACTGAGAGCATTTAACCTTCAGGAAAGGCTGGGGCTGCTTTTCTCGAGAAAAGAGAAGACTGAAGGGTGACCTGATACGATCATAAAGGGGTTCAATAATCCAATAGGGAGTTCAGTGAGAAACCTCTTTACCCAGCAAGTGAGTGGTTGAGGTGAACAGCATGAATACATTGAAGGGGAAGCTAGATACACACATGAGGGAGAAAGGAATAGAAGGATATGCTGATGGGGGGAGATGAAGAGGGGTGGGTGGAGGTTCATGTGGAGCATAAATACTGACACAGACCAATTGAGCCGACTGGCCCGGCCCTGTGCTGTAGACTCAATGGAACAGAGACAAATGTACTTACTGTAGATCTACTTGTAGTGGGAGGAAAAACATTATTTACTATCCAGGATAAAATAAATGTTCTTCGTCGGTTTGTGTGGGTCATTTCAGTGGAAATGTGCTCTCCCAGGCTCAGAGAGCATCAACCCACTGGAAGCAAAATTGTGAGAGCGGCCAGTCCAGCAGAAAGAAACCCTCCGACCCTCCCACTTCACCAACTGTCAGAATGAACATGGTTCAGTCCTGGATGTGATTAACAGCAGCAATAACAGCAGAACCCAACCCCTGTCATCACTTGTGAACTCGCTGGTGTCTCAGCAGGAGGGATGAACTGGTGAATTTCTTCCCACACACAGCAGCTGTGAATGGACTGGTGGATCATCAGTTCCTGAGAGCTTTTGAAACCACTCCCACAGTCAGAGCAGTTAAAGGATCTCTCCTGGGTGTGAGGGACATTGTGCATCAGCAGCTGGGGTATCGAGAGAATCCTTCCGCACACACAGAGCAGGTGAATGGTCTCTCCCAGTGTGAACCCGCTGGTGTCTCCTCAGTGTGCATGCCCTTCCAAACCTCTTTGTGCAGTGAGAGCAGCTGAACGGTCTCTCCCCAGTGTGAATGCGCTGGTGATCTATCAGATGCTCAGAAATTTTGAAGCCACTCCCACAGTCGGAGCATTTAAAGGGTCTTTCCTGGGAGTGAGTGACTTTGTGTCTCTGCAGGCTGGATAACCGAGTGAATCTGTTCCCACACTCGGAGCAGGTGAACGGTCTCTCCCCGCTGTGAACTTGCTGGTGAGTCAGCAGGGTGGATGACTGAGTGAATCCCTTCCCACACTCGGTGCAGGTAAATGGTCTCTCCTCGGTGTGAAGACGCTGGTGTGTCAGCAGGGTGAATGACTGACTGAATCCCTTCCCACACACAGAGCAGATGAATGGTCTCTCCCTGGTGTGAACTCGCTGGTGTCTCTGCAGTGTGGATGACCTCTTAAACCTCTTTGTGCAGAGAGAGCAGCTGAACGGTCTGTCCTCAGTGTGAATGCGCTGGTGGGACACCAGTTCCCCAGAAATTTTGAATTCGCTCCCACAGTCCGAGCATTTAAAGGGCCTCTCACTGGTGTGAGTGACTTTATGACTCAGCAGGTTGGGTAAATTAGTGAATCCCTTCCCACACACAGAGCAGGTGAAAGGCCTCTCTCCGGTGTGAACTCGCTGGTGTGTCAGCAGGGCGGATAACTGTGTGAATCCCTTCCCACAGTCAGAGCAAGTGAATGGTCTCTCCCCGGAGTGAACTCGCTGGTGGTTCCGCAGGTTTGATGATGATCTAAATCTCATTGTGCAGAGAGAGCAGCTGAACGGTCTGTCCTCAGTGTGAATGCGCTGGTGGGACATCAGATCCCGAGGACTTTTGAAGCAACTCTCACAGTCAGAGCATTTAAAGGGTCTCTCATTGGTGTGAGTGACTTTGTGTGTCAGCAGGGCGGATGACCGAAAGAATCCCTTCCCACACACATTGCAGGTGAACGGTCTCTCCCCAGTGTGAATCCGTTGGTGTGCCCGCAGTTCGGAGGACCGAGAGAATCCCTTCCCACACATGGAGCAGCTGAACGGTCTCTCCCCGGTGTGAACCCGCTGATGTCTCCGCAGTGTGGATGACCATTTAAATTTCATTGTGCAGTGAGAGCAGCTGAACGGTCTCTCCTCAGTGTGAATGCGCTGGTGGGACCCCAGTTCTCCAGAGCTTTTGAATCCGCTCCCACAGTCAGAGCATTTAAAGGGTCTCTCATTGGTGTGAGTGAGATTGTGACTCAGCAGGTGGGAGAACTTAATGTATCCCTTCCCACAGACTGAGCAAGTGAAGGGTCTCTCCCGAGTGTGACTGCGTTGATGAATTTCCAAATCACAGGGCAACATGAATCCTTGTCCACAATCGTCACATTTCCACAGTTTCTCCATGATGCGGGTGTCCTTGTGACTCTCCAGGTTTGATGATCAGTTGAATCCTTGTCCACACAGAACACGTGTACGATCTCTCTTCACTGTAAACGGTGCAAAAGCTCTTCCCACTATCAGTGGACTGGAACACTCTCACTCGGGTGTGTTCCAGTCACACTGATGTTTAAAATCTCCTGAAGCAAACAGATCAGACAAACATTGCTTTTCTATATTCAAAGGTCAATGATATTCAGGTCCCAATAAATCGAATGACTCTGTCAAATCTTAATGTGATGTTTAGTTTGAAATTTCTGTCTGTAAGTTCTCACCTCCTGATATCTATGAAAGGAATTTACAACAGACATCACTGTCAGTACAAGATAGAAATTCAGAACAGACAATTCTAGTTTCTATGGAACATTCTTTCCTCTCTCATTCCCCAAAAGCTGTCAATCTCCATCCCACACACTCTCCCTCAATTCTCACTCTGCTCTCCTGAGTATACAACCTCCCAAGTCTATTGAAGGTGCTGATTCAGGCTGATTAACGGATCCATGCTGACCACTTTCTATATTGGACACAGAGATCTGAAAACCTACGTGTAACGTCCGGCCTACGTGCTAGAAATTAAAATCTGTGCCATATGTGGGACTGGATAACTGGATTGGGAGAAGGAGAAGGATGTGGGGAAGAATTTTATTTTGGTGCAGAAAGGTCATTACCTGGAAGCCGCTGCCTCAGGGGGTTGTGGAAGTGCAAATGATCCATGATTAATCTTCAAGCTGACAGCCACGTTAAAGTTTTACATTTGGCCATAAATGAGCAGACTGATGCTGTGTGTAATGCACTGTATTACCTGGTTACAGATACATGAAGAATGTGAGGAGGATTTTTATTTCGGCAGCGAGTGGTGACCTGGAAGTTAAAAATTCAACAAGTCCCCAATTTCCCCCAGAATGCAAAAGAAACGCAAAAGGGGAGAAAAGAAAGTGTTTTACTCACAGATGTTGGCCTCTTTTAGGTCAAAAGGAGCTCACAAACTATTTTTCAAATTGACATCGAGCCAGCCAGGAGTCGAACCTGGAATCTTCTGATCCGTAGTCAGACGCGTTATCCATTGCGCCACTGACCCACACTCTCACAGATGGTGCCGACAGGAGGAAGGTTGAGTCTGTCTGAAGCTCAATCTCCATTCAGAGAGAGAGAAGCAGCTTCGCTGGGCAGGAATGAGCAGCTGAACAAGCTCATTGTGCAACTTCCGCATTCAGACCATGGGGGAGCTCTGATTGGCTGGAGGAGCAGAGAACTTCCGGTCCTCCAGAGTTCCCATTGGTCAGCACGTTAGAATGTTCGCGGTGGGGGGGGGGGGAGAGGTCCCCACCGCACATGCGCAGCTTCCCCTCTCCCTTGGACATGCGCAGCCCCAGGCCTTTGGGGAGTGGACAGATTCAATCTCCCTCCTGTCCTCAGCATTCCTCCTGTGGGATAGTAACTGTTGGACTGCTTTTGTTAAACTCGTTCTGTGATTTTAAAGGGTTCAGTAGTGCAATGGACACAGTTAAACAGTCCTTAAAAGAGGCCAGCATCTGTGAGTAAAACACTTTCTTTTCTCCCCCTTTCAGGTGAGGAATTCCCACTCACCTGAAGAAGGAGCTTAAGGCTCCGAAAGC